>NC_091155.1:35310398-35536815 GCF_040958095.1 Procambarus clarkii | reverse complement strand
TACAGAGTTGTGGTGGGCACGCAGGCCCTCACCCTGCAGGGTTGTGGGGGGCACGCAGCCCCGGACCCTACAGGGTTGTGGTGGGCACGCAGGCCCGAACCCTACGGGGGTTGTGGTGGGCACGCAGACCCTCACCCTACAGGGGTTGTGGTGGGCACGCAGGCCCTCACCCTACAAGGGTTGTGGTGGGCACGCAGACCCTCACCCTACAGGGGTGCTGGTGGGCATGCAGGCCCTCACCCTACAGGGTTGTGGTGGGCACGCAGACCCTCACCCTACAGGGGTTGTGGTGGGCACGCAGGCCCTCACCCTACAAGGGTTGTGGTGGGCACGCAGACCCTCACCCTACAGGGGTGCTGGTGGGCATGCAGGCCCTCACCCTACAGGGTTGTGGTGGGCATTCAGGCCCTCACCCTACAGGGTTGTGGTGGGCACGCAGGCCCTCATCCTACAGGGGTTGTGGTGGGCACGCAGGCCCTCACCCTACAGGGTTGTGGTGGGCAAGCACGCCCTCACCCTACAGGGTGTTGGAGGGCACGCAGACCCTCACTCTACAGGGGTTGTGGTGGGCATGCAGGCCCTCACCCTACAGGGGTTGTGGTGGGCATGCAGGCCCTCACCCTACAGGGTTGTGGTTGGCACGCCGGCCCTCACCCTACAGGGTTGTTGTAGGCACGCAGGCCCTGACCCTACAGGGTTGTGGTGGGCACGCAGACCCTCACCCTACAGAGTTGTGGTGGGCACGCAGCCCAGGACCCTACAGGGGTTGTTGTGGGCACGCCGGCCCGAACCCAACTGGGGTTGTGGTGGGCACGCAGGCTCTCACCCAACAGGGTTGTGGTGGGCACGCAGGCCCTCACCCTACAGGGGTGCTGGTGGGCATGCAGGCCCTCACCCTACAGGGTTGTGGTGGGCATTCAGGCCCTCACCCTACAGGGTTGTGGTGGGCACGCAGGCCCTCATCCTACAGGGGTTGTGGTGGGCACGCAGGCCCTCACCCTACAGGGTTGTGGTGGGCAAGCACGCCCTCACCCTACAGGGTGTTGGAGGGCACGCAGACCCTCACTCTACAGGGGTTGTGGTGGGCATGCAGGCCCTCACCCTACAGGGGTTGTGGTGGGCATGCAGGCCCTCACCCTACAGGGTTGTGGTGGGCACGCAGGCCCGGACCCTACAGGGTTGTGGTGGGCACGCAGGCCCTCATTCTACAGGGTTGTGGTGGGCATGCAGGCCCTCACCCTTCAGGGTTGTGGTGGGCACGCAGGCCCTCACCCTACAGGGTTGTGGTGGGCACGCAGGCCCTCACCCTACAGGGGTTTTGGTGGGCACGCAGACCATCACCCTACAGGGTTGTGGTGGGCACGCAGGCCCTCACCCTACAGGGTTGTGGTGGGCACGCAGGCCCTCACCCTACAGGGCTGTGGTGGGCACGCAGTCCCTCACCCTACAGGGTTGTGTTGGGCACGCAGGCCCTCACCCTACAGGGTTGTGGTGGGCACGCAGACCCTCACCCTACAGGGTTGTGTTGGGCACACAGGCCCTCACCCTACAGGGTTGTGGTGGGCACGCAGGCCCTCACCCTACATGGGTTGTGGTGGGCACGCAGACCCTCACCCTACAGGGTTGTGGTGGGCACACAGGCCCTCACCCTACAGGGTTGTGGTGGGCACACAGGCCCTCACCCTACAGGGTTGTGGTGGGCACGCAAGCTCTCACCCTACAGGGTTGTGGTGGGCACACAGGCTCTCACCCTACAGGGTTGTGGTGGGCACGCAGACCCGGACCCTACAGGGTTGTGGTGGGCACGCAGGCCCTCACCCTACAGGGTTGTGGTGGGCACGCAGGCCCCTCACCCTACAGGGTTGTGGTGGGCATGCAGGCCCTCACTCTACAGGGTTGTGGTGGGCACGCAGGCCCTCACCCTAGAGGGGTTGTGGTGGGCACGCAGGCATCACCAGGGTTGCGTTGGGCACGCAGACCCTAACCCTACAAGGTTGTGGTTGGCACGCAGGCCCTCACCCTACAGGGTTGTTGTAGGCACGCAGGCCCTGACCCTACAGGGGTGGTGGGCACGCAGCCCCGGACCCTACAGGGGTTGTTGTGGGCACGCAGGCCCGAACCCAACTGGGGTTGTGGTGGGCACGCAGGCTCTCACCCAACAGGGTTGTGGTGGGCACGCAGGCCCCTCACCCTACAGGGTTGTGGTGGGCATGCAGGCCCTCACCCTACAAGGTTGTGGTGGGCACGCAGGCCCTCACCCTACAGGGTTGTAGTGGGCACGCAGGCATCACCAGGGTTGTGGTGGGCACGCAGACCCTCACCCTACAGGGTTGTGGTGAGCACGCAGACCCTCACCCTAAAGGGTTGTGGTGGGCACGCATTCCCTCACCCTACAGGGTTGTGGTGGGCAAGCAGACCCTCACCCTACAGGGTTGTAGTGGGCACGCAGGCCCTCATCCTACAGGGGTTGTGGTGAGCACACAGGCCCTCACCCTACAGGGTTGTGGTGGGCAAGCACGCCCTCACCCTACAGGGTTGTGGTGGGCACGCAGACCCTCACTCTACAGGGGTTGTGGTGGGCACGCAGGCCCTCACCCTACAGGGGTTGTGGTGGACATGCAGGCCCTCACCTGACAGGGTTGTGGTGGGCACGCAGGCCCGGACCCTACAGGGTTGTGGTGGGCACGCTGGCCCTCACTCTACAGGGTTGTGGTGGGAATGCAGGCCCTCACCCTACAGGGTTGTGGTGGGCATGCAGGCCCTCACCCTACAGGGTTGTGATGGGCACGCAGGCCCCCACCCCACAGGGTTATGGTGAGCACGCAGGCCCTCACCCTACAGGGTTGTGGTGGGCACGCAGGCCCTCACCCTACCCAGCAAACAATTTTAGGTTGCCACAACATATCTGGAAAGTATTTGAAAGGATTGGAAACGTTTGTTTTATCGTATCAGATACGATATTGTGTGTGGACTTAAATAGGTTTCCAAAACTTATAACCAAGACCTACGTATCTAACACTAATTTGAGATGTTGTGGCAACTTTACAATCCTAACGTGAGTCATTCATAATCCATTCATATACCATTATGAATCTCTTGTGAAAGGTTTGAGCCTAATCTGAACCTTTTTCACATCTTTGTGTTTAAAGTTAAATTTCTTGAAATTAAATTATATTATTTTATATTATATTATTATTTTTATTATATTTTATTTTATATTGTATTATTATTTTTGTTATATTTTTTTATATTATATTATTGTTTTCAATTTAAATATTAAAACCAATTTAAGGGTAGAAAAATCAAATAATTTATATTTCTTTTATTATTTACTAACAAATCAGCAAAAATACAAAAACATATGACCTATATAATTATATATATAATATGTATATAAATAATATATATATATATATAATTTATATATATATATATATATATATATATATATATATATATATATATATATATATATATATATATATATATGTCGTACCTAGTAGCCAGAACGCACTTCTCAGCCTACTATGCAAGGCCCGATTTGCCAAATAAGCCAAGTTTTCCTGAATTAATATATTTTCTCTATTTTTTTTCATATGGAATGATAAAGCTGCCCATTTCATTATGTATGAGGTCAATTTTTTTTTATTGGAGTTAAAATTTTTGTAGATATATGACCTAACCTAACCAACCCTACCTAACCTAACCTATCTTTATAAGTTAGGTTAGGTTATGTAGCCGAAAAAGTTAGGTTAGGTTAGGTTAGGTAGGTTAGGTAGTCGAAAAACCATTAATTCATGAAAACTTGGCTTAGTAGGCAAATCGGGCCTTGCATAGTAGGCTGAGAAGTGCGTTCTGGCTACTAGGTACGACATATATATATATATATATATATATATATATATATATATATATATATATATATATATATATATATATATATATATATATATATATATATATATTAGTGTAATATATAAGGGTGTAATGTAATATATAATATATATATAATATAATATATAATATAATATATAATATAATATATAATATATAATATATAATATAATATAATATATAATATAATATATAATATAATATATAATATAATATATAATATAATAATATAATATATAATATATAATATAATATAATATATAATATAATATATAATATATAATATATATATTATATATATATAATATATATATATAAATAATATATATCTACAAATAACATATATATGATAACCATCTTTGTAACCTATATGTAACTCCCTCTTTGTAACAAAGTTCAAATAAAGCAAATATATATGTGTACAGACAAAGGAATGGGGGTGGTAGAAGATAATATTAGTGTTTAGTGAGTGACCACAAGGTCTCCTCTGAATACTTTTTATTTTCTTCTCTGAGGCTATGGGTCCCCATGTTGGCACCAGAGGTCTTCCTCACAAACTTTTTTATATAATATATATATATTGTGACGATAATCTCCTTCAAGAGATTGAGCCTGCTCTTCCCTCCAAAAATACGTCGCTACAAATATATAAAACTACTATGGAAGAAATGTCCAACAACGACAACAACATCTCCAAGGTTTGCCAGAGAGCAAAACGTATGCAGCCAGGAACACCTGCTCCACCTCAAACCGCCAAACTACCTGTCTTGTCGCCTGCTCGTCGCTGATTGGCTGCGGGGTCCAGCTGCAAATGCCCTCCACCCACCATACTACTTGATGTCTGGGGCCGCCTCGACCTCAGTCTTCAGAATATCCCGTGCTTTCGACAAGTTAACACGTCTCGTTGGTAGACTAAGCCCCAGGCTTACGTGTACTAAGAGAAGTGATAGCTTGAAGCCAATATTCCGTCACCTATTTACTTGTTATTTGCTCACTTGTCTTAACGTAACTTTTCATTTTGTCATTTGATTATTCTTATTACTTTGATTTTATTATACGAATTTGTATGTCCATTTTATTCATGTTTTGATTTCTTTAACGTAATTAAAATTTCATTGTTAAAATTTCATTGTGTTTTGTGTGTCTTCTCCTTACCTTACCACAGACGAAGTTCCAGATTTTCTATTTTTTTTTTTGTTAATATGTGACGAGGCCATACCCCTAGCTTTGAACAGCCGAACACCAACGCGTTACTGTCACATATTATATGGAGGCCTGTCCTAGGAGCTTCACTCAGGTACTGGTGCCAAGTGGTTATTAATGGTAAGCGTATTTAACTTTGTTAACGTAGCTTTTACTATTTTTCATATTCAATTTCATTTTTTATATGGTGCGGTGTATTGTGCATTACGAGAGTAGCATATGGTGAAGGTGAGACAACTTTGGATTACGTGGTGACTGTAGGCCTCAGTCATACTCTTAATTGGTCATCTCTCCCTCCGTGTTATTACTCGTGTTTACCATCTTTGTCCCTTGGATATTTCTCATTTTTGACAGATCATCATATTGGTACCCTGGTACTGTGGTCTGCCCCGGGTCAAGTGCACCCAATCTTCTGCAATCTGACTGTAGGAGGACAAAGAGGGCCATAGTTCCTCTAGCTCGAACTTTAGTTGCTGAATTGGGACCTCAGCAGCAGTTCTCGTCACCAGTTGACACCTCGCACCCCTACACGTCAGTCAGAGATGATGATACATACAACGGTAGGGAATTAGCTTACTTTTTCAGAGCACAAAAGTTCGCTAATTCTGTAAGTATCATATTAATTTAAGTAGGAAAAACTTGCTTTATGTCCTATAGAGACTCGGCAAGGTATGCCTACATCCTCCCAGCAAACACAGAACGTTTGTGGACGTTTTTAAATGGTGCCACAAAGGTAATACTGTAACTTTTGACATAAATACGTATATCTGACATTCTTAAAACCACTAGATATAACTAAAAACATATATTCTTGAGACACAGTGTTTTAAGATTTATGTAAAAATTTAAAAATAATAGTGAATGCTATGGTATTATAATGTTTTCATGCTTTATATTTAAGAATAAATAATTTTCAGTCAACATTTAGTTTTTTTTGTTTACTTTCTGTAAAGCTATCCAATTTACGTTCTTATAACATAAATATAACATTTATATGACGTCAGTATAACGTTATTTACACGACATCATTACGTTATTATGATGTTATATTAACGTATAATTCCTGTATGAAAACCAGAATATATATTGAACTTTATGTTTTAAACCTTGTAAAGTTATCATAAAACTTGGAATAAGACGGTAAGCATGCTTTACTTATGAAAATATACAAACAAATCAACAAAAACATTTTAACATAAAAAACATAAACATAACATAAATTAATTGCATGCATGGGAGTTAACTGGAACTCTGTAATATTGCATACATGAACCTTAAGGTACAAACCCAGTGTATTTACTCATGCAGTTCTTTCCTAAATCTAAATTTTTCCAATTTTTACACTTTGTTCCGAGTTCTGTCTTGTGTTGCTACTTTTAATACCCCATTAATGTCCCCTTTGTTATGTCCATTCATCCCATTGTGCACCTCTACCATATGTCACTCCTAATTCTTTGCTTTTCTAGAGAATGTAATATAAGCTTTGACAATCTTTCTTCATATGACAGGTTAACAGGTAGAACAAAGATTACCATTTATATATGGATAACTATTATAAGTCGGTTTGAATGAGTGAATTGCTGCTTGAAGATAGGTATATACACGTGTGGTACTATCAGATTGCATCGTGGTGAGCCTAAAACCCTTCAGATCCAAGCAAAGGGTAAAATGCCAGCAGATACAATTGCGAACACATTGATACCAAAATGAAAGACATATGACGAGAATTGAGGTAACCAAAGTGAAAAGAGTGTTCACATTACATTGCACTAGAGTGCTCCCGGGTTACTTTCTCTCACTTTCTCTGTTTTGTGCAGATGGTACACCTTGCTTTTGGAGTTTATATGCATTTAAACCTGTAGATAATTCTATTGCTAACACATTGATACCAAAATGAAAGACCTAGGATGACAATTGGGGTGACCAAAATGAAAAGAGTGTATACATTTTATCGCTCTTGTGCGCTCCCTGGTAACACACTCTCGCTTACTCTGTTTGTTGCGGATGGTAAGCCGGGCTTTTGGAGTTTATATGCCATTAGTCCTGTAGAGAATTCTATTGCGAACACATTGATGCCAAATTGAAAAAACTAGGATGAGAATTGAGGTAACAAAGTTGAAAAGGGTATACACTTTTCAGTATTATCACGCTCTCTAATGTAATGAGAGTTGCCTGAGGGTGGCTCAGCTTTCTTTTTCTGGTACCCTTGGCCTACATATATCTTGTCGGCGGGTGGAGCGCGCTGCTGTCTTTGACATTATATGCACATAGTTCTGTTGGGAATTCTATTGCGAACGCATTGATACCAAAATGAAAGACATAGGACGAGAATTAAGGTGACAAAGTTGAAAAGAGTATACACTTTTCAGTATTTCCGCGCACTACCAGGGAATGTCCAAAAAAAAATGGAGAGAGTGGAGGGGTAACTTGCCCAAAACGCGAAAGTGTTTGGGGAGATTAACTTTCGTTCAATACTATTATGCAAAAGGAGCCACACATCTATGGTTCATCCAATAAAATCAGCAGACTTCTAGATGTTACTACTGCTCGGCTTAGACTCGGTTACAAGTATTTCTGGGAATTCTCATTATCTGCCGATGTAGACCTGACCAAATGTTAACTGTCAACAAAATTATTTGCACACCCCTTCGTCACTATGTGATAGTGAATTCAGAGACAATTCTATAACCAATGTACCAACGATGTGTCAATATTTCATTAAAAATGATCTGGTACCAGAAATTTTAGCCAAATATCCCCAGTTTGCTAACTGTAAGTAGTAACTAAGTGATTGTAACCTATCCACCGCTGCCCACTGGATGGGGAGCGGTGTGCAGGACAAACATATCAATTGTGACACTAGCTCTCCACATATGTCAGTTGCTTAATTTAGAAACTGTACTTGTGATCGATCTCGAACCCATTGTTGATGTGACGACTTATACTGATTTTTGTAACTAGCTCATCAAGATTGTAACTTGCTTAGCTAAATGAATTGTGGGGTTCAGTCCCTGAGCCCATTATGTGCCTCTGCAACCCTTTCCACTACCGCCCACAAGATGGGTATGGGGTGCATAATAAATGAACTAAACTAACTTCAAGGCATCCTGAAAGAAAGCTTGGAGGGCTTGAAAAATTGCAGAACGAAGCCTTGAGGATAATCCTTGGGTGCCTTCGTACCACAAAGATACTTAATATGAGAAAGGAACTTAATATTCCGAGCGTTGTTTATCGTGTTACTGAAAATAACTGTCAAATTGGTATAAAAATGCTTAGGCTAGCTCATCCTAACCGTTGCACAGAAGCCCTCCAGAATTTCTTTGTTGAATGTAAACATTGTTTCAAATAGATAAATAAAATTGGAACTGAACTCAGAAAGTATCAGATTTATAATTTGCACCAAGAGAGACAACAATAGCACTTTCCTGCACTGTAGGAAATTACACCCTTTTCAATTTTAATCCCTCCCTTTCCATCAAAGGAGCAAATTAGAGATCAGTCCCAGCTTTGTTTTGAGGCAAAGCTCAACGTCTTAAACCATATTGATGCTCTGTCCACAGAGCATTCTCTCTCTCAAATCATATACACTGAAGGTTTCCTACAGCGCCCAACGGGTGCAGCTGGAAGTGCAGTTGTCCTGGCAATAGGATATGACTTATATTTTGAGTGGGGAGTCCGTATAAACAACTGGGCCTCTACCCTTCAGACTGAATTATTTGCCTTGCTCCTTGCACTGAAATGTGTACAAGTATCCAAACTTGATACATTAATTGTAAGTGACTCTTTATCATCCTTAATTGCTCTCAACTCTTTAAGACATAACTGTAACATGCTTGTGTCTGAAGCTAGACACAAATACAATAACAACTTGAGGAACCTTATCATAAACAATAATCTCAACAAAAATCCCATAGTTCTCAGAGGTGATTTCAATATTGACCTAGGGCTACAAAATAACCCTCAAGTAGACTATTTCCTCAACAGCATGAATTCCTGTATGCTCATCCCCGCGATCACCAGGCCCACCCGAGTCACTCAAACATCTGCGACTACCCTGGATCACTGATGGACCAACATAACAGCTCCTCTTACATCAAGTATAATCACTGACAGAACAACTGACCACTATCCTACCTTCCTTGTAGCGAACATGGCCATAACACCACCAGGTAACAAGAAAATTACCTTTAGGTTACAATGTGAAGCGGCAATAGGCAATCTCACAAATGCCCTCCACAATGTAAACTGGGAATCTAAATTTATCAATACACAGGATAATAATTCGTTAACTAGCCTCTTTCCAAAATTTAAAGCCTTTACAATACTTATTGTCCTCTCCTCACCAAGCAAGTAACTGGCAAAAAGGTTAAATAATCCCTGGCTCACTAATGGCATACTTAAAGCAATCGACAAGAAACATGAATATGAAAAAAAAACTTAGGATTGGCCTAGTTGGAAAAGAAGTAGTTAAGAGGTACTCATCAGTGCTTACCAGTATAATAAGAGCAAAGCGTTCCTATTACGAGAATAGATTCAAAGAAGCAAAAGGCAACATAAAAAGCACATGGAGAGCCATCTCTACCATCCTAGGAGCTAAACAACATTTACATAATAAGATAAAAATCTCCAAGGATGGTTATACACCTGCAACAGATCTTGAAACAGCAACTGAATTTAATAGCTTCTTTTCATCGTTTGGTGCTCACCTTGCCCGAAAAATCCCAGAAACTCAGACATATGTTACCACATATCTTTCACGCAGCTATCCAAACTCTCTTCTCCTCTCTCCGGTCAGCCCTACAGATGTTGTGTCCATCATTCACTCGCTAAAAACCAAAGCTGGGAACATGAGTGAAATACCATCGATGGTACACAGGCGTGCCTCCCATGCCCTTGCACCATCCATAGCACTGCTGTTCAACAAATCCCTAGAGTGTCATACCTTCCCTGATATCCTTAAAAAAGCAAGAGTAACGCCAGTTCATAAAGGAGGTAACACGGCAGACATAAATAATTACAGACCCATATCGAATCTACCTATATTATCAAAAATATTTTTTTTTTTTTACAAACAGCTCTACTCCAATCTTGTAAAATTCAATATACTAAGTCCCTGTCAGTTTGGCTTCCGCCCCCAAAAGAGTACCAATGATGCTATTGTTAGTCTGCTTGACTTAATCTTCTCAGCCCTTGACAAAAGTGAGTTTCCAATTGAACTCTTCATCGGCCTGAGAAAGGCCTTTGATACTGTTAACCATAACTACCTCTTACTTAAATTCCACCATTATGGAATCCGTGGCCTTGCCCTAAACTATATCCGATCCTATCTTAGTAACAGACACCAATATGAAGCCATCAATGATATAACCTCTCCCACTCTACCACTTAATTACCGTAAAGGTGCCACAGAGCAGCATCCTAGGACCCTCCTGTTTCTTATATACATCAATGATCTCCCTAATGTCTCTAACATACTTAAACCTATATTGTTGGCTGATGATACTACTCATCTACTCTGACCCCAACCCACTCCTGTTAAATAATGTTGTAAACAATTAATTAAAAAAAGTCTACTTGTGGATGTCAACCAACAAACCTCACACAAAACATAGAAAAGACCTACTATATCTTATTTGGAAACAAATCAACAAATGCAATTCAGCTGCAGATAGATAATGTAAACATTAGCAATAAAAATGATGGAAAGTTTCTTAGCCTATACTTAGACAAGAGACTCAACTTCCGCACCCATATACAACACATAACTAAAAAGGTTTCTAAAACAGTTGGTATACTGTTTAAGATCAGATATTATGTACCCTACTCTGCTCTCCTCTCACTCTATTATGCACTTATCTATCCCTATCATTCTTATGGCGTTTGTGCTTGGGGTTCAACCTCTGCAAACTACCTCAAGCCCATCATCATCCAGTAAAAATCTGCTATCAGGACAATAACTAACTCTACCTTCAGACAACACACAGCTCCCTTGTTCAAATCCTTAAACATGCTAAACAAATTCACTCCATACATTCTCCTGTGTAAATTACGTTTATAAAGCCCTTTTTCTAACTGCAAACCCTGTTCTGAAACTCTTCCTGGACAGATGTAATAGAACACATGGCCACGTCCCCACCAGACATAAATATCTCTTTGATATCCCCATATACACATGCAGAGTCAAACTTAATCTATGTAAACACTCTATGTAAATAAAGGGACCTAGTCTATGGAACTCACTCCCTTATAATGATTTGAAAAGCTGTCCAACTTCTGCCATATTCAAAAATAAAACCAAAAAGTACCTGTAGTACTTTTTAAGTACGAGGGAGTAATGCGCAAAGCGTCCCTCACCTGTGACGTCACAGCGTCATCTGACGCCATATCAACACAGCGGCCATTTTGTCGTGAGTTCAGTCATGGCGAGGACTAACCCTTCATGCAAACTGCACCTACTATCAAGAAGAAGAAGATTTTGTGTTCCACCGATAGTATTATCGTAAGTAAGCACTTATATTTTATATTTTATTAAATTAATTGATTCTATTTTTCTGTAATAAAGGTCCAAAGGGTTGTTAAGGAACAAGGGTGTAGCGATACCGACGCTCAGTGCGCTCAACTCACACCAAAGTATCACCTGTGTAGCTTCTGTAATTAGTGTTAATTAGTTATGCTATAAGATAATGAAGCGAGTATAAGATTAACTCGCTACAAGGGTACTGTGTTGGGAGGTGAGGGCTGTTACTGGTGTCTGTGGGGATGTGAGGACTTGTACCAACCACTATCACCACTAGTACCTTGTCTTGCATCCTGCTTAGTATTCCTATTGAGATATGAAGTATTATTGCATTCATATAATTATTCATTCACAGTCATTACTATTTTTATGGGCTATGTTCTGTTACCCTAATGCTTTTTACCCCTGGGCATGTCCATTTACTCTCCAGCCCTTCACAAGCCACTGCTGCACCCCCTCCATGCCCATACTTACTGTGCTTATTCTTACAGCACTGCACTGCATTATGTGGTGTTCACTGCCTGGACACCTTGATACATGCATTATAGGGTTCTGGTAGTTGTTCTACTCACCAAGCCCTTCCAAGGCCAGGCTTGACATGTGAGAGCTTGGTCCAACAGGCTGTTGCTTGGACAGGCCCCTCAGGCCCACATATCCACCACAGCCTTGTTTGTCCGGCACTTCAAAATCAAATGTTTATTTACGTAAGGTACATACATATTTTTAGGTAAGGTACTCTTTATTTGGGTAAATTTATCTTCGTAGTATTTAGTTTTGGCTCGTCTAATTATCTTGGATAGCAATAACGAGTAATTCTTTGAGAATTCTTTGGAGACAATTCCTAACCTATACTTCTCCCAACCTATACTTCTTCTCAAGGTCATCTTCACTTCTTGAAGATGTTCAGGTTTTCTCTTGAAGATGTCGACGGTTGTTCCAGCAATATTGTATTTCTTTTATTGCTGAAAACCTGTTTTCAGCCATAAAAAAATAATCCTGAATCCAGAAAAAAATCCCTTTTGTATCATCTGGAAATTTTCAAATATTGCTGATCAAACCTGAGTCTAAATTATTTGTATATATTATGAATTACAGAGGTCCCAGGACAGGGTTTTGAGGCACTCCACTTACATTTTCCCACTCTGACTTAACCCCCATTTATACAAACTCAGTCTTATCTTTTAGCTAATAATTTATTGTACACACCATACTCAGCCTGTGTAGGGTAGTTTATTGTGCATGTGTAGTATATATATTTGTGTAGTATATTTGGTATATTTAATGCCTCTAACCTCTCCTCATAGTTCTTGTCCTTCAGTTCTGGGAGCCACTTAGTAGCATGTCTTTGCACCTTTTCCAGTTTGTTTATGTGCTTCTTAAGATATGGGTACCATACAACCGCTGCATATTCCAACTTTGGTCTAACAAAAGTCGTGAACAATTTCTTGAGTATTTCGCCATCCATGCATTTAAAAGCTCTGAATATTATCCTTTACCTGCAATTGGTTGTTGCTGTATTTATAGAATATGATTTGTTCTACTTTACATTTGTTTGTTCCTTTTTTTCAAAATTTCTTTCTGCCTCTCTCCTCACTGCCGTGTAGTTGTTTCTCTTTGTATTACTGGTATGTTTGGGGGTTTGGCCTCTTCGTATATTGATTCCATTTTTGTGTCTTTTGGTCTCTGTCCGTCTTGAAATTTCAGTTGAACAAATCCTGTTTCCTAGTTCTGCATCTTTGTTTTGGTATAAATGTTTTTGTTCCTTTATCATATATTTCACAAAATTGACATACTGTGCATTAATTCATCTTAATTACTTCCTTTCCTAACAGCAAGCCTTTCCAGTAAAATTCTTTGAATTCTTTTCTGACTTCTGGCCTAATGTTTGTTTTATCCTAGTGTGTATGATGCCTAGCGTGTGTCTGGTGCCTGTTGTGTTAAACCGAAGATAAATGCATAAGTATAGGTCAGTAATTTCTCCAGCTTTGAAAGGGGCTTTCATTATGCAGCAGTATTCCACTCTAGAGAGCACTAGCGTCTTGAAAACTATCATCATCGGTATAGCATCTCTAGTGTGAAAAGTTCTTGTTATCTATCCTGTCATTTTTCTTGCAGTTGTGACGGCTACTTTATTGTGTTCTTTAAATGTAAGGCCTTCTGACATCAGTACACCCAAATCCTTTACGTTGCTTTTCCGTTCAATGTTATGATTTGACTGAGTTTTGTAAGTGGTTTCCGTTTTTATATTTTTTATTTTTTCCGTAGCGCATGAGCTGAAACTTATGTTCGTTAATCACCATGTTATTTTCTGTAGCCCATAGAAAGACCTGATTTACATCTGATTGGAGGTTTGCCGTGTCCTCTATGTTGCCTACTCTCGTGAAGATTCTAGTGTCATCTGCAAAGGATGATCAAGTACTATAGGTTGTGTCCTTGTCTATGTCCGATATGAGGATGAGAAAAAGTATTGGAGCAAGCACAGTACCCTTGGGGACTGAGCTCTTTACGGTTGATGGTCCAGATTTTATTTTGTTGACTACTACACATTGGGTTCTATTAGTCAGGAAGTTGTATATCCATCTGCCTATTTTTCCGGTAATTCCTTTTGAACGCATTTTATGTGCAATAACACAATGGTCACATTTGTCAAAGGCTTTTTTTTGTCAAAGCGTTTTGTTTGTCTTCCATGGCATCTAGTGCCATGTCAGAGTGGTCCAGCAACTGTGATAGGCAAGAGCACCCTGTTCTGAAACCATGTTGTCTGGGGTTATGGAGATGCTGTGATTCCATGTATTTTGTGATCTTACTTCTTAGCATTCTCTCAAAGATTTTTATGATGTGCGATGTTAGTGCTATCGGTCTGTAGTTTTTTGCCTCTGCCTTATTTCCTCCTTTATGGGGCGGTGCTATCTCTGCTGTTTTTAGTATGTCAGGGATAATGCCAGTATCTTGGCTTTGTCTCCAAAGAATGTGAAGGGCCTGCGATAACGTTTTTTACAGTTCTTGATGAATATAGAGTTCCAAGAGTCAGGGCCTGGTGCAGAGTGCATAGGCATACTGTCTATGGCTTCTTCAAAATCCAGTGGGGATAGGATCACATCTGATTTATGATTTGATGTTGGTATCATATCCATGAAAAATTCATTTGGGTTATCAATCAGATGGATGGAGAGCTACACTCGTGGTGTCCCATTTTCCCAGCACTCTTTGTCATATAATGCTTTGAAACTTTTGACGGTTTTGGCCTCCACCACCTTCTCACCTAACTTGTTCCAACCGTTTACCATTCTGTTTGCAAAAGTGAATTGTCTTACATTTCTTCGGCATCTTTGTTTAGTTCGTTTAAATTTATAACCTCTTGTTCTTGAAATTCCAGGTCTCGGGAAGTCTTCCCTATCAAGTTTATCAATTCCTGTTACTGTTTTGTACGTAGTGATCATATCTCCTCTTTTCCTTCTGTCTTCTAGTTTGGAATATTTAATGCCTCTAATGTCTCCTCATAAATCCTGCCCTTCAGTTTTGGTATGAATGTTTGTGTGCCTTCATCGTATATTTTGCAAAATATGGAATACATCTCATTTACTTTACTTTAAGAATATGGTTCGATCAATTAAAAACCCTCTTGTTCAAATTGCAAAGAGACTGAAAGAGATGCAGCATGCTCAATGGATTATATATTAGTGATTATTATTAGGATTATATATTAGTGAATCATATTAGTGATTCAATTATTATGGTCATAAAACAATAAACAAATAGTTTTGGTGTTATTACACTCTATTCACAGGTTATATATAAGTATCTGCATGTTTTGTTCACCATTACAAACCACTAAGTTGTTTGATTTTTGTTGAGATTGTTATTTATGATAAGATTCCTTACGTTATCTGAGAATGAAGCTATGTTGGTATTGGGAAATCTATAGATGGCACTTATAGTCAAGGAGGATTTAAGGGATTTACTGGAGAACTTGGCAAAGGTATATTCACAATAGTCGTCTCTATTACTAATGAGACTATTGCAGATGAAGGTATCTTTGTAAGATATTGCTATGCCACCTCCTTTTTTTATTAGGCCTGCAGTTGTGAATGGCTTTATTATCAGCCAAGTTGTAGCATACAACATAGCATATATATGTATATGGCATACATATATATATATATATATATATATATATATATATATATATATATATATATATATATATATATATATATATATATATATATATATATATATATATATATATATATATATATATATATATATATATATATATATATATATATATATATATATATATATATATATATGCAATTGACGATCACAAAACACTGATCATTTTATGCGGAAAATCCACAGAGAAATATGAAAGGAGGTGAACGTTTCGGCTTTGTTAAAGCCTTTGTCAACCCCAGACTGACTGAACCAGTCAGTCTGGTGTTGACAAAGGCTTTAACAAAGCCGAAACGTTCACCTCCTTTCATATTTCTCTGTGGATTTTCCGCATATATATATATATATATATATATATATATATATATATATATATATATATATATATATATATATATATATATATATATATATATATATATTTATATATATATATATATATATATATATATATATATATATATATATATATATATATATATATATATATATATATATATATATATTCAAAATTCGTCAGTGTACTACATTTTTGTTGTTGCTTTTAGGTGATGCTTTTAATCAGTGTATGTGGGTCTGATTGTGCAACCACAGTTCGAAGAATAATGAAGATATGAACAAACGGCCTGTGGTCACTATACAGTCTGGAAGGGCAAAAGAAGAAATTGGCATTTCTACAAAAACAAAAACTATATAATGTTATTTTAAGTAAGTAACCAAAAAATTAAATAATTTGTTTAAAGTTTAAAATTCACTTAAAAATTTAAATTTTAAGTTAAAAAATTTTAACCAAAAAACTTAATATTTTTCATATTTGGAACCATTCCATAATATTTTCCCAAGCATAAATGATTATAGTTCTATCACTTGCTCTTAAGATTGTTTCATTTAATAGAGGTTGGGCATAATTGTTCTCTGCTGCTAATAGAACTGACTGACTTAGCTATAGGAAAATGTAAACTTAATTGGTTTATCCATTACAGTATTTTGCAGTTTATTTCATGATCCTGTGCTTAATACTTGCATAAATAGTAGATTACAAAATGCATTTTTATATCATTAGTATTGAATAATAATAATGCAAATAATTGACTTATAAATGATGTACAATTAATTGGTAGGTGATATTATATTATTAATATTTTTTCATTCTTGCAAAGCCTTAACAAAGTCATTAACATGTTAATATAAACTTGATCACCTTCCACTTATTTTCTCATGTGCTACCTACATGTACAAAACCTTATTCCTAAATGCATATTTTGTTCTGAAACTTGTCCTTTATATGTTGTGTATCACCATCTCTGGAGAGTTTTATCTGATTGATGTATAAATTACTTTTAATTTTACAGAATATTATTGTTATACTGAATTTATTATTATATAAATAACTTAATTTTACAGAATCATCTATCAACGCACATCCACAAGTTGAGGAGGAGGATGTGACCTTCCAGATTTCTGAAGTACTGAAACATGCACCAAACAGGCCTGGTGGATCTAGGTACAAGGTAAAATAATTTAATTTTTTTTTTTTTTTTTTTACTATTGTCCGATATATATATATATATATATATATATATATATATATATATATATATATATATATATATATATATATATATATATATATATATATATAATAAATAAATATATATATATATAAATATATATATAATGTGTCGTACCTAGTAGCCAGAACGCACATCTCAGCCTACTATGCAAGGCCCGATTTGCCTAATAAGCCAAGTTTTCATGAATTAATGTTTTTTCGACTACCTAACCTAACATTTTCAGCTACCTAACCTAACCTATAGAGATAGGTTAGGTTCGGTCATATATCTCTATTAATTTTAACTCCAATAAAAAAAGATATATATATATATAGATATATATATATATATATATATATATATATGTATATATATATATATATATATATATATATATATGTCGTACCTAGTAGCCAGAACTCACTTTTTGGCCTACTATTCAAGGCCCGATTTGCCTTATAAGCCAAGTTTTCCTGAATTAATATATTTTTTCTAATTTTTTTCTTATGAAATGATAAAGTTACCCATTTCATTATGTATGAGGTCAATTTTTTTTTATTGGAGTCA
The DNA here is from genome assembly GCF_040958095.1 of Procambarus clarkii. Taxonomy (NCBI): domain Eukaryota; kingdom Metazoa; phylum Arthropoda; class Malacostraca; order Decapoda; family Cambaridae; genus Procambarus; species Procambarus clarkii. Next base: position 35,518,905 of record NC_091155.1, on the reverse strand, counting down.
AAATTAACGTAGATATATGACCAAACCTAACCAACCCTACCTAACCTAACCTAACCTATCTTTATAGGTAAGGTTTGGTTAGGTAGCCGAAAAAGTTAGGTTAGGTTAGGTTAGGTAGGTTAGGTAGTCGAAAAACAATTAATTCATGAAAACTTGGCTTATTAGGCAAATCGGGCCTTGAATAGTAGGCTGAGAAGTGCGTTCTGGCTATTAGGTACGACATATATATATATATATATATATATATATATATATATATATATATATATATATATATATATATATATATATATGTGTGTGTGTGTAATTACCTAAGTGTAGTTACAGGATGAGACCGTCTTCCCAGCACTCTTTGTCATATAACGCTTTGAAACTACTGACAGTCTTGGCCTCCACCACCTTCTCACCTAACTTGTTCCAACCGTCTACCACTATTTGCGAAAGTGAATTTTCTTATATTTCTTTAGCATCTGTGTTAAGCTAGTTTCAATCTATGACCTCCTGTTCTTGAAGTTCCAGGTCTCAGGAAATCTTCCCTGTCGATTTTATCAATTCCTGTTATTATTTTGTATGTAGTGATCATATCACCTCTTTCTTCTGTCTTTTAGTTTTGGCATATTTAATGCCTCTAACGTCTCCTCGTAGCTCTTGCCCTTCAGTTCTGGGAGCCACTTAGTAGCATGTCTTTGCACCTTTTCCAGTTTGTTGATGTGCTTCTTAAGATATGGGCCAACTTCTGTTGTTGGGCATCACACAACAGCTGCATATTCTAGCTTTGGCGTAACAAAAGTCATGAACAATTTCTTTAGTATATCACCATCCATGTATTTAAACGCAATTCTAAAGTTAGAAAGCGTAGCATAGGCTCCTCGCACAATATTCTTTATGTGGTCCTCAGGTGATAGTTTTCTATCTAGAACCACCCCTAGATCTCTTTCTTTATCAGAATTCTTTAAAGATTTCTCACATAATGTATAGGTTGTGTGGGGTCTATGTTCTCCTGTTCCACATTCCATAACATGGCATTTATTAACATTGAATTCCATTTGCCAAGTGGTGCTCCATATACTTATTTTATCCAGGTTTTCTTGAAGGGCATGACAATCATCTAAATTTCTTATCCTTCCTATTATCTTAGCATCATCAGCAAACATGTTCATGTAATTCTGTATACCAACTGGTAGATCATTTATGTAGACAATAAACATCACTGGTGCCAGAACTGAACCCTGTGGTATTCCACTTGTGACATTTCTCCAGTCCGATACATTGCCTCTGATTACTGCCCTCATTTTTCTATCAGTCAGAAAATTTTTCATCCATGATAGAAGCTTACCTGTCACCCCTCCAATATTTTCCAGTTTCCAGAACAACCTCTCTATGTGGAACTGTCGAATGCCTTTTTTAGGTCCAGATAGATGCAGTCAACCCAACCATCTCTTTCTTGTAATATATCTGTTGCTCGATCATAGAAACTGAGTAAATTCGATACACAGGATCTTCCAAATCGAAAACCATACTGTCTGTCTGAAATTATATCATTTCTCTCCAGGTGTTCTACCCATTTAGTTTTAATTATTTTTTCCAATATTCCAATTCCAATTTTTTCCAATAATGTGTGTGTGTGTATGTATATTTGTGTTGTTGAATATGACCGAAAGTCAGTCTTTCTGCCCCTCTCCTTACTGCTATTGTTGTTTCTCGCATCTTTGTATTGCTTGTATGTTTGGGCAATTTTTCCCCTTTTCCTAGTTCTGCATCTCTGCTTTAGTATAAATTTTGTTGTGCCATTATCATATATTTCACAAAACTTGACATACATCTCATTTACTTCATGTCCTAACAGCAAGTGTTTGTCAAATTCCTTAAGGAAATATCTGAGTTCCCCATAATGACCTCTCCACAAGTCAGGATTTTCAACTGCTTCAAGCTCATTTTCTTCCAGATTATAGTGCATTGCATACTTTATTCCCAAAAAGACATGGTCACTTTTACCCAAGTGACCATGTCACTTGGGTAAAAGGAGGGAGGTACTGAAAGGAGGAAAAGGGAGGTACCAAAGGAGGGAGGTACTGAATGATAAATATATCTTTCTCTTTCCTGGTAAATATAAAATCCAGCATGGAGGGAACATCCCCTTCCCTCATCCTCGTAGCTTGTTTAACATGTAGAAACATGAATGTTTACAGGGTGAGGTTTACGAAATTATATATATATATATATATATATATATATATATATATATATATATATATATATATATATATATATATATATATATATATATATATATATATATATATATATATATATATATATATATATATATATATATATATATATATATATATATATATATATATAATTGGTCTCTGGTCTATATATATATATATATATATATATATATATATATATATATATATATTAGTATATTTTGGTAGCAGTCTTTCCTGTAGACATATATTATTAAATATGACCGAAAAAGTAAGATTAATAATTCTAACACGAATTTTCTCAATCTTTCGTACATTACGCTTCACTGTTGGAGGTAAATCAAAAATCACTTCTCCAAAATTCATTTTTATTTCTAGTCTGACGCGACACGGGCGCGTTTCGTAAAACTTATTACATTTTCAAAGACTTCACAAATACACAACTGATTAGAACTTACGTCTCTCTGATATTATATCTACATTTGAGTGAGGTGGGAAGGGTGATGTGGCATTAACTCAAGACAGAACAGGAGGGGATATTAATAGGGTATTAAAAGTATCAACACAAGACAGAACAGAAACAATGGGTATTGAATAGAAGTGTTTGTAGAGAGCCTATTGGTCCATATTTCTTGATGCTTCTATATTGGAGCGGAGTCTTGAGGTGGGTAGAATATAGTTGTGCAATAATTGGCTGTTGATTGCTGGTGTTGACTTCTTGATGTGTAGTGCCTCGCAAACGTCAAGCCGCCTGCTATCGCTGTATCTATCGATGATTTCTGTGTTGTTTACTAGGATTTCTCTGGCGATGGTTTGGTTATGGGAAGAGATTATATGTTCCTTAATGGAGCCCTGTTGCTTATGCATCGTTAAACGCCTAGAAAGAGATGTTGTTGTCTTGCCTATATACTGGGTTTTTTGGAGCTTACAGTCCCCAAGTGGGCATTTGAAGGCATAGACGACGTTAGTCTCTTTTAAAGCGTTCTGTTTTGTGTCTGGAGAGTTTCTCATGAGTAGGCTGGCCGTTTTTCTGGTTTTATAGTAAATCGTCAGTTGTATCCTCTGATTTTTGTCTGTAGGGATAACGTTTCTATTAACAATATCTTTCAGGACCCTTTCCTCCGTTTTATGAGCTGTGGAAAAGAAGTTCCTGTAAAATAGTCTAATAGGGGGTATAGGTGTTGTGTTAGTTGTCTCTTCAGACGTTGCATGGCTTTTCACTTTCCTTCTTATGATGTCTTCGATGAAACCATTGGAGAAGCCGTTATTGACTAGGACCTGCCTTACCCTACAGAGTTCTTCGTCGACTTGCTTCCATTCTGAGCTGTGGCTGAGAGCACGGTCGACGTATGCGTTAACAACACTCCTCTTGTACCTGTCGGGGCAGTCGCTGTTGGCATTTAGGCACATTCCTATGTTTGTTTCCTTAGTGTAGACTGCAGTGTGGAAACCTCCGCCCTTTTCCATGACTGTTACATCTAGAAAAGGCAGCTTCCCATCCTTTTCCGTCTCGTAAGTGAAACGCAGCACGGAACTCTGCTCAAATGCCTCCTTCAGCTCCTGCAGATGTCTGACATCAGGTACCTGTGTAAAAATGTCGTCAACATACCTGCAGTATATGGCCGGTTTCAAGTTCATGTCGACTAAGACTTTTTGCTCGATGGTACCCATGTAGAAGTTTGCAAACAGGACACCTAGGGGAGAACCCATGGCGACCCCATCTACTTGCTTATACATGTGCCCATCCGGGCTCAAGAAGGGTGCCTCTTTAGTACAAGCTTGGAGTAGTTTCCTCAGAATACTTTCTGGCATGTCAAGAGGAGTACAGGCTGGATCACGATACACTCTGTCGGCTATCATTCCGATTGTCTCGTCCACAGGTACGTTGGTAAACAGCGATTCTACGTCCAACGAGGCTCTTATCCCTGTGGCCCGTGTGCCCCGCAGTAAGTCCACAAATTCCTTTGGAGACTTCAGGCTGAAGGCGCAAGGAACATAAGGAGTCAGCAGGCCGTTGAGTCGCTTCGCCAGTCTGTACGTGGGTGTGGGTATCTGGCTAATGATTGGCCGAAGTGGGTTTCCAGGCTTGTGCGTCTTGACATTTCCATACGCATATCCAGGTTTATATTCCCCAATGATCTTTGGCAGGTGGAGTCCGGATTTCTTGGCGTTCACAGTTTCGATCAGTTTGTTGACTTTTGCTTTTAATTCGGCTGTAGTGTCCTTCGTTACCCTTTGGAACTTAGTTTGGTCAGAGAGTATGATGTTCATTTTCGCCAGATATTCGTCTTTTTTAAGAATGACATATATTGGCGACTTGTCACCTCTCCTGACAACTATCTCCTTGTTCTCACGAAGGCTTTTAGCTGCCGCTTTAAGCTCGGGGGACAGTATGGTGCTTCTGTAGTTGCCTCGATTCTTTCCTCCTTCTGCAATAAGTTCTGCTTGTAAGGTATCTTTGGTAGTGACCTTCTTTTGTGTCTCGAGGTCGAATATGTCGTCCAACAGAATTTCCAACTCTACTTTCCGGGCCATTTCACTCGGTCTGGACATAACATGACAGTTTATGCCCAGATTTAGGAGAGTGACTTGGTCCTCAGTGAGGTTAATTCCTGCAAGGTTCAGGAAGCCATCTCTTGGTCGTGGAATTGCCATAGGTCCTCCATATAATGTTGTTAGTTTCTTGATAATCCTTGTTTCAGTGCTGAGGTGATGTTGGTCTGTGAGGATGTCGAGGTGTTGTTCAATGCGGGTACGGATACTATGGTCGATGTTGCTATTTCTCCACTCGTTTGTAGCATGAAGTAGTTGCGTTTTGTTGTCTTTGATTTCATTCTCTGCCTTGTATATCTGATCACGAATCAGATCCTGGCGATATTTTATCGTGAAGGCTTGATTCCTTGCTGCTGGGTCGTGCACTTTAATATTAGTATATTTTGGTAGCAGTCTTTCCTGTAGACATATATTATTAAATATGACCGAAAAAGTAAAACCAGAAAAACGGCCAGCCTACTCATGAGAAACTCTCCAGACACAAAACAGAACGCTTTAAAAGAGACTAACGTCGTCTATGCCTTCAAATGCCCACTTGGGGACTGTAAGCTCCAAAAAACCCAGTATATAGGCACGACAACAACATCTCTTTCTAGGCGTTTAACGATGCATAAGCAACAGGGCTCCATTAAGGAACATATAATCTCTTCCCATAACCAAACCATCGCCAGAGAAATCCTAGTAAACAACACAGAAATCATCGATAGATACAGCGATAGCAGGCGGCTTGACGTTTGCGAGGCACTACACATCAAGAAGTCAACACCAGCAATCAACAGCCAATTATTGCACAACTATATTCTACCCACCTCAAGACTCCGCTCCAATATAGAAGCATCAAGAAATATGGACCAATAGGCTCTCTACAAACACTTCTATTCAATACCCATTGTTTCTGTTCTGTCTTGTGTTGATACTTTTAATACCCTATTAATATCCCCTCCTGTTCTGTCTTGAGTTAATGCCACATCACCCTTCCCACCTCACTCAAATGTAGATATAATATCAGAGAGACGTAAGTTCTAATCAGTTGTGTATTTGTGAAGTCTTTGAAAATGTAATAAGTTTTACGAAACGCGCCCGTGTCGCGTCAGACTAGAAATAAAAATGAATTTTGGAGAAGTGATTTTTGATTTACCTCCAACAGTGAAGCGTAATGTACGAAAGATTGAGAAAATTCGTGTTAGAATTATTAATCTTACTTTTTCGGTCATATTTAATAATATATGTCTACAGGAAAGACTGCTACCAAAATATACTAATATTAAAGTGCACGACCCAGCAGCAAGGAATCAAGCCTTCACGATAAAATATCGCCAGGATCTGATTCGTGATCAGATATACAAGGCAGAGAATGAAATCAAAGACAACAAAACGCAACTACTTCATGCTACAAACGAGTGGAGAAATAGCAACATCGACCATAGTATCCGTACCCGCATTGAACAACACCTCGACATCCTCACAGACCAACATCACCTCAGCACTGAAACAAGGATTATCAAGAAACTAACAACATTATATGGAGGACCTATGGCAATTCCACGACCAAGAGATGGCTTCCTGAACCTTGCAGGAATTAACCTCACTGAGGACCAAGTCACTCTCCTAAATCTGGGCATAAACTGTCATGTTATGTCCAGACCGAGTGAAATGGCCCGGAAAGTAGAGTTGGAAATTCTGTTGGACGACATATTCGACCTCGAGACACAAAAGAAGGTCACTACCAAAGATACCTTACAAGCAGAACTTATTGCAGAAGGAGGAAAGAATCGAGGCAACTACAGAAGCACCATACTGTCCCCCGAGCTTAAAGCGGCAGCTAAAAGCCTTCGTGAGAACAAGGAGATAGTTGTCAGGAGAGGTGACAAGTCGCCAATATATGTCATTCTTAAAAAAGACGAATATCTGGCGAAAATGAACATCATACTCTCTGACCAAACTAAGTTCCAAAGGGTAACGAAGGACACTACAGCCGAATTAAAAGCAAAAGTCAACAAACTGATCGAAACTGTGAACGCCAAGAAATCCGGACTCCACCTGCCAAAGATCATTGGGGAATATAAACCTGGATATGCGTATGGAAATGTCAAGACGCACAAGCCTGGAAACCCACTTCGGCCAATCATTAGCCAGATACCCACACCCACGTACAGACTGGCGAAGCGACTCAACGGCCTGCTGACTCCTTATGTTCCTTGCGCCTTCAGCCTGAAGTCTCCAAAGGAATTTGTGGACTTACTGCGGTGCACACGGGCCACAGGGATAAGAGCCTCGTTGGACGTAGAATCGCTGTTTACCAACGTACCTGTGGACGAGACAATCGGAATGATAGCCGACAGAGTGTATCGTGATCCAGCCTGTACTCCTCTTGACATGCCAGAAAGTATTCTGAGGAAACTACTCATAGCTTGTATTAAAGAGGCACCCTTCTTGAGCCCGGATGGGCACATGTATAAGCAAGTAGATGGGGTCGCCATGGGTTCTCCCCTAGGTGTCCTGTTTGCAAACTTCTACATGGGTACCATCGAGCAAAAAGTCTTAGTCGACATGAACTTGAAACCGGCCATATACTGCAGGTATGTTGACGACATTTTTACACAGGTACCTGATGTCAGACATCTGCAGGAGCTGAAGGAGGCATTTGAGCAGAGTTCCGTGCTGCGTTTCACTTACGAGACGGAAAAGGATGGGAAGCTGCCTTTTCTAGATGTAACAGTCATGGAAAAGGGCGGAGGTTTCCACACTGCAGTCTACACTAAGGAAACAAACATAGGAATGTGCCTAAATGCCAACAGCGACTGCCCCGACAGGTACAAGAGGAGTGTTGTTAACGCATACGTCGACCGTGCTCTCAGCCACAGCTCAGAATGGAAGCAAGTCGACGAAGAACTCTGTAGGGTAAGGCAGGTCCTAGTCAATAACGGCTTCTCCAATGGTTTCATCGAAGACATCATAAGAAGGAAAGTGAAAAGCCATGCAACGTCTGAAGAGACAACTAACACAACACCTATACCCCCTATTAGACTATTTTACAGGAACTTCTTTTCCACAGCTCATAAAACGGAGGAAAGGGTCCTGAAAGATATTGTTAATAGAAACGTTATCCCTACAGACAAAAATCAGAGGATACAACTGACGATTTACTATAAAACCAGAAAAACGGCCAGCCTACTCATGAGAAACTCTCCAGACACAAAACAGAACGCTTTAAAAGAGACTAACGTCGTCTATGCCTTCAAATGCCCACTTGGGGACTGTAAGCTCCAAAAAACCCAGTATATAGGCAAGACAACAACATCTCTTTCTAGGCGTTTAACGATGCATAAGCAACAGGGCTCCATTAAGGAACATATAATCTCTTCCCATAACCAAACCATCGCCAGAGAAATCCTAGTAAACAACACAGAAATCATCGATAGATACAGCGATAGCAGGCGGCTTGACGTTTGCGAGGCACTACACATCAAGAAGTCAACACCAGCAATCAACAGCCAATTATTGCACAACTATATTCTACCCACCTCAAGACTCCGCTCCAATATAGAAGCATCAAGAAATATGGACCAATAGGCTCTCTACAAACACTTCTATTCAATACCCATTGTTTCTGTTCTGTCTTGTGTTGATACTTTTAATACCCTATTAATATCCCCTCCTGTTCTGTCTTGAGTTAATGCCACATCACCCTTCCCACCTCACTCAAATGTAGATATAATATCAGAGAGACGTAAGTTCTAATCAGTTGTGTATTTGTGAAGTCTTTGAAAATGTAATAAATTTTACGAAACGCGCCCGTGTCGCATCAGACTAGAAATAAAAATGAATTTTGGAGAAGTGATTTTTGATTTACCTCCAACAGTGAAGTGTAATGTACGAAAGATTGAGAAAATTCGTGTTAGAATTATTAATCTTACTTTTTCGGTCATATTTAATAATATATATATATATATATATATATATATATATATATATATATATATATATATATAAGGCACAACTCTCCTAAACACGAGAGTGAAGTGTACAACTTTAGAACACTTTCCCACCAGGAGACTCGAACCCTAGCCAGCACAGAAGCCTTCCAGCAACTGGCATAACAGGTACGCCTTAACCCGCTCCACCACCAGCTCAGACTCTTAAAAGAGATGGTAATTTCGGAGTATTTAAATACACCAAAGATCATCACCTCCCAAGAGCACTAGAGCAAGTGAGGGGTCATTTAGACGTTAATTTCATCAAGTCCCTGTTAATATGGGAAGACACAGTGTCTATGCTTAAGGCACAACTCTCCTAAACACGAGAGTGAAGTGTACAACTTTAGAACACTTTCCCACCAGGAGACTCGAACCCTAGCCAGCACAGAAGCCTTCCAGCAACTGGCATAACAGGTACGCCTTAACCCGCTCCACCACCAGCTCAGACTCTTAAAAGAGATGGTAATTTCGGAGTATTTAAATACACCAAAGATCATCACCTCCCAAGAGCACTAGAGCAAGTGAGGGGTCATTTAGACGTTAATTTCATCAAGTCCCTGTTAATATGGGAAGACACAGTGTCTATGCTTAAGGCACAACTCTCCTAAACACGAGAGTGAAGTGTACAACTTTAGAACACTTTCCCACCAGGAGACTCGAACCCTAGCCAGCACAGAAGCCTTCCAGCAACTGGCATAACAGGTACGCCTTAACCCGCTCCACCACCAGCTCAGACTCTTAAAAGAGATGGTAATTTCGGAGTATTTAAATACACCAAAGATCATCACCTCCCAAGAGCACTAGAGCAAGTGAGGGGTCATTTAGACGTTAATTTCATCAAGTCCCTGTTAATATGGGAAGACACAGTGTCTATGCTTAAGGCACAACTCTCCTAAACACGAGAGTGAAGTGTACAACTTTAGAACACTTTCCCACCAGGAGACTCGAACCCTAGCCAGCACAGAAGCCTTCCAGCAACTGGCATAACAGGTACGCCTTAACCCGCTCCACCACCAGCTCAGACTCTTAAAAGAGATGGTAATTTCGGAGTATTTAAATACACCAAAGATCATCACCTCCCAAGAGCACTAGAGCAAGTGAGGGGTCATTTAGACGTTAATTTCATCAAGTCCCTGTTAATATGGGAAGACACAGTGTCTATGCTTAAGGCACAACTCTCCTAAACACGAGAGTGAAGTGTACAACTTTAGAACACTTTCCCACCAGGAGACTCGAACCCTAGCCAGCACAGAAGCCTTCCAGCAACTGGCATAACAGGTACGCCTTAACCCGCTCCACCACCAGCTCAGACTCTTAAAAGAGATGGTAATTTCGGAGTATTTAAATACACCAAAGATCATCACCTCCCAAGAGCACTAGAGCAAGTGAGGGGTCATTTAGACGTTAATTTCATCAAGTCCCTGTTAATATGGGAAGACACAGTGTCTATGCTTAAGGCACAACTCTCCTAAACACGAGAGTGAAGTGTACAACTTTAGAACACTTTCCCACCAGGAGACTCGAACCCTAGCCAGCACAGAAGCCTTCCAGCAACTGGCATAACAGGTACGCCTTAACCCGCTCCACCACCAGCTCAGACTCTTAAAAGAGATGGTAATCTACTTGCTCTAGTGCTCTTGGGAGGTGATGATCTTTGGTGTATTTAAATACTCCGAAATTACCATCTCTTTTAAGAGTCTGAGCTGGTGGTGGAGCGGGTTAAGGCGTACCTGTTATGCCAGTTGCTGGAAGGCTTCTGTGCTGGCTAGGGTTCGAGTCTCCTGGTGGGAAAGTGTTCTAAAGTTGTACACTTCACTCTCGTGTTTAGGAGAGTTGTGCCTTAAGCATAGACACTGTGTCTTCCCATATTAACAGGGACTTGATGAAATTAACGTCTAAATGACCCCTCACTTGCTCTAGTGCTCTTGGGAGGTGATGATCTTTGGTGTATTTAAATACTCCGAAATTACCATATCTTTTAAGAGTCTGAGCTGGTGGTGGAGCGGGTTAAGGCATACCTGTTATGCCAGTTGCTGGAAGGCTTCTGTGCTGGCTAGGGTTCGAGTCTCCTGGTGGGAAAGTGTTCTAAAGTTGTACACTTCACTCTCGTGTTTAGGAGAGTTGTGCCTTAAGCATAGACACTGTGTCTTCCCATATTAACAGGGACTTGATGAAATTAACGTCTAAATGACCCCTCACTTGCTCTAGTGCTCTTGGGAGGTGATGATCTTTGGTGTATTTAAATACTCCGAAATTACCATCTCTTTTAAGAGTCTGAGCTGGTGGTGGAGCGGGTTAAGGCGTACCTGTTATGCCAGTTGCGGGAAGGCTTCTGTGCTGGCTAGGGTTCGAGTCTCCTGGTGGGAAAGTGTTCTAAAGTTGTACACTTCACTCTCGTGTTTAGGAGAGTTGTGCCTTAAGCATAGACACTGTGTCTTCCCATATTAACAGGGACTTGATGAAATTAACGTCTAAATGACCCCTCACTTGCTCTAGTGCTCTTGGGAGGTGATGATCTTTGGTGTATTTAAATACTCCGAAATTACCATCTCTTTTAAGAGTCTGAGCTGGTGGTGGAGCGGGTTAAGGCGTACCTGTTATGCCAGTTGCTGGAAGGCTTCTGTGCTGGCTAGGGTTCGAGTCTCCTGGTGGGAAAGTGTTCTAAAGTTGTACACTTCACTCTCGTGTTTAGGAGAGTTGTGCCTTAAGCATAGACACTGTGTCTTCCCATATTAACAGGGACTTGATGAAATTAACGTCTAAATGACCCCTCACTTGCTCTAGTGCTCTTGGGAGGTGATGATCTTTGGTGTATTTAAATACTCCGAAATTACCATCTCTTTTAAGAGTCTGAGCTGGTGGTGGAGCGGGTTAAGGCGTACCTGTTATGCCAGTTGCTGGAAGGCTTCTGTGCTGGCTAGGGTTCGAGTCTCCTGGTGGGAAAGTGTTCTAAAGTTGTACACTTCACTCTCGTGTTTAGGAGAGTTGTGCCTTAAGCATAGACACTGTGTCTTCCCATATTAACAGGGACTTGATGAAATTAACGTCTAAATGACCCCTCACTTGCTCTAGTGCTCTTGGGAGGTGATGATCTTTGGTGTATTTAAATACTCCGAAATTACCATCTCTTTTAAGAGTCTGAGCTGGTGGTGGAGCGGGTTAAGGCGTACCTGTTATGCCAGTTGCTGGAAGGCTTCTGTGCTGTCTAGGGCTCGAGTCTCCTGGTGGGAAAGTGTTCTAAAGTTGTACACTTCACTCTCGTGTTTAGGAGAGTTGTGCCTTAAGCATAGACACTGTGTCTTCCCATATTAACAGGGACTTGATGAATTTAACGTCTAAATGACCCCTCACTTGCTCTAGTGCTCTTGGGAGGTGATGATCTTTGGTGTATTTAAATACTCCGAAATTACCATCTCTTTTAAGAGTCTGAGCTGGTGGTGGAGCGGGTTAAGGCGTACCTGTTATGCCAGTTGCTGGAAGGCTTCTGTGCTGGCTAGGGTTCGAGTCTCCTGGTGGGAAAGTGTTCTAAAGTTGTACACTTCACTCTCGTGTTTAGGAGAGTTGTGCCTTAAGCATAGACACTGTGTCTTCCCATATTAACAGGGACTTGATGAAATTAACGTCTAAATGACCCCTCACTTGCTCTAGTGCTCTTGGGAGGTGATGATCTTTGGTGTATTTAAATACTCCGAAATTACCATCTCTTTTAAGAGTCTGAGCTGGTGGTGGAGCGGGTTAAAGCGTACCTGTTATGCCAGTTGCTGGAAGGCTTCTGTGCTGGCTAGGGTTCGAGTCTCCTGGTGGGAAAGTGTTCTAAAGTTGTACACTTCACTCTCGTGTTTAGGAGAGTTGTGCCTTAAGCATAGACACTGTGTCTTCCCATATTAACAGGGACTTGATGAAATTAACGTCTAAATGACCCCTCACTTGCTCTAGTGCTCTTGGGAGGTGATGATCTTTGGTGTATTTAAATACTCCGAAATTACCATCTCTTTTAAGAGTCTGAGCTGGTGGTGGAGCGGGTTAAGGCGTACCTGTTATGCCAGTTGCTGGAAGGCTTCTGTGCTGGCTAGGGTTCGAGTCTCCTGGTGGGAAAGTGTTCTAAAGTTGTACACTTCACTCTCGTGTTTAGGAGAGTTGTGCCTTAAGCATAGACACTGTGTCTTCCCATATTAACAGGGACTTGATGAAATTAACGTCTAAATGACCCCTCACTTGCTCTAGTGCTCTTGGGAGGTGATGATCTTTGGTGTATTTAAATACTCCGAAATTACCATCTCTTTTAAGAGTCTGAGCTGGTGGTGGAGCGGGTTAAGGCGTACCTGTTATGCCAGTTGCTGGAAGGCTTCTGTGCTGGCTAGGGTTCGAGTCTCCTGGTGGGAAAGTGTTCTAAAGTTGTACACTTCACTCTCGTGTTTAGGAGAGTTGTGCCTTAAGCATAGACACTGTGTCTTCCCATATTAACAGGGACTTGATGAAATTAACGTCTAAATGACCCCTCACTTGCTCTTGGGAGGTGATGATCTTTGGTGTATTTAAATACTCCGAAATTACCATCTCTTTTAAGAGTCTGAGCTGGTGGTGGAGCGGGTTAAGGCGTACCTGTTATGCCAGTTGCTGGAAGGCTTCTGTGCTGGCTAGGGTTCGAGTCTCCTGGTGGGAAAGTGTTCTAAAGTTGTACACTTCACTCTCGTGTTTAGGAGAGTTGTGCCTTAAGCATAGACACTGTGTCTTCCCATATTAACAGGGACTTGATGAAATTAACGTCTAAATGACCCCTCACTTGCTCTAGTGCTCTTGGGAGGTGATGATCTTTGGTGTATTTAAATACTCCGAAATTACCATCTCTTTTAAGAGTCTGAGCTGGTGGTGGAGCGGGTTAAGGCGTACCTGTTATGCCAGTTGCTGGAAGGCTTCTGTGCTGGCTAGGGTTCGAGTCTCCTGGTGGGAAAGTGTTCTAAAGTTGTACACTTCACTCTCGTGTTTAGGAGAGTTGTGCCTTAAGCATAGACACTGTGTCTTCCCATATTAACAGGGACTTGATGAAATTAACGTCTAAATGACCCCTCACTTGCTCTAGTGCTCTTGGGAGGTGATGATCTTTGGTGTATTTAAATACTCCGAAATTACCATCTCTTTTAAGAGTCTGAGCTGGTGGTGGAGCGGGTTAAGGCGTACCTGTTATGCCAGTTGCTGGAAGGCTTCTGTGCTGGCTAGGGTTCGAGTCTCCTGGTGGGAAAGTGTTCTAAAGTTGTACACTTCACTCTCGTGTTTAGGAGAGTTGTGCCTTAAGCATAGACACTGTGTCTTCCCATATTAACAGGGACTTGATGAAATTAACGTCTAAATGACCCCTCACTTGCTCTAGTGCTCTTGGGAGGTGATGATCTTTGGTGTATTTAAATACTCCAAAATTACCATCTCTTTTAAGAGTCTGAGCTGGTGGTGGAGCGGGTTAAGGCGTACCTGTTATGCCAGTTGCTGGAAGGCTTCTGTGCTGGCTAGGGTTCGAGTCTCCTGGTGGGAAAGTGTTCTAAAGTTGTACACTTCACTCTCGTGTTTAGGAGAGTTGTGCCTTAAGCATAGACACTGTGTCTTCCCATATTAACAGGGACTTGATGAAATTAACGTCTAAATGACCCCTCACTTGCTCTAGTGCTCTTGGGAGGTGATGATCTTTGGTGTATTTAAATACTCCGAAATTACCATCTCTTTTAAGAGTCTGAGCTGGTGGTGGAGCGGGTTAAGGCGTACCTGTTATGCCAGTTGCTGGAAGGCTTCTGTGCTGGCTAGGGTTCGAGTCTCCTGGTGGGAAAGTGTTCTAAAGTTGTACACTTCACTCTCGTGTTTAGGAGAGTTGTGCCTTAAGCATAGACACTGTGTCTTCCCATATTAACAGGGACTTGATGAAATTAACGTCTAAATGACCCCTCACTTGCTCTAGTGCTCTTGGGAGGTGATGATCTTTGGTGTATTTAAATACTCCGAAATTACCATCTCTTTTAAGAGTCTGAGCTGGTGGTGGAGCGGGTTAAGGCGTACCTGTTATGCCAGTTGCTGGAAGGCTTCTGTGCTGGCTAGGGTTCGAGTCTCCTGGTGGGAAAGTGTTCTAAAGTTGTACACTTCACTCTCGTGTTTAGGAGAGTTGTGCCTTAAGCATAGACACTGTGTCTTCCCATATTAACAGGGACTTGATGAAATTAACGTCTAAATGACCCCTCACTTGCTCTAGTGCTCTTGGGAGGTGATGATCTTTGGTGTATTTAAATACTCCGAAATTACCATCTCTTTTAAGAGTCTGAGCTGGTGGTGGAGCGGGTTAAGGCGTACCTGTTATGCCAGTTGCTGGAAGGCTTCTGTGCTGGCTAGGGTTCGAGTCTCCTGGTGGGAAAGTGTTCTAAAGTTGTACACTTCACTCTCGTGTTTAGGAGAGTTGTGCCTTAAGCATAGACACTGTGTCTTCCCATATTAACAGGGACTTGATGAAATTAACGTCTAAATGACCCCTCACTTGCTCTAGTGCTCTTGGGAGGTGATGATCTTTGGTGTATTTAAATACTCCGAAATTACCATCTCTTTTAAGAGTCTGAGCTGGTGGTGGAGCGGGTTAAGACGTACCTGTTATGCCAGTTGCTGGAAGGCTTCTGTGCTGGCTAGGGTTCGAGTCTCCTGGTGGGAAAGTGTTCTAAAGATATATATATATATATATATATATATATATATATATATATATATATATATATATATAAAGTTTGTGTGTGTGTAATTTATATAAATAAATAATTAAATATTAATTTTGTTAATATCTTTTCAGGGAAAACTTGCAAGTACAATTCGTATACAAGAGGGGCAACAAGAGCCAGAGAATGTCTACTAAGAAAATATATGAGTCTTTATCCTCACACTCTTGATATATGGTCTTCTCTGGTCTCTTTATTTTCTCTCCTCACAAATGTCCCTTTTTTTATTTCTTTTACGTTTCTCTCCTGTTTTTCTTGTCTTTTAATCTCTCCTTTCCTCCTCTCTTCTAACACCTCTCGTTTCCTGTCTCTTCTAGCTTCTCTCTTCCTTTACTTTTTATATTTGTGGTATTCATTTATGTCATTTTTATCTTGTATATTTTTCTTGTATCTTTTTCTTATCTTGTGTTTCTCTTCCCCTTCTCTTCAATGATTTCTCATTTCTCTCCTCTCTCTGTTGTTTCTGTTCTGTCTTCTCTCTCCTTGCCTTAATTTTGTTCTGTCTCCTCTTTTGTTGTGTGTGTGTCTTTCTGTCTCTGTCTGTCTGTCTCTCTCTTTCTCTCTCTCTCTCTCTCTCTCTCTCTCTCTCTCTCTCTCTCTCTCTCTCTCTCTCTCTCTCTCTCTCTCTCTCTCTCTCTCTCTCTCTCTCTCTCTCTCTCTCTCTCTCTCTCTCTCTCTCTCTCTCTCTCTCTCTCTCTCTCTCTCTCTCTCTCTCTCGCTCTCTCTCTCTCTCTCTCTGGCTCTCTCTCTCTCTGGCTCTCTCTCTCTCTGGCTCTCTCTCTCTCTGGCTCTCTCTCTCTCTGGCTCTCTCTCTCTCTCTCTCTCTCTCTCTCTCTCTCTCTCTCTCTCTCTCTCTCTCTCTCTCTCTCTCTCTCTCTCTCTCTCTCTCTCTCTCTCTCTCTCTCTCTCTCTCTCTCTCTCTCTCTCTCTCTCTCTCTCTCTCTCTCTCTCTCGCTCTCTCTCTCTCTCTCTGGCTCTCTCTCTCTCTGGCTCTCTCTGGCTCTGGCTCTCTCTGGCTCTCTCTGGCTCTGGCTCTCTCTGGCTCTCTCTCTCTCTCTGGATCTCTCTCTCTCTCTGGCTCTCTCTCTCTCTGGCTCTGGCTCTCTCTCTCTCACTCTGGCTCTGGCTCTCTCTCTCTCTCTCTCTCTCTCTGGCTCTCTCTCTCTCTCTGGCTCTGGCTCTCTCTCTCTCTGGCTCTCTCTTTCTCTCTGGCTCTGTCTCTCACTCTCTCTCTCTGGCTCTCTCGCTCTCTCTGGCTCTCTCTCTCTGGCTCTGTCTCTCTCTCTCTGGCTCTGTCTCTCTCTCTCTCTCTCTCTCTCTCTCTCTCTCTCTCTCTCTCTCTCTCTCTCTCTCTCTCTCTCTCTCTCTCTCTCTCTCTCTCTCTCTCTCTCTCTCTCTCTCTCTCTCTGGCTCTCTCGCTCTCTCTGGCTCTCTCGCTCTCTCTGGCTCTTTCGCTCTCTCTGGCTCTCTTTCTCTCTGGCTCTCTCTCTCTCTGGCTCTCTCTCTCTGGCTCTCTCTCTCTCTGGCTCTCTCTCTCTCTGGCTCTCTCTCTCTCTGGCTCTCTCTCTCTCTCTGGCTCTCTCTCTCTCTCTGGCTCTCTCTCTCTCTCTGGCTCTGTGGCGCTCTCTCTCTGGCTCTCGCTCTCTCTCTCTGGCTCTCATATTTCATTTGATTTAAAAATGTCTGAGATTTTTTACTTAATCTAAGTTATATTGCATGGTGCTAATATGAATATTATACATGACTGTTTTTCTTTTCTTTCTCTTTCTCCCTTTCTTTCTTTCTCTTTCTTTCCTTCTCTCTCTTTTTCTTTCTCTTTCTACATGAATATTATACTTGACTGTGTTTACATTCACTTGTAGATTTTTATTTTTAGTTAATTAGTCCTAAACTTTTGATTAATAGATTTGTATTATTAGTCATAGAAAACTATAGTGTTATATGTATACTCGGAAAATTTTACTTGTTTTAGTTTTAAGTAACAATAACTGCTTATAACGTCAGACTGATCTCAGCATGACATGAATCACAGGCTGCTTGATCACAAAATCTATTGTGTTCACATATTGCATATATAGATTTTTATAGATTTTTAAATTTTTACTTTTATATTCTGTTATAGATATACAGTAGTCTATATATTTCGAGCTATTACATATATTTTGTTGTATTACTCATTCTTAATTAAATAAATATAATATTTTAATTCTCTTTTTGTACCCTATTTATTTGTAATTTACACATACATATATAGGATGTCCATTTCTATCTCAGATATGTCTTCTTTCTTTCTCTCCCTTTCTATTTCAGATATGAATTACAAAATTATTATACCCTAATTTACCCTAAACGTTTTAATGTAGGTAATTAAAAGATCATAAAAAAGTTTTTAGAAATGTTAATTATTTACGTTCTAAGGTCGTATATAAAAGTTCTCAAAAAACCTTTTCTAAACGTAATTATAAACGTGCTGAAAACAATGAAATGTCGTTTTTAGGATGTTTTAAAAACATGAAAATGTTTGCTGGGCTTGGACTACCAATTTTACTTTTGAGGCAATTAACTGTTTCATTTGTTTTCAAAACTCTGTTTCATTTGTTAGTAGGATTTTCTTGCCCTTATCCTCTTACATGAGTACCGGGTACAAGATTTCCTGCGCCCTTGATTTAAATTAATCATTTAACACCTTTTACTTAACTTTAATTGTTAAAGATCCCACAGGATAGTTATCAGTTGCCACGTTGTCCTGTTTCTGACATTCACTATAACTATATATTCGTGTACATTTATTTGCTAATTTCACAATGTTTCGTCTCCAAGCTTTCCGTGCAGATCCAGCAGGTACAATTGGGACTTTAAGTCATGCCAAGAGAGCTGAATTACAAACTCTTGCACATGAGTATAAACTAACAGTTCCCTACCAAGCCAACAAGAATGACATACACAACCTGTTGCTGGATCATTTCTTAGAGCAAGGTAAGATAGACTCTGAAACTCATGAAACTTACTATATTGCAGATAAAACTGATTTGGCAACGATGAAACTCAAACTAGAGCTGGCCAAGATTGAACGCGAGCAGCAAAGGGAAGCCCTCGAACAACAAGAACGAGCAGCTGCCATACGAAGGGAAGAACACGAACGTGAGGCTGCTTTGAGGAGAGAAGAACAAGAACGTGAAGCTGCCTTGAGGAGAGAAGAACACGAACGTGGAATCGCTCTCAAGGAACGAACTCGCTCTCAAGGAACGTGAAACTGCCTTGAAGAAAGAAGAGCAGGAACGTGAACTCGCCCTCCAGGAACGTGAGGTTGCAATGCTCCAGGAGCGGGAACGCGTACAGCTTGAAACAAAACGACACGAGTTGGAGATGCAACGTGAACATGACAAGCAACAAGCGACTCTGGCTCTAGAGTGTCGTCAACGAGAATACACGTTGGAAACTTCACACCTCGCTCAACGCCAGCAAGCTACTGCCAATCTTCCCGTCAGTTTTAATATATCACATGCAAGTAAGTTAATGCCATCCTTTGTAGAAGCAGAAGTTGATGTGTTTTTCACCACCTTTGAAACCCTTGCTAATCAACTCAGTTGGCCTGTCGACCAATGGGCCACACTTCTTAGAGTCCATCTTACAGGTAGAGCTGCAGTCACACTCAGTACTCTGGCGTCTGAGAAAGACTACCAGACTCTGAAACAAGCAGTGTTGGACGCCTACCTCCTTTCCACGGAAAGTTATAGAAGGAAATTCCGTGACCACCTGAAGGCAAGTACCACTACCTTCCTCGAGTTTGCTAACACAAAACGGAGATATTTCATGAAATGGCTGGAAGCAGCACATGTCTCTACTTTTACAGAACTCGTCAACCTGATGCTAGTTGAAGAATTCTTGAGGCGTGTGCCGCCTCCTGTCCGTCTCTACTTAGCAGATAAAGAAGAAACCGACTACCTGAAGTGTGCTAAGTCGGCTGACACTTACAGCCTCATCCACCGGCTGACACCCGAACCATCCTCCAGTATGAAGTCGTGGTACAGTTACGAGAAAGTGAGCACCGATCAAGCTGGCTTGCAATTGTACTGCAAGTATTGTAGACTCTATGGACATACCATAGACAAGTGTGGTAAGTCTCAATACAAGGGAACCACTGACCCACAGAAACCCAAACCCACTCCTCCTAAGTCCGGTAAGCCTGTGATGAATGTTGGTGTTAATGTTAATGATCTTTCTCTTTTCAGTAACCACCTGTATACTGGAACTGTCTCTGCCAACGGTTCAAATCCGGAGGGACGTTTCAAATTGAAGATCTTGAGGGACATAGCGGCTCTTCAATCGATCATCTTGAAGTCGGCTGTGCCCAACATCGTCTACACCGGAGAAACTGTCTTCATCACTGACCTCACTGCTACCACTCCATACCCTCTCGCCAGAGTCCACCTGGATTGTCCCTACGTGAACGGAGAAGTCCAAGTCGCCGTCAGGGAAAAGCCTTTTCCCATGCCTGGAGTGCAACTTCTCCTAGGCAACGACTTGGCAGAAGACCTGCAACCGACCAACCTGATCGTCATGGACAAACCCCAGGTGTGTAACTCTGTGCCAATAAACCCTATTCTAGCGTATATTCCAGCAGAGGTTCAAGAGAGTGATGAAGTTTCTCCTCCGGTTCTTGTGACCACCCGTGCACAAGCCGCACGTCCACAGCCAGCTGACTCTACTGCTACCGCTGTCCCTCAAGACCCTCAGAAACTACCCCCGCATCTGACCAAGTTGGAGTTCCGTAAGTTGCAGAGGGAAGATCTTACTTTAACACCATTGTTTTTCCAGGCTGAGACTCAACCCGACAGTATTCCTGGGTTCTTCCTAGAGAACGACTTGCTCTACCGCAGATATAGACCCAGTAAACTGAAGGAGGAGGACGATTGGGCCAACATCGAACAACTTGTGATTCCTACCAGCCTGCGGCCCACTATTCTACACCTGGCCCACGGAGCATTCTCCCACTACGGATTCAACAAGACTTACCATGGAATTCGTAAAGACTACTACTGGCCAGGTATGGTAAATAGCGTCAAACAGTACGTAAAACAGTGTCATACATGTCAGATGGCAGGCAAACCGAACATCTCCATTCCCAGAGCGCCACTGATTCCCATACAGGTGCCTGCGGAACCTTTCCACAGACTCATAATAGACTGTGTTGGTCCTTTACCTCGGACCAGTTCAGGTAACGCCTATATCTTAACCATCCTGTGTCCTACCACCAGATTTCCCATAGCAGTTCCAGTGAAGAACATCACGGCTGCTACGGTTGTAAAACATCTATTGAAGATCTTCACTCAATACGGATTTCCCAGGGAGATTCAGAGCGACTGTGGTACCAACTTCACCAGTGATCTCTTCAAAAGGACACTGGAGGAGTTCAACATCAAACAGGTATTGTCCAGCCCCTATCATCCTGCTTCACAGGGTTCTCTTGAACGTAGTCATCAGACTATCAAAGCACTCTTGAAAAAGTTTTGTAGTGAAACCTCTAAGGATTGGGATAAGCAAATCGACCTTATAATGTTTATTTACAGAAGTCTCCCCAATGAGTCCCTAGGAGTATCTCCTTATGAGATGCTCTACGGCCGTAAGTGCCATACTCCCCTTAAGGCTTTCAAAGACTCTCTCCGAGATGCCACCTTCAGTGAGCATCAGAATGTGCCCCAGTTTCTTCAAAACCTTCAACACATTCTAGAGAGAGTCCACCGCTTTGCCCATGATAATCTATTGAAAGCCCAGGAGAGGATGAAGACTCATTACGACCAGACCAGCAAAGTAAGAAAATTTAAGCCGGGAGACTTCGTCCTAGCATACTTCCCTATCCCAGGTTCACCTTTA
Organism: Procambarus clarkii; assembly: GCF_040958095.1. Classification (NCBI taxonomy): domain Eukaryota; kingdom Metazoa; phylum Arthropoda; class Malacostraca; order Decapoda; family Cambaridae; genus Procambarus; species Procambarus clarkii. Next base: position 35,497,548 of record NC_091155.1, on the reverse strand, counting down.
CAAAACAGGTTTTCAGGACCCTACCGCGTCAAAGAGTGCAGAAATAACAACAACTACGTTATAGAGACTCCAGATAGGCGGCGGAAGACCCAGCTGTGCCACGTCAACCTCCTGAAGCAATATAATGGTACTCCTCCCACTGTCCTAATTAATTATTCCACCTTCACAGAACCCTACATCCACAGTGAGACCTTCCCAGCTTCTCCTCCCGAAAGCACTGACAAGGAGTCAGCGCTTTCTAATTCCGAAATCCTTAATGATCTTCCCAAATACTTTCAGGATAATCCTAGTGCACCTCTTGTCAAGATCTTCAGAGAACATCAGGAGTTGTTCCGAGATGACCCCCAAGAGTGTAATGTTACCCAGCACGACATCCAACTGCTCCCCGACACCCGGCCGATTCGTCAACCCTTCTACCGAATCAGCCCGAGCAAGAAGGAAGTCATGCGTGCTGAGGTACAGTACCTCTTGGATCATGGACTGGCTACACCTTGTGAGTCCCCCTGGGCCTCACCTTGTATCTTGGTGCCCAAACCCCAAGGTAAGGTGCGGTTATGTACTGACTATCGTAAACTCAACAATGTAACTGTCAAGGATGCTTACCCCTTGCCAAGGATAGATGACATCCTTGACGCCATTGGTAGTGCCCAGTACTTGTCCCAAGTGGACTTGCTTAAGGGGTACTATCAAGTGTGTCTAACGGAGCGAGCTAAAGAGATATCTGCCTTCATCACTCCTTTTGGACTTTTCAGATATGAACGCCTTCCTTTCGGACTATGTAATGCCCCGGCCACCTTTCAGAGAGCTGTCAACCGTGTCATCCAGGGCTTGGATAACACATACGCCTACCTGGACGATATCGTCGTAGCCTCCAACACCTGGAGTGAACATCTGCTCCAGCTGCGACGTCTGTTCTCCAAGCTCCTGACAGCCGGCCTCACCATCAACCTGGGCAAGTCCACCTTCGCGAAAGGTAAAGTGCGTTATCTGGGTCATGTTATTGGGAGTGGCAGCATAGCTCCGTTAGACTCACACACTCAAGCCATCCAACAGTATCCACAGCCTACCACCAGGAAGCAGCTCCTGCGCTTCCTTGGTCTTGCCTCCTACTACCGTAGGTTTGTGAGGAATTTCAGTACAGTCGCCACACCTCTAATTCTATTAACCAGTCCCAAGCAACGGTATAATTGGACCATGCAGCAAACCGTTGCTTTCGAACAACTCAAATTCCTCCTCTGTTCTAATCCCATTCTCGCCTCACCAGATATCACCAATCCTTTCGTCCTTCATGTCGACGCCAGTGGTACCGGCGTTGGTGGTGTCCTGATGCAACAACGAGGCGAGGAGGTTCTACCTGTCAGCTACTACAGCTACAAATTGAAACCACACCAGAGGAACTACAGCACTATTGAAAAGGAGCTACTATCCATCGTCCTGAACCTCCAACACTTCGCTCCGTACCTACAAGGCGCCCGGTCTACAACCATCTTCTCAGACCACAACCCTCTCCGCTTCCTACATCAAGCCCAATTCACCAACCAGCGTCTTCTACGATGGGCTTTGTATTTACAAGATTTCAACCTGGAGATCCGCTATATCAAGGGTTCTGACAACACCATAGCCGATGCCCTCTCCAGAGTTTATGAAGTAGAGGCGACTCCATCTATTACTCCACCACATAACGACGTACTTCTTCCAGAACCGCAGGCTTCGGGGGAGAGTTGTGACGATAATCTCCTTCAAGAGATTGAGCCTGCTCTTCCCTCCAAAAATACGTCGCTTACAAATATATAAAACTACTATGGAAGAAATGTCCAACAACATCTCCAAGGTTTGCCAGAGAGCAAAACGTATGCAGCCAGGAACACCTGCTCCACCTCAAACCGCCAAACTACCTGTCTTGTCGCCTGCTCGTCGCTGATTGGCTGCGGGGTCCAGCTGCAAATGCACTCCACCCACCATACTACTTGATGTCTGGGGCCGCCACGACCTCAGTCTTCAGAATATCCCGTGCTTTCGACAAGTTAACACGTCTCGTTGGTAGACTAAGCCCCAGGCTTACGTGTACTAAGAGAAGTGATAGCTTGAAGCCAATATTCCGTCACCTATTTACTTGTTATTTGCTCACTTGTCTTAACGTAACTTTTCATTTTGTCATTTGATTATTCTTATTACTTTGATTTTATTATACGAATTTGTATGTCCATTTTATTCATGTTTTGATTTCTTTAACGTAATTAAAATTTCATTGTTAAAATTTACTTGTGTTTTGTGTGTCTTCTCCTTACCTTACCACAGACGAAGTTCCAGATTTTCTATTTTTTTGTTGTTAATATGTGACGAGGCCATACCCCTAGCTTTGAAGAGCCGAACACCAACGCGTTACCGTCACAATATATATATATATATATATATATATATATATATATATATATATATATATATATATATATATATATATATATATATATATATATATATATGTATATATATATATATATATATATATAAATAATATATATATAAAGTTAAAACTAACTAAAACTAGTTAAAACGAGTTAAAACTAACGCAGATATATGATAACTAACCAACCCTACCTAACCTAACTTAACCTATCTAACCTATATATATATATATATATATATATATATATATGTGTGTGTGTATATATATATATATATATACATATTATATATATATACACACACACACATATATAGATTCTATATAGACACTAGAGAAGATTCAGCGGTATGCCACCAGGCTCGCCACCATTTTCAGTATTCGTCATATCCAAGTCTGTTGTGTGATGCACATGTCTTCTTGCTTCACCATCCTGTAATGAAATATTGTTTGTTACTAATTGATTTCAATAATACATAAATTATTTTATTATATAATATTTAATTTATTAAGTAAAAATCCTTTCCATATTATAGAAAAAAAACTAAAACAGGAATCTTTATAAAACATTAGTATATCCTGCATTATTCCAGCCCATTGTTAGAGATAGTAGCCACCTCTTATTTTGTTTTTTTTTTCATTATTAGTGCTCAGAAAATTAAATATGTCTACATATTTAGTCAAAATCAATTACATTATTTTATCTTATTCATAGCATAAATGTTCACAAAGATTACTAAAAAGAGATTGAATTAGACTACAGCAAATTGGCAAACTTTACCTTGTATCTGTTTCCACTGAGTTTGTTTGGGGCGTTCTTCAACATATCAGCAATACTTGTCTCAACATCTCTTTCAGTTGCATTAGTGTGGGTGTTGATACAGGCTTCTGGAAATTTACAAGAATTAATTGATATATATATATAATTATAATTCACTTTGTCAAGAGACAAGAAGCCACAGAGTAATAACATTGTTGGCGTTTATTGAGGTGTTCCCCTGTTCTCCAGTCTTCCTCCGTCCCCTCGTCCTTCCCACCATTCCCCATTCCACAGTCCTCTCGTCCTTCCCACTTCCCCGTCCCCACTATTCCCACTTCCCATCGTCGTCCTTACCATTTCCCCCTCCCCTGTCCCCTCTTCCTCCCCCACCATCTCCCATTCACCTGTCCATTTGTCCTCCCCAGCATTCTCCATTCCCCTGTCCCCACCATCCCCAGTCCCCTCGTCCTCCCCACCATTACCCTCTCCTCTGTTCCCTCGTCTTCCCCACCATCCCCCCTCTCGTCCTCCCCACCATTCTAAACTACCTCATCCGATGCATTCCATAATGGTCTGATGGGAACATCAAATGATCTGATATTCCCATCACTGAAAAATAAGAACAGCTAAAAAGAATGATATGAAAAAATAGAAAATAAAATATACTCATGAAATGAACAGTATGGTTAACAACACAGCTCAATTGCAATGCAATGTCACAATAACATTTAAATATACTTTAAGATATAATCTAGAAGAAAATAAGGACATTGAAACGGTTCATGAACTCGATTTCAATAAAGGACACTATGGGGAACTTTGAAAAATAGTTAATGAGTATAATTAGACAGACTTGTTGCTAGGCAGAGGAGTAAATAATGAGATATATGGCAAATTTTGCAAAATATACAATGAAGGCACACAAACATTCATACCCAAACAAAGCAAAATGCTAGGTAAGAACAAAGCAGTTGGCCCGTAGGGGAAAGGAGATACCCACAAGACTAGAATACAAGTCATTAACAAGCACGCAAGTATAATACATAATACATGCACACATATATAATCCAAAAAAATGTCAAATTTACGTACTTATTATTACATTACAAATATCCAAGGTTTTGAAGACACGTTTCCTCTTGCGCCCAACGAGTGAATACTGAGACCAGACCCCATAGGTCCCTATCCTCCTCATCATTCGTCTCACTGTGTCTCCACAGCTTGCACCGCCCATTTGAGACAGCGTCTGGACCTGTTAAAATAATGCATAAGCTGTAAAGTAATAGAGAATAATATATATCTTTCAATCTCAGCATTAGATTTTCTAATTTCCAACTGTATTAAATAAATAGTCTCCGTGGTGTAGTGGTAAGACACTCGCCTAGCGTTCCGCGAGCGCTATGTCATGGGTTCGTATCCTGGCCGGGGAGGATTTACTGGGCGCAATTCCTTAACTGTAGCCTCTGTTTAACGCAACAGTAAAATGTGTACTTGGATGAAAAAACGATTCTTCGCGGCAGGGATCGTATTCCAGGGACCTGCCCGAAACGCTACGCGTACTAGTGGCTGTACGAGAATGTAACAACTCTTGTATATATCTCAAAAAAAAAAAAAAAATAGCATTAAAATATTTTCCTTCTTAACTATTACAAAAATCCACAAATTTGAGTAACTTATGCTTTTGTTGTATTTGTACCTTAAACATAACACTGAACAATCAATTTTGTGCCACCCCACCTTCCTTCATCCCCAAAAAAACTAATCAAAAGACATATGTACAAGGCTAAAAAAATTAAGCAACACTTACCATACTCAGGCTAAAAGAATTAAGCAACACTTACCATACTCTTTTTATATTCACTGTTAACTTTTAGCTCGTGTGACAGACTTTCTACCTGCTCAACAGTTTCAAGTGGGGATGGAAGAATGTCTTCCAGGATTGGTATATCTCCATGTGTTTTTGACATACGGGTTTCCGTCATTTTGACGATATTCAGGATATCCCCTGATAAAAATGTCAATTTTGACAATTCCTTCATTATGTATTCCATTTTAGCCTAATCCATACTCTTGATTTGACTCGGCTTCAAAAGAACTAATGTCATTGTTTGACGACTCAATCTCTGAACTTGATGCTGCCTCAGTAAGATTAATGGGTTCACTAGTGTGTACAGCTGTATTTGGATGCATTTTGTGTATACGTTTTAGCCTTCTTGATACTTGCATCCATCTGTTGTTGTATTGGAGTCGCTTTTTTCGCTTATACTCGTACATTCTATTAAAGAGTGTCAAATTTCTACATTAGACTACCATATTACCTATATTATTGTTAATAATGTATTGACAGATGCAATATGTATTAAAATTCTAAAAATAAGTCATGCATTATATACAATGTGTGGGAAACTGTCTGCTGAGAAAAGCTGGTGTGGGGGTTGTTACAAGAGTGAGTAATAATTAAAGCTGGTGCATATAACATCCTTGTCAGGTACATGCAAAAGTTAACACTTCCAGAATTGGAGACATGCAGAAATGTAACATGTGGAAATAGAGGCATGCCAAAACAAAGACATGCATAAATTCAAATTCTTATCTAAATAATTTCTAGTGATTATTATATAAATTATTCCATCAGTACTAGATCAAATATTCACAAAAAAAGGAGAAGAGATATTTGATATTCAATACCATCCTCCCTTTGGAAAGAGTAATCATGTCCTGTTAGACATTAATTATATGTTGAGATATAATCTAAAAGAAAATAGGGACATTGAAATGGTTGTTAAACTCTATTTCAATAAAGGACACTATAGGGAACCTCGAACCCTGTATTACAAGTGTAAGTGAAAATATTGGAAAAAATAATTAAAGCTAAATGTGAAGAACACCTGGAGACAAATGCTACACTTGCTTACATTTATGAATTGCTTTTAAATACATAGGTCAAATACTAAAGAAATTGTTTAAAACTTTTGTTAGACCACAGCTGGGATATGCAGCGGTTGTATGGTGCCCATATCTAAAGAATCACATCAACAAACTGGAAAAGGTATAGACATGCCAATAAGTGGCTCCCAGGTTAGAGGCATAAAATGCCAAAACTAGATGGTAGAATAAAAAGAAGATATTGTAAAAGGTAACCAAACAAAGATGCCACAGAAATATTAGAAAATTAACTTTCACAAGCAGCGTGGTAAACACGGTTGGAACAAGTTAGGTGAGAGGGTGGTGGAGGCCAAAACCATCAGTAGTTTCAAAGCATTATATAACAGTGCTGGGATGGGACACCATAGGCGTAGCCACAAATAATAGAATTTGGCGGTTCATATCACATTTTTTTAAAATTAGAGATAAGGATGGTACCCAGCAAACATTTCCACGTTTTTAAAACGTCCTAAAAACCACATTTCATTGTTTTCAGCACGTTCATAATTACGTTTAGAAAATGTTTTTTGAGAACTTTTATATACAACCTTAGAACGTAAATAATTAACATTTCTAAAACCTTTTTTATAATCTTTTAATTACCTACATTAAAACGTTTAGGGTAAATTAGGGTATAATAATTTTTTAATTCATATCTGAAATAGAAAGGGAGAGAAAGAAAGAAAGAAGACATATCTGAGAAAGAAATGGACATCCTATATATGTACGTGTAAATTACAAATAAATAGGGTACAAAAAGATAATTAAAATATTATATTTATTTAATTAAGAATGAGTAATACAACAAAATATATGTAATAGCTCAAAATATATAGACTATATCTAACAGAATATAAAAGTAAAAATTTAAAAATCTATATATGCAATATGTGAACACAATAGATTTCGTGATCAAGCAGGCTGTGATTCATGTCATGCTGAGATCAGTCTGACGTTACAAGCAGTTATTGTTACTTAAAACTAAAACAAGTAAAATTTCCCGAGTATACATATAACACTATAGTTTTTCTATGACTATAAATAAAAATCTATAAATCAAAAGTTCAGGACTAATTAACTAAAAATAAAAATCTATAAATCAAAAGTTCAGGACTAATTAACTAAAAATAAAAATCTATAAATCAAAAGTTTAGGACTAATTAACTAAAAATAAAAATCTACAAGTGAATGTAAACACAGTCAAGTATAATATTCATGTAGAAAGAGAAAGAAAAGATTTTTCTTTCTTTCTTTCAAAGAAAGAAAGAAAGAAAAAAAGAAAAAGAAAGAGAAAGAAAGAGAAAGAAAATGAAAGAGAAAGAAAGAAAAAGAAAGAAAAAGAAAGAAAAAGAAAGAGAAAGAAAGAAAAAGAAAGAAAATAAGAGAAAGAAAGAGAAAGAAAAAGAAAGATAGAAAGAAAAAAGAAAGAGAAAGAGACAAAATATATATTATTCAAGAGAACTTGACAATTAAGCACCTTCGAACAATTTATGATCAAGCAGGCTGTGATTCATGTCATGCTGAGATTAGTCTGACGTTACAAGCAGTTATTGTTATTTAAAACTAAATCAAGTAAAATTTCCTGAGTATACACTATATACTATATAACATAACACTATAGTTTTTCTAGTGTAAATTGTAATTGTAAAGTAAAATCTTAAAGATTAGAACTAATTAACTAAAAATAACAATTTACAAGTTAATGTTAAAGAGAGAAGCTAGAAGAGACAGAAAACGAGAGATGTTAGAAGAGAGGAGGAAAGAAGAGATAAAAAGAGACAAGAAAAACAGGAGAAAAACGTAAAAGAAATTAAAAAAAAGGGACATTTGTGAGGAGAGAAAATAAAGAGGAGACCAGAGAAGACCATATATCAAGAGTGTGAGGATAAACACTTGTATATTTTTTTAGACATCCTCTGCCTCTTGTTGCCCCCTCTTGTATACAAATAGTACTTGCAAGTTTTCCCTGAAAAGATATTACCAAAATTAATATTTAATTATTTGTTTATATAAATTACACACACAAACTTTATATATATATATAAAATTTCGTAAACCTCATCCTGTAAACATTCATGTTTCTACATGTTATACAAGCTAAGAGGATGAGGGAAGGGGATGTTCCCTCCATGCTGGATATTATATTTACCAGGAAAGAGGAAGATATATTTATCATTCTGTACCTCCCTCCTTTGGTACCTCCCTTTTCCTCCTTTCAGTACCTCCCTCCTTTTACCCAAGTGACATTGGTCACTTGGGTAAAAGTGACCATGTCTTTTTGGGAATAAAGTATGCAATGCATTATAATCTGGAAGAAAATGAGCTTGAAGCAGTTGAAAAACCTGATTTGTGGAGAGGTCATTATGGGGAACTCAGATATTTCCTTAAGGAATTTGACAAACACTTGCTGTTAGGACATGAAGTAAATGAGATGTATGTCAAGTTTTGTGAAATATATGATAATGGCACAACAAAATTTATACTAAAGCAGAGATGCAGAACTAGGAAAAGGGGAAAAATTGCCCAAACATACAAGCAATACAAAGATGCGAGAAACAACAATAGCAGTAAGGAGAGGGGCAGAAAGACTGACTTTCGGTCATATTCAACAACACAAATATACATACACACACACACATTATTGGAAAAATTGGAATTGGAATATTGGAAAAAATAATTAAAACTAAATGGGTAGAACACCTGGAGAGAAATGATATAATTTCAGACAGACAGTATGGTTTTCGATCTGGAAGATCCTATGTATCGAATTTACTCAGTTTCTATGATCGAGCAACAGAGATATTACAGGAAAGAGATGGTTGGGTTGACTGCATCTATCTGGACCTAAAAAAGGCGTTCGACAGAGTTCCACATAGAGAGGTTGTTCTGGAAACTGGAAAATATTGGAGGGGTGACAGGTAAGCTTCTAACATGGATGAAAAATTTTCTGACTGATAGAAAAATGAGGGCAGTAATCAGAGGTAATGTATCAGACTGGAGAAATGTCACAAGTGGAGTACCACAGGGTTCAGTTTTTGCACCAGTGATGTTTATTGTCTACATAAATGATCTACTAGTTGGTATACATAATTATATGATCATGTTTGCTGATGATGCTAAGATAATAGGAAGGATAAGAAATGTAGACGATTGTCATGCCCTTCAAGAAAACCTGGATAAAATAAGTATATGGAGCACCACTTGGCAAATGGAATTTAATGTTAATAAATGCCATGTTATGGAATGTGGAACAGGAGAACATAGACCCCACACAACCTATACATTATGTGAGAAATCTTTAAGAATTCTGATAAAGAAAGAGATCTAGGGGTGGTTCTAGATAGAAAACTATCACCTGAGGTCCACATAAAGAATATTGTGCGAGGAGCCTATGCTACGCTTTCTAACTTTAGAATTGCATTTAAATACATGGATGGTGATATACTAAAGAAAATGTTATGACTTTTGTTACGCCAAAGCTAGAATATGCAGCTGTTGTGTGGTGCCCAACAACAGAAGTTGGCCCATATCTTAAGAAGCACATCAACAAACTGGAAAAGGTGCAAAGACTTGCTACTAAGTGGCTCCCAGAACTGAAGGACAAGAGCCACGAGGAGAGGTTAGAGGCATTAAATATGCCAGAACTAAAGGACAGAAGAAAAAGAGGTGATATGATCACTACGTACAAAATAGTAACAGGAATTGATAAAATCGACAGGGAAGATTTCCTGAGACCTGGAACTTCAAGAACAAGAGGTCATAGATTTAAACTAGCTTAACACAGATGCCGAAGAAATATAAGAAAATTCACTTTCACAAATAGAGTGGTAGACGGTTGGAACAAGTTAGGTGAGAAGGTGGTGGAGGCCAAGACTGTCAGTAGTTTCAAAGCGTTATATGACAAAGAGTGCTGGGAAGACGGGACACCACGAGCGTAGCTCCTCTTATCCTCTAACTACACTTAGGTAATTACACACACACACACACACATATATATATATATATATATATATATATATATATATATATATATATATATATATATATATATATATATATATATATATATATATATATATATATATATATATATTTATATACATACATACATACATACATTCACATACATATTGGACAATTAGTAAAAAAAAAAAAATACACAAATTAAAATTTTAACCTTGTTCCTAGATCCACCAGGCCTGTTTGGTGCATGTTTCAGTACTTCAGAAATTTGGAAGGTCACATCCTCCTCAACTTGTGGATGTGTGTTGATAGATTATTCTGTAAAATTAAGTTATTTATATAATAATAAATTCAGTATAACAATAATATTCTGTAAAATTAAAAGTAATTTATACATCAATCAGATAAAACTCTCCAGAGATGGTGATACACAACATATAAAGGACAAGTTTCAGAACAAGATATGCATTTAGGATTAAGGTTTTGCACATGTAGGTAGCACATGAGAAAAAAAGTGGAAGGTGATCAAGTTTATATTAACACGTTAATGGCTTTGTTAAGGCTTTGCAAGAATGAAAAAATATTAATAATATAATATCACCCACCAATTAATTGTACGTTGTTTATAAGTCAATTATTTGCATTATTATTATTATTATTCAATTCTAATGATATAAAAATGCATTTTGTAATCTACTATTTATGCAAGTATTAAGCACAGGATCATGAAATAAACTGCAAAATACTGTAATGGATAAACCAATTAAGTTTACATTTTCCCATAGCTAAGTCAGTCAGTTCTATAAGCAGTAGAGAACAATTATGCCCAACCTCTATTAAATGAAACACTCTTAAGAGCAAGTGATAGAAATATAATCATTTATTCTTGGGAAAATATTATGGAATGGTTCCAAATATGAAAAATATTAAGTTTCTTGGTTAAAAATTTTTAACTTAAAATTTAAATTTTTAAGTGAATTTTAAACTTTAAAACTTATTTAATTTTTTGGTTACTTAAAAAACATTATATAGTTCTTGTTTTTGTAGAAATGCCAATTTCTTCTTTTGCCCTTCCAGACTGTATAGTGACCACAGGCCGTTTGCTCCTATCTTCTTCATTATTCTTCGAACCGTGGTTGCACAATCAGACCCACGTACACTGGTTAAAAGCAACACCTAAAAGCAACAACAAAAATGTAGCACACCGACGAATTTTGATTATATATATATGTATGCCATATACATATATATGCTATGTTGTATGCTACAACTTGGCTGATAATAAAGCCATTCATAACTGTAGGCCTAATAAAAAAAGGTGGCACAGCAATATCTTACAAAGATACCTTCATCTGCAATAGTGTCATTAGTAATAGAGACGACTATTGTGAATATACCTATGCCAAGTTCTCCAGTAAATCCCTTAAATCCTCCTTGACTATAAGTGCCATCTATAGATTTCCCAATACCAACATAGCTTCATTCCCAGATAACGTAAGGAATCTTATCATAAATAACAATCTCAACAAAAATCAAACCAACTTAGTGGTTTGTAATGGTGAACAAAACATGCAGATACTTATATATAACCTGTGAATAGAGTGAAATAACAGCAAAACTATTTGTTTATTGTTTTATGACCATAATAATTGAATCACTAATATGATTCACTAATATATAATTCTAATAATAATCAATAATATATAATCCTTTGAGCATGCTGCATCTCTTTCAGTCTCTTTGCAATTTGAACAAGAGGGTTTTTAATTGATTGAACCATATTCTTGAAGTAAAGTAAAGTAAATGAGATGTATTCCATATTTTGCAAAATATACGATGAAGGCACACAAACATTCATACCAAAACAGAGATGCAGGCCTAGGAAACAGGGTTGGTTCAACAGAAATTGCGAGAGAGCCAGAGATTAAGACACAAGCATGGAATCATTAGAGGAAGAGGCCAAACCCCCAAACATACCAGCGATACAAAGATGCGAGAAGCAACTACACGTCAGTAAGGAGAGAGGAACTTTGAGAATGGTATAGCAGACAAATGTAAATCAGATCCAGGCATTTTCTATAAATTCATTAAAAGCAAGCTGCATGTAAAGGATAATATTCAGATGTTGAAAATGGGGGACAGATACGCGGAAAATGAAAAGGAAATGTGTGAAACATTTAAGGAAAAGTTCCAAAGTGTGTTTGTATAAAATGAAATCTTCAGGGAACCAGACAATAAGAATTCCAGAGAACAACAGAGCACATAGAGGTGTCTAGAGACAAAGTGAAACAAATATTCTTGGAGCTAAGTAGGAACAAAGCAGTTGGCCCAGATGGAGTTTCACCATGGATTCTGAGAGAATGTGCAGCTGAGTTCACCATACCACTTCAGCGGATTTTTCAGACATGCCTGTGTACAGGAGTCATAGCAGATGTGTGGAAAAAGGCTAACATAGTTCCAATTTACAAAAGTTGCAGCAGGGAAGACCCCCTCAATTTTAGACCTGTATCACTGACAAGTGTAATACTCAAAATATTGGAAAAAATAATTAAAACTGAATGAGTAGAGCAACTGGAGAGAAACGATATAATATGAGACAGTATGGTTTTCGATCTTGAAAATCCAGTGTATCAAATTTACTCAGTTTCTATGATCGAGCCACAGAGATTTTGCAGGAAAGAGATGGTTGGGTTGACTGCATCTATCTGGACCAAAAACAGACTTTCAATAGTCTCACATAAAAGGTTGTTCTGAAAACTGGAACATATTGGAGGGGTGACAGGTAAGCTTCTAACATGGATGAAAATTTTTTGATAGAAAAATGAGAGCAGTAATCAGGGGCAATCAAACTGGAGAAATGTCACAAGTGGAGTACCACAGAGTTATTCTTGAACTGGTGATGTTCATTGTCTACATAAATAATCTGCCAGATGCAATACAGAATTCTATGAACATGTTTGCTGATGATGCTAAGATAATAGGAAGGATAAGAAATTTAGATGATTGTAATGTCTTTCAAGAAGACCTGGACAAAATAAGTATATGGAGCACCGCTTGGCAAATGGAATGTAATGTAAATAAATGCCATGTTATGGAATGTGGATTAGGAGAACATAGACCCCACACACAACCTATAAATTATGAGGAAAATCTTTAAAGACTTATGATAAAGAGAGAGATTGGGGTGGTTCTAGATAGGAAACGATCACCTGAGGACCACATAAAGAACGTTGTGCGAGGAGCCAATGACACGCTTTCTAACTTCAAAATTGCTTTTAAATACTGTACATGGATGGCGAAATACTAAAGAAATTATTCATTACTTTTGTTAGGCCAAAGCTAGAATACGCAGTGGTTGTATAGTGCCCATATCTTAAGGGGGCTTTAGATTCCTATATGCCAAAAGGAAAACTGGTTCGAGTTCAATCAAACTTTTTTGACGTGTTGTATGGTGGTGGAGGCCAAAACCGTCAAAAGTTTCAAAGCATTATATGACAGAGTGCTGGGAAAATGGGACACCACAAGTGTAGCTCTCATCCTGTAACTACACTTTGGTAATTACATATGACAGTGTCAGACCACTGAGGAAGAATTGAAACAGGGATTTCCTTAAGTACTTTCGTATTTCAATAATATATCTTCAGAAGGAATCATTCCTCCTGAAATAATTTACATTTACTTGATTCCTTCTGAACATGTATCATTTAAATACGAAAGTACTTAAGGAAATTCCTGTTTCAATTCTTCTTCCATGGTCTGACATGGTCACATTTTTCACCACATGTTAATTTCCATGATTTACACATACACACAAATTTATACACACACGCACACATATAATTATATATATTATATATTATATATATATATATATATATATATATATATATATATATATATATATATATAAATATATATATATATATATATATATATATATATATATATATATATATATATATATATATATATATATATATATATATATAAATATATTATATATATACTGATAATTAGCTAAAAATATATTCAAGTAAATGTAAATTATTTTACCTTGCATCTAGATCCACCAAGCCTGTATGGTGTGCATTTCAGTACTTTGGAAATCTGGAACGATCTGGAATCTCCTATCTGCAATGAAACAATACATATTATTACACTTACCACAATACCACACAAGAATCAGTGCGCCTTACCACACAAGAATCTTACCACACAAGAATCTTACCACACAATCAGTACGACTGTTTTCAGCGAGCCACTGAACACACTGAAGATTGATAACCCAAATGAATTTTTCATGGATATGATACCAACATCAAATCATATATCAGATGTCATCCTATCCCCACTGGATTTTGAAGAAGCCATAGACAGTATGCCTATGCACTCTGCACCAGGCCCTGACTCTTGGAACTCTATATTCATCAAGAACTGTAAAAAAAACGTTATCGCAGGCCCTTCACATTCTTTGGAGACAAAGCCTAGATACTGGCATTATCCCTGACATACTAAAAACAGCACAGATAGCACTGCCCCATAAAGGAGGAAATAAGGCAGAGGCAAAAAACTACAGACCGATAGCACTAACATCGCACATCATAAAAATCTTTGAGAGAATGCTAAGAAGTAAGATCACAAAATACATGGAATCACAGCATCTCCATAACCCCAGACAACATGGTTTCAGAACAGGGCGCTCTTTCTTGCCTATCACAGTTGCTGGCCACTCTGACATGGCACTAGATGCTATGGAAGACAAACAAAACGCTAATGTAATTTACACATTTCGCAAAAGCCTTTGACAAATGTGACCATGGTGTTATTGCACATAAAATGCGTTCAAAAGGAATTACCGGAAAAAAAGGCAGATGGATATACAATTTCCTGACTAATAGAACCCAACGTGTAGTAGTTAACATACAACATACTCATACACATACTGAATCACACACACACTGAATGCACCTGCAGACACACAACGAGCACTATCAACAAAGATTACCTCATAAAATAACTCATTAAATTATTGCACCTATACTTATGCATTTATCTTCGGTTTAACACAACAGGCACTAGACACACGCTAGGCATCATACACACTAGGATAAAACAAACATTAGGCCGGAAGTCAGAAAAGAATTCAAAGAATTTTACTGGAAAGGCTTGCTGTTAGGAAAGGAAGTAATTGAGATGAATTAATGCACAGTATGTCAATTTTGTGAAATATATGATAAAGGAACAAAAACATTTATACCAAAACAGAGATGCAGAACTAGGAAACAGGATTTGTTCAACTGAAATTTCAAGACGGCCAGAGACCAAAAGACACAAAAATGGAATCAATATACGAAGAGGCCAAACCCCCAAAACATACCAGTAATACAAAGAGAAACAACTACACGGCAGTGAGAAGAGAGGCAGAAAGAAATTTTGAAAAAAAGGAATAAACAAATGCAAAGCAGAACAAATCATATTCTATAAATACAGCAACAACCAATTGCAAGTAAAGTTTAATATTCAGAGCTTTTAAATGCATGGATGGCGAAATACTCAAGAAATTGTTCACGACTTTTGTTAGACCAAAGCTGGAATATGCAGTGGTTGTATGGTGCCCATATCTTAAGAAGCACATAAACAAACTGGAAAAGGTTCAAAGACATGCTACTAAGTGGCTCCCAGAACTGAAGGACAAGAACTATGAGGAGAGGTTAGAGGCATTAAATATACCATATATACTACACAAATATATATACTACACATGCACAATAAACTACCCTACACAGGCTGAGTATGGTGTGTACAATAAATTATTAGTTAAAAGATAAGACTGAGTTTGTATAAATGGGGGTTAAGTCAGAGTGGGAAAATGTAAGTGGAGTGCCTCAAAACCCTGTCCTGGGACCTCTGTATTTTTTTTTTTTTGAGATATATACAAGAGTTGTTACATTCTTGTACAGCCACTAGTACGCGTAGCGTTTCGGGCAAGTCCTTAATCCTATGGTCCCTGAAATACGATCCCCTCCCACGAAGAATCGTTTTTTCATCCAAGTACACATTTTACTGTTGCGTTAAACAGAGGCTACAGTTAAGGAATTGCGCCCAGTAAATCCTCCCTGGCCAGGATACGAACCCATGACATAGCGCTTGCGGAACGCCAGGCGAGTGTCTTACCACTACACCACAGAGACTGCCATTTCATATTTTATTTTTTATTTTTATTTATGCATATACAAGAATGTACATAAGGAATGTGAGGATACAATTATGGTAATTACAGTCTTGTAAAGCCACTAGCACGCGCAGCGTTTCGGGCAGGTCCTTAATCTAAGAAAATTTTAAGGAGGTAAATACTTGCAAAATTTATAGACAAAAAAATGATAACAGATTACATGGAATGAAAAAAAAAAGATGAGAGAAAATTATAGGTACAGTATATTAAAGCACATAGGTAGCTATGATTGATTGCAATGACAGCTTAAAATGGTAGTTGACAACAAATTGGTAGGCACAATACAGCAGAAACAATATAAGATTGATTGCAATGACAGCTTGAATGGTAGTTGACAAAAATTGGTAGTCACAATACAGCATATGGCTAGCACATAAAAAAAAGACAGCAATGAACACAATGATAAGGTTGTTTGATATTACATAAAAATTAGGAGATTGGGTACCACTAGGTACAGAGCAAATTTAAAGCTCAGTGTAGGAAACTAAATAGATGAAGTTAGGTACTTTTTGGTTTTGCTTTTAAATAAGGCAAAAGTTTTACAGTTTTTCAATTCACTAGGGAGTGAGTTCCATAGACTAGGTCCCTTAATTTGCATAGAGTGTTTACACAGATTAAGTTTGACCCTGGGGATATCAAAGAGATATTTATTTCTGGTGTGGTGATAATGGGTCCTATTACATCTGTCCAGGGAGAGTTTCAGAGCATGGTTTGCATTTAAGAACAGGGTTTTGTAAATGTAGTTGACACAAGAGAATGTGTGGAGGGAGTTAATATTTAGCAAGTTTAGAGATTTAAACAAGGGAGCTGAGTGTTGTCTGAAAGCAGCGTTAGTTATTATTCTGATAGCAGATTTTTGCTGTGTGATGATGGGCTTAAGGTGGTTTGCAGTGGTAGACCCCCATGCACAGATACCATAATTAAGATAGGGGTAGATTAGTGCATAATATAGTGAGAGGAGAGCAGAGTTAGGAACATAATATCTGATTTTGGAGAGTATACCAACTGTCTTAGAGACTTTCTTAGTTATGTGTTGAATGTGGGTGCTGAAGTTGAGTCTCTTGTCTAGGAATAGGCCAAGAAACTTGCCATCATTTTTATTACTGATGTTAATGTTGTCTATCTGTAGCTGAATTGCATTTGATGATTTGTTTCCAAATAAGATGTAGTAAGTCTTTTCGATGTTTAATGTTAGTTTGTTCGTTGACATCCATAAGTGGACTTTTTTTAATTCATTATTCACAACATTATTTAGTGTATGTGGGTTGAGGTTTGAGTAGATAAGGGTAGTATCGTCAGCAAACAATATAGGTTTGAGAATATTAGAGACATTAGGCAGATCGTTTATATATATAAGAAATAGAAGAGGTCCTAAGATGCTGCCCTGTGGCACTCCAACGGTAATTGGTAGAGTGGAAGAAGTTGTATCATTGATGGTTACATATTGGTGTCTGTCACTAAGATAGGATCGGATGTAGTCAAGGGCAAGGCCTCGGATTCCATAATGCTGGAGTTTAAATAAGAGGTAGTTGTGATTAACAGTATCAAAGGCTTTTCTTAGGTCAATGAAGAGTCCAATCGGAAACTCATTTTTGTCAAGGGCTGAGTAGATAATGTCAAGGAGACTAATGATTGCATCATTGGTACTCTTTTGGGACCGGAAGCCAAACTGGCAGGGGCTGAGTATGTCGAATTTTACGAGGTAGGAATAGAGCTGTTTGTAAATAATTTTTTCAAATATTTTTGATAGAATGGGTAGATTTGATATTGGTCTATAATTGTTTATGTCCGCCGGATTGCCTCCTTTATGGACTGGCGTTACTCTTGCTTTTTTTAGGATATCAGGGAAGGTGTGACACTCTATAGATTTGTTGAACAGTAGTGCTATGGGTGGGGCAAGGGCATGGGAGGCTCTCTTGTACACAATGGACGGAATTTCACTGGTGTTCCCTGCCTTGGTTTTTAGAGAGTGTATGATGGACACAACATCTGCCGGGCTGATTGGTGAAAGGAGAAGAGAGTTTGGATAGCTGCCTGAGAGATATGTGTTAATATGTGTCTGAGTCTGTGGGATTTTACTGGCAAGATTAGCACCAACCGATGAAAAGAAACTATTAAATTCATTTGCCATTTCTAAATCAGTTGACGGTATATCCCCATCCTTGTAGAGTTTTATTTGGTTATGTGAGTGTTGTTTAGTTCCTAGGATACTAGAGATAGTTTTCCAAGTGTTTTTCATGTTACCTTTTGCTTCATTGAATCTATTCACATAATATGCAAGTTTTGCCTTTCTTATGATACTGGTAAGCATTGATGAGTACCTTTTAGCTACTTCCCTTGAAACTAGGCCAATCCTAACTTTCTTTTCATATTCATGTTTCTTGTTGATTGAGTTGAGAATGCCATTTGTGAGCCATGGATTGTTTAATCTTTTGTCAGTTACTTGCTTTGTAAGAAGGGGACAATGAAGGTTGTAGAGGCTTAGAGTTTTGGAGAGGAAGAGGTTAGCTAATGAATTTATATCATGGGTATTATTGAATTCAGAATCCCAGTTAATATTGTGAAGTGCCTCTGTAAGATTGTCTAAAGCTGATTCACTGTGTAGCCTAAATGAAAATTTCTTGCTTTTTGGTGGTGTTATGTCCATGTTCGCTATGAGAAAGGTAGGATAGTGGTCAGTTGTTCTGTCGTAGATTATACCAGATACAAGGGGAGCTGTTATGTTTGTCCATATGTGGTCCAAGGTAGTGACTGATGTTTGAGTGACTCGGGTAGGTTTGGTGATAGTGGGGATTAGCATACAGGAGTTCATGCTGTTAAGGAAATAGTCAACTTGAGAGCAGTTTTGTTGACCCAGGTCAATATTAAAGTCTCCTCCCAGAATGATGTGGTTTTTGTTGAGATTGTTGTTTATAATAAGATTCCTTAGGTTGTCTGAGAAAGAAGCTATGTTAGTATTAGGAAATCTATAGATGGCTCCAATAGTCAAAGAGGATTTAAGGGATTTAATTGTAAACTGAGCAAATGTATATTCACAGTAGTCATCTCTGTCACTAATAACACTGTTGCAGATAAATGTATCTCGGTAATATATAGCTGTGCCACCACCTTTTTTATTAGGCCTACAGTTATGAATGGCTTTATAACCAGCTAAGTTGTAGAGTTGGGTATAGTCTTTATTTAGCCAAGTTTCTGTTAAAATAATGAACGATAGGTTAGTACCTAGTGCTGTGAGTAGTGCATTTAAATCGTCAAAATGTTTACCAAGTGATCTAACATTTTGGTTATAAACTGATAGACAGGTGCTATTTTGGAGTTTGTTTTTAGCCTGGTGTGCTGTGAAATACTTACAATAATGATGATCAATGTGCTGGTTGGTATAGATATGAGACAGAAGATTTTGATCAGGATCAATATCAGTGTGCATAGAGATGCAGAGGGATCACGATACAAGATACACGATAAAGCAAAACACAAGAATAAAAGCAGATACAATAAAATAGTAACAATTTAGAAGTAAAATAAAGATCCAATAGATAGCCAGGGAGGACACAGAAGTTACATAAAATAAAACACAAAAAATCAGTAGAGACTGACAATATAAATGTAAAATAAAAAATAATAAGAAAAATAATAATAATCATAAAAAAATGATCTTGAAGATAATTAGCTTAGTAATGGTTAATTAACAGGGTAATAAAAAGCCCTAGGTTTAGTGACAAGGGGATTAACTAAGAACAAATAATTAAGAGTATAAAACAGGCAAAGATGACAAACAAAAAATAAAGTAAAAATTAAAATAAAAATAAAAATTTAGAACCTAAATAAATAAAGAATAAAACCTAACTTCTTTCCATAATATATACAAATAATTTAGACTCAGGTTTGATCAGCAATATTTGAAAATTTCCAGATGATACAAAAGGGATTTTTTTTCTGGATTCAGGATTATTTCTTTATGGCTGAAAACAGGTTTTCAGCAATAAAAGAAATACAGTATTGCTGGAACAACCATCGACATCTTCAAGAGAAAACCTGAACATCTTCAAGAAGTGAAGATGACCTTGAGAAGAAGTATAGGTTGGGAGAAGTATAGGTTAGGAATTGTCTCCAAAGAATTCTCAAAGAATTACTCATTATTGCTATCCAAGATAATTAGACGAGCCAAAACTAAATACTACGAAGATAAATTTACCCAAATAAAGAGTACCTTACCTAAAAATATGTATGTACCTTACGTAAATAAACATTTGATTTTGAAGTGCCGGACAAACAAGGCTGTGGTGGATATGTGGGCCTGAGGGGCCTGTCCAAGCAACAGCCTGTTGGACCAAGCTCTCACATGTCAAGCCTGGCCTTGGAAGGGCTTGGTGAGTAGAACAACTACCAGAACCCTATAATGCATGTATCAAGCAGATAACTAGGTTGTAGAGGATAGATAACATAGTGATTATAAGAAAACTAAAAACTCACTGGAAGCAATATAAATTAAAAGAGTTGATACTCAACTTCTTTCCATTGTACCTCCCGTGTGTCAGCTTATCACTCTTCTGCTAATATCACGGTATTGCAGAATATCTGTCTCTACATTGCCAAGGTGTCCAGGCAGTGAGCACCACATAATGCAGTGCAGTCCTGTAAGAATAAGCACAGTAAGTATGGGCATGGAGGGGGTGCAGCAGTGGCTTGTGAAGGGCTGGAGAGTAAATGGACATGCCCAGGGGTAAAAAGTATTAGGGTAACAGAACATAGCCCATAAAAATAGTAATGACTGTGAATGAATAATTATATGAATGCAATAATACTTCATATCTCAATAGGAATACTAAGCAGGATGCAAGACAAGGTACTGGTGGTGGTAGTGGTTGGTACAAGTCCTCACATCCCCACAGACACCAGTAACAGCCCTCACCTCCCAACACAGTACCCTTGTTCCTTAACACCCCTTTGGACCTTTATTACAGAAAAATAGAATCAATTAATATAATAAAATATAAAATATAAGTGTTTACTTACGATAATACTATCGGTGGAACACAAAATCTTCTTCTTCTTGACAGTAGGTGCAGTTTGCATGAAGGGTTAGTCCTCGCCATGACTGAACTCACGACAAAATGGCCGCTGTGTTGATATGGCGTCAGATGACGCTGTGCCGTCACAGGTGAGGGACGCTTTTGCGCATTACTCCCTCGTCGCTTGAACCCATCATTAATAGTTTTGTTATTTTTATTATTTTATTCTTATTTATTTATATACAAGAAGTTACATTGGGGGTTAACAGAGAATATAGAAAATAAGTTGAATTAACATTCTTGTAAAGCCACTAGCACACATAGCGTTTCGGGTAAGTCCTTAAACAGAATTTTTTTTATAAATTAACAGTAAAATTGATAAAAAATGTTGGCAGGTATTTTACAGCTTTTCTTTACAGTGTAACACTGTAAAGTGTTTTGGGTTAAGTTTATTTAAAATATATATAGTACATGAGTCACAGACAAGGATTTGAGAAAGGCGCCAGGTTGTCGGCCTGAGATCTCACACCTCAAAGCGTTAATGACCTCAAGTGACCTGAGGTCAGATCATGAGAATTTCACCTTGCTTCCGCTAATCTTATAATTGTAGCCTGTTAGCCTTCAAACAGGCCGACGTTTAAGGAGTGGCTTGGTAGAGTGCCGGAGGCTATCTACTTGTGGGCGGAGTTAGTTACTAGGTTCCCAATATATACTCGGAGAACAATCGATTTTGAAGCATTAAGAAGAGAACAGCAGACGAGCCAGCAGAGCAGAGAAGACGTCCCTAGCAGGGAGGCTGTCGGCCGGCAGGGGCGAGACAGTCTCTGTCAAGCTACAGAACCCCCCCCCCCTCTCTATTCAACTTAGACTCAGTCCTCGGTGAGTGAACATTTAGGTGACTTGGTCGTGTTTTACAAGTGTTGTGTGACGATCAGGGGCAGTCAGTTGTAGTGTTCTCAGATTCTTGGAGGATGACTCACTTTGAATATTAATCTTTAACATTTTAATTGGATTGCTTAAGTTATGATACTTATCATGAAAAATATAATTGTTGAATTTATTATTTAAATGGACTTTATTTTGTTCCCTAGAGATTTTGAGTTGAGGTGAGAAAGCCTCTGTGGTTACTGGTTTCATGGTTTAGAATGAGTACATGATAAAGATGGGACCATACTAATAATGATCTCTTGATAACATCTTTGGTGAATATTGTGATACAGACAAGTTCCATTCCTTGTCTTGTATGTAATGATCATGAATGGATGGTGGCAGCATTTCGTCTTCTACTATCTACTTTCTACTTCTACTAGCTACTCTTCTACTTCTACCTATCTACACCTCTCCCTCCACCCCTCTCTGAACTCTCACTTTCAACTAATGACCCTCCTCGCTCCTCCCACCTCCCACCTCTCTCACCCCAAACCCTCACTAATTACTTCACTATTCATTTCTTTCCTTTCGTTTTCTCTTATACGTTTGTGGCAATGATTCTGTATTCTAGAGTTCTCTCTAGAGTTTCGGGTAGCTGATCCAGTTACGGCGCCTTGTTGTCTTAGCACCTAGGGAGTCAAATACCTAGGTTACAAGGTGTTGAACGAGAGAGGTTGCCTTAGGAACTCTGGAGGGTGCTCTAGAATAGTTAGCTAACTGAGGACAGAATAACGGACTAGAGAGAGCCGTTTCCCCCGGCCTCATTAGTTAACTGGGGGGGTGGAATAATGGACAAGATAGAGCTATTTCCCCCACTCCCCGTTACAACAGGTACAGATAATTTTAAGTAGAATAATTACAGTAAAATCAACAAAAGTGTTTGCAGGTAATTTGAAGAAATTTTGACACAAAAGCAGATCAGACTAATACACAATATTAACAATACACAATAAAGAAACAAGGATTACTAGGTACATGAGGATAGCATTTCAGGGTTATTCATTGGTTCACTGAAGCACAATATGAAGATCATTTCGAGGAAAAGTTTCAAGGAATAATGCAGTAGTATATGCACTCAATACAACAACCATGATATCAGATGATATCTAAGATTACAAAGTTAAAGTAATATGGCTTAGGTACAAATATTGGGGGATTGAGTAACACTAGAAACAGTGTGAAGATAAAGCCCATGGTAGAAAACTATGAAGATGAAATTAGGTACTTTTTGGTTTTATTTTTGAATATGGCAGAAGTTGGACAGCTTTTCAAATCATTATAAGGGAGTGAGTTCCATGGACTAGGTCCCTTTATTTACATAGAGTGTTTACATAGATTAAGTTTGACTCTGGGGATATCAAAGAGATATTTATGTCTGGTGGGGTGGCCATGTGTTCTATTACATCTGTCCAGGAAGAGTTTCAGAACAGTGTTTGCACTTAGAAAAAGGGCTTTATAAACGTAATTTACACAGGAGAATGTATGGAGTGAATTTGTTTAGCATGTTTAAGGATTTGAACAAGGGAGCTGTGTGTTGTCTGAAGGTAGAGTTAGATATTGTCCTGATAGCAGATTTTTACTGGATGATGATGGGCTTGAGGTAGTTTGCAGAGGTTGAACCCCAAGCACAAACACCATAAGAATGATAGGGATAGATAAGTGCATAATAGAGTGAGAGGAGAGCAGAGTAGGGTACATAATATCTGATCTTAAACAGTATACCAACTGTTTTAGAAACCTTTTTAGTTATGTGTTGTATATGGGTGCGGAAGTTGAGTCTCTTGTCTAATTATAGGCTAAGAAACTTTCCATCATTTTTATTGCTAATGTTTACATTATCTATCTAAAGCTGAATTGCATTTGTTGATTTGTTTCCAAATAAGATATAGTAGGTCTTTTTTATGTTTTGTGTGAGGTTTGTTGGTTGACATCCACAAGTAGACTTTTTTTAATTAATTGTTTACAACATTATTTAACAGGAGTGGGTTGGGGTCAGAGTAGATGAGTAGTATCATCAGCCAACAATATAGGTTTAAGTATGTTAGAGACATTAGGGAGATCATTGATGTATATAAGAAACAGGAGGGTCCTAGGATGCTGCTCTGTGGCACCTTTACGGTAAGTGGTAGAGTGGGAGAGGTTATATAATTGTCTCTCATGTGTATTATATAATTGTCTCTCATGTGTATTATACATATATAAAACGCTAAACTATAATGCCAATCCTGATCTTAAAAGCTTCATAGTAGGTTGTAACAGAACCCATGAGCACCACACCAGAAATAAATACAGTTTTGATATTCCTAGAGTACGTCTTAATCAAACTAGAAATGCTCTGCAAATCAAGGGGCCCAGAATGTGGAATGACCTTCCCAACCATGTTAAAGACTGTACCTCTCTCAACCAGTTTAAGATAAAAACTAAACACTACCTAATAAATTCCCTGTAATCTACCTCACTCCTCTATTGTCAACCCATGTCTGTTATTTTCTTTTTTTTTTTTTTCTTTTTTAATCAACACTGTTTGTCAACCTATTGTATTTGTGCTGCTTGTTCAGTCATGTTTCCCCCTTTTTTTTATCTTTATTTGTATTTGTTCTCAACATCTTTTATTCTTTATGCTCAATTAGTATTAAGTTCTAGATATTAATGTTTTCTTGCCCGAAACGCATTGCGTAATAGTGGCTTTAGGCATTGTATGTACTAGATCTATCTATATATCAATCCATTAATGTAACATCACTTGTATGTATATACCTTACCTGAATAAACATCTGAATCTGAATCTGAATCTGATATAATTGATGGCTTCATATTGGTGTCTGTTACTAAGATAGGATCGGATATAGTTTAAGGCAAGGCCACGGATTCCATAATGGTGGAATTTAAGTAAGAGGTAGTTATGGTTAACAGTATCAAAGGCCTTTCTCAGGCCGATGAAGAGTTCAATTGGAAACTCACTTTTGTCAAGGGCTGAGATTAAGTCAAGCAGACTAACAATAGCATCATTGGTACTCTTTTGGGAGCGGAAGCCAAACTGACAGGGACTTAGTATATTGAATTTTACAAGATTGGAGTAGAGCTGTTTGTAAAAAAAAAAAAATATATTTTTGATAATATAGGTAGATTCGATATGGGTCTGTAATTATTTATGTCTGCCGTGTTACCTCCTTTATGAACTGGCGTTACTCTTGCTTTTTTAAGGATATCAGGGAAGGTATGACACTCTAGGGATTTGTTGAACAGCAATGCTATGGATGGTGCAAGGGCATGGGAGGCACGCCTGTGTACCATCGATGGTATTTCACTAATGTTCCCAGCTTTGGTTTTTAGCGAGTGAATGATGGACACAACATCTGTAGGGCTGACTGGAGAGAGGAGAAGAGAGTTTGGATAGCTGCGTGAAAGATATGTGGTAACATATGTCTGAGTCTCTGGGATTTTTCGGGCAAGGTGAGCACCAAACGATGAAAAGAAGCTATTAAATTCAGTTGCTGTTTCAAGATCTGTTGCAGGTGTATAACCATCCTTGGAGATTTTTATCTTATTATGTAAATATTGTTTAGCTCCTAGGATGGTAGAGATGGCTCTCCAGGTGCTTTTTATGTTGCCTTTTGCTTCTTTGAATCTATTCTCGTAATAGGAACGCTTTGCTCTTATTATACTGGTAAGCACTGACGAGTACCTCTTAACTACTTCTTTTCCAACTAGGCCAATCCTAAGTTTTTTTTTCATATTCATGTTTCTTGTCGATTGCTTTAAGTATGCCATTAGTGAGCCAGAGATTATTTAACCTTTTGCCAGTTACTTGCTTGGTGAGGAGAGGACAATAAGTATTGTAAAGGCTTAAAATTTTGGAAAGAAGCTAGTTAACGAATTATTATCCTGTGTATTGATAAATTTAGATTCCCAGTTTACATTGTGGAGGGCATTTGTGAGATTGCCTATTGCCGCTTCACATTGTAACCTAAAGGTAATTTTCTTGTTACCTGGTGGTGTTATGGCCATGTTCGCTACAAGGAAGGTAGGATAGTGGTCAGTTGTTCTGTCAGTGATTATACTTGATGTAAGAGGAGCTGTTATGTTGGTCCATCAGTGATCCAGGGTAGTCGCAGATGTTTGAGTGACTCGGGTGGGCCTGGTGATTGCGGGGATGAGCATACAGGAATTCATGCTGTTGAGGAAATAGTCTACTTGAGGGTTATTTTGTAGCCCTAGGTCAATATTGAAATCACCTCTGAGAACTATGGGATTTTTGTTGAGATTATTGTTTATGATAAGGTTCCTCAAGTTGTTATTGTATTTGTGTCTAGCTTCAGACACAAGCATGTTACAGTTATGTCTTAAAGAGTTGAGAGCAATTAAGGATGATAAAGAGTCACTTACAATTAATGTATCAAGTTTGGATACTTGTACACATTTCAGTGCAAGGAGCAAGGCAAATAGTTCAGTCTGAAGGGTAGAGGCCCAGTTGTTTATACGGACTCCCCACTCAAAATATAAGTCATATCCTATTGCCAGGACAACTGCACTTCCAGCTGCACCCGTTGGGCGCTCTAGGAAACCTTCAGTGTATATTATTTGAGAGAGAGAATGCTCTGTGGACAGAGCATCAATATGGCTTAAGACGTTGAGCTTTGCCTCAAAACAAAGCTGGGACTGATCTCTAATTTGCTCCTTTGATGGAAAGGGAGGGATTAAAATTGAAAAGGGTGTAATTTCCTACAGTGCAGGAAAGTGCTATTGTTGTCTCTCTTGGTACAAATTATAAATCTGATACTTTCTGAGTTCAGTTCCAATTTTATTTATCTATTTGAAACAATGTTTACATTCAATAAAGAAATTCTGGAGGGCTTCTGTGCAAGGGTTAGGATGAGCTAGCCTAAGCATTTTTATACCAATTTGACAGTTATTTTCAGTAACACGATAAACAACGCTCGGAATATTAAGTTCCTTTCTCATATTAAGTATCTTTGTGGTATGAGGGCACCCAAGGATTATCCTCAAGGCTTCGTTCTGCAATTTTTCAAGCCCTCCAAGCTTTCTTTCAGGATGCCTTAAAGTTAGTTTAGTTCATTTATTATGCACCCCATACCCATCTTGTGGGCGGTAGTGGAAAGGGTTACAGAGGCACATAATGGGCTCAGGGACTGAACCCCACAATTCATTTAGCTAAGCAAGTTACAATCTTGATGAGCTAGTTACAAAAATCAGTATAAGTCGTCACATCAACAATGGGTTCGAGATCGATCACAAGTACAGTTTCTAAATTAAGCAACTGACATATGTGGAGAGCTAGTGTCAAAATTTATATGGTTTGTCCTGCACACCGCCCCCCATCCAGTGGGCAGCGGTGGATAGGTTACAATCACTTAGTTACTACTTACAGTTAGCAAACTGGGGATATTTGGCTAAAATTTCTGGTACCAGATCATTTTGAATGAAATATTGACACATCGTTGGTACATTGGTTATAGAATTGTCTCTGAATTCACTATCACATAGTGACGGAGGGGTGTGCAAATAATTTTGTTGACAGTTAACATTTGGTCAGGTCTACATCGGCAGATAATGAGAATTCCCAGAAATACTTGTAACCGAGTCTAAGCCGAGCAGTAGTAACATCTAGAAGTCTGCTGATTTTATTGGATGAACCATAGATGTGGTGCTCCTCTTGCATAATAGTATTGAACGAAAGTTAATCTCCCTAAACACTTTCTCGTTTTGGGCAAGTTACCCCTCCACTCTCTCCATTTTTTTTTTTGGACATTCCCTGGTAGTGTGCGGAAATACTGAAAAGTGTATACTCTTTTCAACTTTGTCACCTTAATTCTCGTCCTATGTCTTTCATTTTGGTATCAATGCGTTCACAATAGAATTCCCAACAGAACTATGTGCATATAATGTCAAAGACAGCAGCGTGCTCCACCCGCCGACAAGATGAATGTAGGTCAAGGGTACCAGAAAAAGAAAGCTGAGCCACCCTCAGGCAACTCTCATTACATTAGAGAGCGTGATAATACTGAAAAGTGTATACCCTTTTCAACTTTGTTACCTCAATTCTCATCCTAGGTTTTTCAATTTGGCATCAATGTGTTCGCAATAGAATTCTCTACAGGACTAAAGGCATATAAACTCCAAAAGCCCGGCTTACCATCCGCAACAAACAAAGAAAGCGAGAGTGTGTTACCAGGGAGCGCACAAGAGCGATAAAATGTATACACTCTTTTCATTTTGGTCACCTCAATTGTCATCCTAGGTCTTTCATTTTGGTATCAATGTGTTCGCAATAGAATTATCTACAGGTTTAAATGCATATAAACTCCAAAAGCACGGTGTACCATCCGCACAAAACAGAGAAAGTGAGAGAAAGTAACCCGGGAGCACTCTAGTGCAATGTAATGTGAACACTCTTTTCACTTTGGTTACCTCAATTCTCGTCATATGTCTTTCATTTTGGTATCAATGTGTTCGCAATTGTATCTGCTGGCATTTACCCTTTGCTTGGATCTGAAGGGTTTTAGGCTCACCACGATGCAATCTGATAGTACCACACGTGTATATACCTATCTTCAAGCAGCAATTCACTCATTCAAACCGACTTATAATAGTTATCCATATATAAATGGTAATCTTTGTTCTACCTGTTAACCTGTCATATGAAGAAAGATTGTCAAAGCTTATATTACATTCTCTAGAAAAGCAAAGAATTAGGAGTGACATATGGTACAGGTGCACAATGGGATGAATGGACATAACAAAGGGGACATTAATGGGGTATTAAAAGTAGCAACACAAGACAGAACTCGAAACAAAGTGTAAAAATTGGAAAAATTTAGATTTACGAAAGAACTGCATGGGTAAATACACTGGGTTTGTACCTTAAGGTTCATGTATGCAATATTACAGAGTTCCAGTTAACTCCCATGCATGCAATTAATTTATGTTATGTTTATGTTTTTTATGTTAAAATGTTTTTGTTGATTTGTTTGTATATTTTCATAAGTAAAGCATGCTTACCGTCTTATTCCAAGTTTTATGATAACTTTACAAGGTTTAAAACATAAAGTTCAATATATATTCTGGTTTTCATACAGGAATTATACGTTAATATAACATCATATAACGTAATGATGTCGTGTAAATAACCTTATACTGATGTCATATAAATGTTATATTTATGTTATAAGAACGTAAATTGGATAGCTTTACAGAAAGTAAACAAAAAAAACTAAATGTTGACTGAAAATTATTTATTCTTAAATATAAAGCATGAAAACATTATAATACCATAGCATTTACTATTATTTTTAAATTTTTACATAAATCTTAAAAAACTGTCTCAAGAATATATGTTTTTAGTTATATCCTTTGGTTTTAAGAACGTCAGATATACGTATTTATGTCAAAAGTTTCAGTATTACCTTTGTGGCACCATTTAATAACGTCCACAAACGTTCTGTGTTTGCTGGGTAATAAAGTTCAATGTAAAAACACCTATTATTAATGAACTTGTGAGAACTTCATATAAAATTAACAACTGAGCAAAGTATAGTACCATAGAAATAAAAAAAATAATGCTGCATGTTATTTTTTCACATTACCTTTCTGTAGATTTTTCCTTTGTTACTACGTGAATGATCCGGTTCAGTAGTGTTGTAGTAGTTGCCTGCAGTACCTGCAGTTTGTACCGGTTCAGTAGTGTTGTAGTAGTTGCCTGCAGTACCTGCAGTTTTTACCGGTTCAGTAGTGTTGTAGTAGTTGCCTGCAGTACCTGCAGTTTGTACTGGTTCAGTAGTGTTGTAGTAGTTGCCTGCAGTACCTGCAGTTTGTACCGGTTCAGTAGTGTTGTAGTAGTTGCCTGCAGTACCTGCAGTTTGTACCGGTTCAGTAGTGTTGTAGTAGTTGCCTGCAGTACCTGCAGTTTGTACCGGTTCAGTAGTGTTGTAGTAGTTGCCTGCAGTACCTGCAGTTTGAAACAAATGATAGAGACAATAGGCAGATCATTGATGTATATAAGAAATAGGAGAGGTCCCAAGATGCTGCCCTGTGGCACTCTAACAGTCATTGAATAATAATTCATAATTTTTTTTTTTTTAGTGTGCCTGCGGCCTGGTCCTCGACCAGGCCTCCACCCCCAGGAAGCATCCTGTAATAATTGACTCACACCCAGGTACCTATTTTACTGCTAGGTAACAGGGACATAGGGTGAGTGAAAGTGAACAAATTGTTTACCATGGTTTATAATTTTATCAGTGTCAGACACAATTACATCTTACTCATAAATACTATTATATACCTCACTTGTTGTAACATATACACACATGAAGTGTATTATGTAGCATTATCTGTAATCAACTGATTTTCAGAGCTGCTCATTACAAAATACTCTTTAAAAAATTGCTTCTTAACAATAAGAGCATTTCAATATATCCATAATCATCTGTATCAAACCTTATTACAGGTAAAACCAGTAGGCAGTCTACTGTATTTTATCAAACCCTTATTAGAATAATAGATCTTGTAATAATTTTGCAAAAATAGTGGCATTTACTATTTTTAAAAGATTATTAAAAAATTTACCGATATGGTGCATTCGGAAGACAAACCCAATTTTTCACTTTTGACAATTGAGCACCTGCTACATCCAGATTCTAGGGAGGAAAGGAAGGACGATCTTACTGGATCCCATAGCCTCTCCGAGGCACAAACCAGGCTTGTACACAACCCTCCCCCTGCACCCGAGCTATGTCAACAGGCCGTTCTCCCTCTTCGCCCTTACATCATCACACACAGATCACAACAACGTGATGCATCAAATGAACAAATCCACAAGGGCCGTGATGAGGATTCAAACCTGTGTCCGGGAGCATCCCAGACACTGCCTTAATCGACTGAGCTACGACAGGGTAAAAGGGTTGAAATCGAACTTCTACTGAACTTCCTGGATCCTTTTACCCTGTTGTAGCTCAGTCGATTTAGGCAGTGTCTGGGATGCTCCCGGACGCAGGTTCAAATCCTCGTCACGGCCCTTGTGGATTTGTTCATTTGATGCATCACGTTATTGTGATCTCTGTGTGTGATGATGTAAGGGCGAAGAGAAAGAACGACCTGTTGACATAGCTCGGGTGCAGGGGGAGGGTTGTGTACAAGCCTGGTTTGTGCCTCGGAGAGGCTATGGGATCCAGTAAGATCGTCCTTCCTTTCCTCCCTAGAATCTGGATGTAGCAGGTGCTCAATTGTCAAAAGTGAAAAATTGGGTTTGTCTTCCGAATGCACCATATCGGTAAATTTTTTAATAATCTTTTAAAAATAGTAAATGCCACTATTTTTGCAAAATTATTACAAGATCTATTATTCTAATAAGGGTTTGATAAAATACAGTAGACTGCCTACTGGTTTTACCTGTAATAAGGTTTGATACAGATGATTATGGATATATTGAAATGCTCTTATTGTTAAGAAGCAATTTTTTAAAGAGTATTTTGTAATGAGCAGCTCTGAAAATCAGTTGATTACAGATAATGCTACATAATACACTTCATGTGTGTATATGTTACAACAAGTGAGGTATATAATAGTATTTATGAGTAAGATGTAATTGTGTCTGACACTGATAAAATTATAAACCATTGTAAACAATTTGTTCACTTTCAAAACTTGGGTAATTACATATGACAGTGTCAGACCACTGAGGAAGAATTGAAACAGGAATTTCCTCAAGTACTTTCATATTTCAGTAATACATCTTCAGAAGGAATCATTCCTCCTGAAGATGTATTATTTAAATATGAAAGTACTTACGGAAATTCCTGTTCCAATTCTTCTTTCACGGTCTGACACTCACATTTTTCACCACATGTTAATTTCCGTGATTTACAGACAAATTTATATACATACAAATAGACACATATATAATTATATATATATATATATATATATATATATATATATATATATATATATATATATATATATATATATATATATATATATATATATATATATATATATATATATATATATATATATATATATATATATATATGCATATAAATAAAAAACAAGTAAATTGTTACGGCCCTCTCGGGACGCAACGGGGTTCTTACTCTGATGTAGTTAGAGGAAGATATATATCCGGCCCCAAGCCAGTAGAGGCTATCAAGGGATGTGATCCGTGACGCAAGTAACTTAAAGGGAGTAGGGAAAGAAAGGTAAGAACTTAATATAATATAATATAACCATCACCATTTAAATATATAGAATAAAAGAGTACACAAGGGGGAGGGGTATTAACACTTTACAAGGGGATCAACACTGTAGTCTTCTGCTGGAGACTATGGATCCTCGAAGCTAGGTGCTGAGTCCGCGGTGCTTTCTTCGTGGCCTCAAGACGTGTCCTCTGAGAACGCCGAGCCTACCCTGGCCACAGGTCAGCCACAACACAGGTCCACTGGGGGCACCGTCGTGGAGGCCGTCAACCACACGTCCAGCAGGTCTGCTGGCAGGTACTGAGCCACCAAGGCTGGTACGGCCACTCCACGAACGATAAAAGGGGTACGCCCTAGACAGGAGTCTCGTGTGATATCACCAATCACCCTCCTGTCCTCAATACCCCAGTGGATTATCGTCTCCAACCGTCGGTCCCGGGTAAATCCTTCCACTGCCACTCCACTGGCAGGCTTAACACACCACAGTGTTCTTCCGGGGGGACGACGTCACGACAGCTGCAGCAAACTTCACTGTATGGAGACTGGCTGCCTCGGGTAGACTGACTCCACCTTCAACACAGTGGTCCCAGGTCGGCTCTGTAAGCAGACACGTCATTAATAACCGGGACACTAATACTCCTCACTTACGGTGGCGGGCGCAAACACCTGACGTATCCAGTCCATAGATGGCGCTGTCGTCGGAGCACCACCTCACCAGAGGTCAGGAGCGGCGGTGTTGAGCGCTGAACCAGACTGGAAACTGGTCCTCGAGGCCAGTACACGCTGTCCTCACTAGGTGTCGTCGTTCGTTTGGCGGGGGTTTCGGGAGCTGACCCACAGATGGCGAGTTTGTCACTGCTCCAGGCTCGGACGCTGGGTCCGGGTTCGTAACACCTCCCCACCAAAAAGAATTTGGTTTGGGGTTCTATAAAAAGAAACACAAACCAAATTAGTACGACGACACAACTCCAAATGGACACGCATGCTTTATGATCTGGAATTGCGAGGCTGTCTCGTCTACAGAATTGTCCTAATTGCCATTTCCGGCACAACGGGAGCTTGCAGATAGAAGGCAATGATCTGCCTGACGTAATCTTCCACGTCTCCCACATCTCCACTGCGATGTCAAGCAGGGGCATCATTTCACACCTCTCTAGTAAGGATCCGTGTAGACACGATCTGGGGTGACTCGACACTTCTCTGCGTCGAGGCACCAATGACAGCTGATCACAGACGGCATTTCTGGTACCGGTCCGATGGTCCTTCAGGGAGACAGGAACCTGGAATACAGGGGTCTGATAATTCAGAGTGATAGCGA
This sequence comes from Procambarus clarkii, assembly GCF_040958095.1. Taxonomy (NCBI): domain Eukaryota; kingdom Metazoa; phylum Arthropoda; class Malacostraca; order Decapoda; family Cambaridae; genus Procambarus; species Procambarus clarkii. The sequence goes on along the minus strand of NC_091155.1, from coordinate 35,463,793 downwards.
CAATGGGCAAGTCAGTACTTACTATACACTCCTCTACTAGGCCCACACCTAGTTCCAACAGGGCTGCTTGCTCACCGAAGATGGCATTCGCTCTGCCCCCGTCAGGTCGACCAACGTTCCGTATAACGCTGTGTTGAGGCTCAGCAGTCACGCGGGGGGTGTCAACCTGTCGGAAACAGTCACTCACATTATCACATATCGTACCTCCTGTATCATCTATCAGCTTCCAGGTCCCTTCTTCAACTGCAACACTTGCAGTGCAAATTTCTAATCCCAGGGACCTCTTCTCGATGTTCACGGGAGCCATCATCCTTCGGGTCGTCCACTGATCCTTACTGAGAACACAGAGAACACATAGGAGAACAAAACAAAATACCGGTAGGAAACATTTGGTAAGTCGAGGGATAAGTTTCCTGAGCTTGTCATGTCCATAGCCGGCTTCATTCACTAGCCTGGCTTTGACATAAGAGGACACTAGACCTTTTGAACACACCTCACATACCTCTGACGTCTGGGGAATCTCTGGCTGGTCCACTACACGCTGTAACTTGCCATACCGCAAGCACACATCCGCCTTCGCTCCAGACTCGTTGGTATCCGTGGGTGCCTGCACACGAGGCCCCTCTTCTAGCTCAGGTACCTCCGCCTTCTTAACCTCATGTTCCTGGACATTACCATTGCCTGTTGTCACCTCCGACCTTGCTGTTCTGGTAGACTCGTCCACAACCTTGGGAAGATTGATGCTCCAATCTGTCACCAAGTCGTTGGCTAGTACCACGTCAATCCCAGCCACAGGGAGGGTGTCGACTACTGCCAACTCACATGTGCCGCTGAAATAAGGCGAGTCAAGATGTACTGGCACTAAGGGGGCGATGTACTGCGTCCTAGGAAACCCAACCAGGACAACCTTTTGTCGCCCATCCACACTTACTCCCTCGGGTAACGAGCTCTTCATGATCAGGGACTGGGCTGCTCCACTATCTCTGAGCACTTCTACAGATCTACCAGTATGATCACTCGTTACATACCCGGTTGAAGTGTGAGGGGCCAACAAACTTGGTCCTTCCTGCGTCGTCGTAGACTGGTTTCCTACTGGTGGTGTAACACAGCTCATCATCATCACCTCCCTACGTGCGCTGCCACCTCTTCTGCCTCGGCACCTAGCAGCTATATGCCCTTTCTGCCCACAAGTCCAGCACACCATATTCCTCCTTGGACTCCGGTGTTTCGGACTACTAGGACTAGTCCTTCGAGGGCTACCTGGGGGCGTCTTCTTAGCACTTTGTGGGACGGGTCTTTCTTCTTCATCATGAGGTCTGTCGAACCGGCGCTGGTAATTCCTTGGGACGTACTTAGCAGACGGCCTATGAGTCAGGATGTACTCTTCAGCCATGGTGGCTGCTGCACTCAAGGTCTCTACCTGCTGTTCCTCTAAGTACGTCTTCAGGTCTACAGACAAACAATCCTTGAAGTCCTCGAGCAGAATCAGCTGTTCGAGGTCTTCCTTGGTCTCCACCTTCCGAGAGGCACACCATTCTTGAAAAAGTCGCTCCTTGATGGTGGCGAATTCGGTGAAAGTGTGCTCTGAGGTCTTCTTCAGGTTTCTGAACTTTTGCCTATATGCCTCAGGTACCAATTGGTACGCCATGAGCACCACTTTCTTCACCTTGTCGTAATCGCTGGAGTCGTCAAGGGATAACGTAGAGTAGGCGATTTGGGCCTTCCCAGTCAAGACTGACTGTATCATGATGGCCCAATTCTCCCTTGGCCACTCCAAAGAGGCAGCGACTTTCTCGAAGGCTGCGAAGAACTTCGAAACTTCTCTCTCGTTGAATTTGGGGACCATTTTTATATTCCTTACCGGATCGAAACCGCTTACTCCAGTTTGTCTCTGTTCAGCGCCTAGCCGTAATACTTCTAGTTCATGTTGTCTCTGTCTTTCCTTTTCTTCTCTTTTTCGTTCTTCTCTTCTTTCTTCTCTTTCTCTTTCTTCTAATTCTAAACGCCTCATCGCCAATTCTTTATCTTTTAACTCTCGTTCTAATTCTAACTTCTTCCATTCAATTTCTCGATTGATTTCCAAGGCACGCATCTTGACAGTTAGGAAGCTGATATTAAGCTCACCTGCATCGCTGTCAATGTCACTGCCCTTATCTTCCTTTTCTGTGGAAGCTATTTCCTCACCTTCCCTTGTACTAAGAGTCTCGCCTTCCTGTTTCTCTTCTGCCTTCAGGTGCCGGTGAACCTTGGACAAGATCTCCACACGGGAATCACTGGCACGGATCTTGATCTCCAGGTAGGCGCTCACTAGTACAAATTCCGGTTTGCTCAGATACTTTAATCTGGCAAGACAGTCCACTCTGTTCAGAAAAGCCTGAACATCGTCCAGATCATCGATGGTAGCTTTCTCTGCCATTGTCACAGATAGAACACTGAACTAGCACTTAACACACCGCTTACACGTTAGCGCTTAACGCACCGAGCACTGTTCTACGCCAATATTGCACTTTATCGCACCAAACACTGCACTTGCCAATATTGCACGTAATCACTCCGGGCACCGCACTACCCAATATTGCACCGAGTCCAAGCGAACACTTCGCTCTACAATATTGCACTGAATCACTGAGCACCGCACTAGTCAATATTGCACTTAATCGCTTAATCACAGCGAGCACCGCACTGCACAATATCGCACTTAGTCACTCTGAGCACCGCACAGGACGTATAACGTCACAATCGTCACACACAGGGGGAATTATATACAGGGATTACGCCACTTCACCACCCCTGTCAAACATACTTAACAAGGGGACGGATCCCGCTGGGGATGCCAATTATGTTACGGCCCTCTCGGGACGCAACGGGGTTCTTACTCTGATGTAGTTAGAGGAAGATATATATCCGGCCCCAAGCCAGTAGAGGCTATCAAGGGATGTGATCCGTGACGCAAGTAACTTAAAGGGAGTAGGGAAAGAAAGGTAAGAACTTAATATAATATAATATAACCATCACCATTTAAATATATAGAATAAAAGAGTACACAAGGGGGAGGGGTATTAACACTTTACAAGGGGATCAACACTGTAGTCTTCTGCTGGAGACTATGGATCCTCGAAGCTAGGTGCTGAGTCCGCGGTGCTTTCTTCGTGGCCTCAAGACGTGTCCTCTTAGAACGCCGAGCCTACCCTGGCCACAGGTCAGCCACAACACAGGTCCACTGGGGGCACCGTCGTGGAGGCCGTCAACCACACGTCCAGCAGGTCTGCTGGCAGGTACTGAGCCACCAAGGCTGGTACGGCCACTCCACGAACGATAAAAGGGGTACGCCCTAGACAGGAGTCTCGTGTGATATCACCAATCACCCTCCTGTCCTCAATACCCCAGTGGATTATCGTCTCCAACCGTCGGTCCCGGGTAAATCCTTCCACTGCCACTCCACTGGCAGGCTTAACACACCACAGTGTTCTTCCGGGGGGACGACGTCACGACAGCTGCAGCAAACTTCACTGTATGGAGACTGGCTGCCTCGGGTAGACTGACTCCACCTTCAACACAGTGGTCCCAGGTCGGCTCTGTAAGCAGACACGTCATTAATAACCGGGACACTAATACTCCTCACTTACGGTGGCGGGCGCAAACACCTGACGTATCCAGTCCATAGATGGCGCTGTCGTCGGAGCACCACCTCACCAGAGGTCAGGAGCGGCGGTGTTGAGCGCTGAACCAGACTGGAAACTGGTCCTCGAGGCCAGTACACGCTGTCCTCACTAGGTGTCGTCGTTCGTTTGGCGGGGGTTTCGGGAGCTGACCCACAGATGGCGTGTTTGTCACTGCTCCAGGCTCGGACGCTGGGTCCGGGTTCGTAACATAAATGTAAATAATTTTACCTTGCACCTAGATCCACCAAGCCTGTATGGCGCATGTTTCAGTACTTCGGAAATCTAGAACTATCTAGAATCTCTAATCTGCAATGAAACAATACATATTATTGCACTTACCAAAACATGGATGAATGTAGAAAATACAGAACTATTAGCTGAATATCAAATAAATGGATTTAATCTATTTCACACAGATAGATATATTAGACCGTGTATGTTAGGTAATACCTAACATACATGCCTCCACACACACTACATTTGAAATGTAGTCTTGAAAAGACTACATTTCAACAGAAACGTGCCACAGACCAGTCACAAGACTGAACCTCGTCGAGGCCAAACGTCTAAATGAGAGCATGAACAAGAAAGAAATAATTTTTTAACATCAGGCATCGTACACACACTGAATGCACCTGCAGACACACAACAAGCACTATCAATATAGCAAAGATTACCCCATAAAAAAAATTAAATTATTGACCAACATGAGAGAGGGTTGTGTTGATTGCCTGCAAATATTTAAATTGTTTAATGTATTGAATGGCATTTTTCAAGTTACAACATTTTTTAAATTACTGAACTAGGTTCTAGGCTTTGCTAGGCTTAATTCAATTATTACAGTATTACAGATGAGCCTAACCTAGCCTAGAACCCAGCGGGTTTTCTTCCTATTGGGGAGTGTTGTACATGCTGCTATGGCAGTGTGTCCACTCACAAGATGAGTGGCGCTGCCCAATAAACTCGCCCCTCGGGGCAAAATTTAAAAAAATTTAGAACCTAGTTCAGTAATTTAAAAAATGTAACTTGAAAAATGCCATTCAATACATTAAACAATTTAAATAATTTCAGGCAATCAACACAACCCTCTCATGTTGGCTAACCCTCAGCAGTGCTCAGGCCCCTGTGCCCAGGCCCTGGGGCCTGAGTCCTCAGTTCCATACACTAGCACTGCCAGGCCTCACCTCCACACACACACTAGCACTGCCAGGCCTCGCCTCCACATACACACTAGCACTGCCAGGCCTCGCCTCCACACACACACTAGCACTGCCAGGCCTCGCCTCCACATACACACTAGCACTGCCAGGCCTCGCCTCCACATACACCAGCACTGCCCGGCCTCGCCTCCACATACACACTAGCACTGCCAGGCCTCGCCTCCACACACACACTAGCACTGCCAGGCCTCACCTCCACATACACACTAGCACTGCCAGGCCTCGCCTCCACATACACCAGCACTGCCCGGCCTCGCCTCCACATACACACTAGCACTGCCAGGCCTCGCCTCCACACACACACTAGCACTGCCCGGCCTCACCTCCACATACACACTAGCACTGCCAGGCCTCGCCTCCACACACACACTAGCACTGCCAGGCCTCACCTCCACATACACACTAGCACTGCCAGGCCTCGCCTCCACATACACACTAGCACTGCCAGGCCTCGCCTCCACACACACACTAGCACTGCCAGGCCTCACCTCCACATACACACTAACACTGCCAGGCCTCGCCTCCACATACACACTAGCACTGCCAGGCCTCGCCTCCACATACACTAGCACTGCCAGGCCTCTCCACACACACTAGCACTGCCTGGCATAGCCTCCACATACACTAGCACTGCCCGGCCTCGTCTCTCCATAAACTAGCACTGCCCGGCCTCGCCTCCACATACACAGCACTATAGCCAGCACTAGAATCTAATAATATAATAAAATATAAGTGTTTACTTACGATAATATTTGCATGAAGCGTTTGTCCTCTGACTGCACTGACGACAAAATGGCCGCTCTGTTGATACTGGCCGGATGATGCTGTGACGTCACAGGTGAGGGCAGCAATGCGCATTTCGTCCCTCGACCCTTAATCATTCCCTCGTATATATAATTGGCGAGACAATTTACTTATCATTTACTTATCTTAGTTAGCAAATAGGGGATATTTGGCTAAGATTTCTGGTAGCAGATCGTTTTGAATGAAATATTTAAACATCTCTGGAACATTTATTATAAAATTGTCACTGAATTCAGTTCAATTCAATTCAATTGAAGTCTTTTGGCACTCCATCACATAGTGACAGACGGTGTGCTTGTTGAACCAGTTTACATTTGGTTAGGTCTACATCAGCAGATAATTAGAAATCCCAGAGAGAGTTGAAACACAGTTTAAGCCGAACAGTAGTAACATCTAGAAGTCTGCTGATTTTATTGGATGATCCATAGATGTGTGGCTCCTCTTGCATGATAGTATGATGATAGATGGAATTACTGGTGTCAATTTCACTTTGCCTCAGATCTACAAGATCTAGTTGAAGTTCTCGGTGTACTGCTGCTCTCAGATTACTCATTGACAATCCAAGGCTACACTCATACGTCTCCTTTAAAGGCAGATTCTTTGGCTAACTTATCAGCTCTATCATGCATTCGGAGGCCAACATGTGATGGAGACCACATGAAATGGACTCTGTTACCATCCTTAATAATTTTGTTGTATTTGTGTCTAGCTTCGGACACGAGCATGTTACAGTTATGTCTTAAAGAGTTGAGAGCATTTAAGGATGATAAGGAGTCACTTACAATTAATGTATCAAGTTTGGAGACTTGTACACATTTCAGTGCAAGGAGCAAGCAAATAGTTCAGTCTGAAAGGTAGAGGCCCAGTTGTTTATACGGACTCCCCACTCAAAGTATAGGCCATCGCCCATTGTCAGAACAACTGCACTTCCAGTTGCACCCGTGGTGCGGTGTAGGGAACCATCAGTGTATATGATTTGAGAGAGAGAATGCTCTGTGGACAGAGCATCAATATGGCTTAAGGCGTTGAGCTTTGCCTCAAGACGAAGTTTGGGCTGATCACTAATTTGCTTCTTGGGTGGAAAGGGAGGGATTAAAACTGGAAAGGGTGTAACCTCCCACGGTGCAGGAAAGTGCCGTTGTTGTTTCTCTTGGTACAAATCATGAACCTGATACATTCTGAGTTGAGTTCCAGTTTTTGTTATCCATTTGGAAAAATGCTGATCTTCAATAAAGAAATTCTGGAGGGATTCTGTGCAAGGACTAGGATGAGTTAGCCTAAGCATTTTAATACTAATTTGACAGTTAATTTCAGTAACACGATCAACAACGCTTGGAATATTAAGTTCCTTTCTCATATTAAGTATCTTTTGTTGTACGAGGGCACCCAAGGATTATCCTCAAGGCTTCGTTCTGCAATTTTTCAAGCCCTCCAAGCTTTCTTTCAGGCATCAAAACAAGCACAGGTGCAGCATAATCCACTAAAGATCTGATGTATGCAAGGTACATCATTTTGACAATTCTGACATTGGCACCATAGCCTGAGTGATAACCTGCAACAGCCTTGAGAGCTCGGAGCCTCTCTTTATACTGACGACAGAGTCTGAATACAACAGGACTATACAGTGGCACTTCAAGGCCAAGGTATTTGAATCTGTTTACATAGTCAAGCTGGGAGCCATCAGACAGTTGCATCTTGCGAACAGCTCCTCCCTGCCTGGGTGGGCGCCGATTTAGTATCTTTGTTTTCTCTGCTGAGATAAATAAACCTAGGTCCTGACATGAGTCTAATACAGAGTTAAGAGTGTTCTGCGTGTTAGCATACCCAGTGGTGTGTATCATTATATCATCAGATTATATCATATCTTTTATTTTAAATAATGCTGTTTTGTTGACCAAATTGTATTTTTACTCTTTTTCTGCCATGTTCCCCCCCCCCCCCGTTTTTTCCCTTTTTTCTTATTTTTTCTCAACACAATTTATACTTTAATTATGCGGATCAAGACATCACCTGATCAAACACATCAAACATCATTTGACCACCATCAAACACACACATTTCGTGTGTGTTTGACGCTCACTGATATGTTCCAGCGTTGTTTTATATATGGTGCTATTCTATCTTACGCTTTGTTGCTCTTTTTTTACCTATGGGCTCATAGAACATTCTATTGCGAAAACATTGGCACAAAAATGAATGACGTATATACAATAATAATGTCAGGACAGTGAAATAATTATAAACTTTCAAAGCGCTGTATCGCCCATGTGTCGTCTTGTCACCAATACTGGGTAACAGTTCCGCCACTTCCCACACTCTTGCGGGTAGGCCGCGACCATTATTCTACATTTATATTCATATCACCGTGTTGGGAATTTCATTGCGAGTCCATTGATTCTAAAATTAACGCTGTAGGACAAGTGTGGAAGTGATAACAATCCCAAGAGTAAAAACATTTTGATGCTGTTGGGCACTCACGGCGAGTCATCTACGTAGATATTTATTTGGTGCTGGTATCCATATAACTTTTTGTGACCGTTTTTACTGCTGTTCTTCTAGAGAATGTTATTGCAAACACGTTGGTACCAAAATGAAATACATAGCTCAAGAACTAAGGTCAGGAGAGTAAAAAGAGTATACACATTTTTGTTTTGACGCTTAAGGTTATTGTGAGTACTCATTGCCTGCCTAGAAACTGGAATTCTGGTTGATCTCGAACCCATTGATAATGTGACTACTTATACTGAATTTTGTAACTATATCATCAAGATTGTAACCAGCTTAGCTAAATGTAGTGTGGGGTTCAGTCCCTAAGCCCATATATGTGCCTCTGTAACCATTTAGGTTACAGGGCAAAAACATAAAAACAAAGGTAACTGCAGAAGGCCTATTGGCCCATACCAGGCAGCTCCTATCTATAACAGATAAACACTAAGTACTACCTAATTAACTCAATGTAACCTACCTAACCACCAAAATGTCAATCCATATCTTTTATTTTAAACAATGCTGTTTTGTTGACCAAATCGTATTTTTACTCTTTTTCTGCCATGTTTCCTCCCCCCCGTTTTTTCCCTTTTTTCTTATTTTTTCTCAACACAATTTATACTTTAATTATGCGGATCAGGACATCACCTGATCAAACACATCAAACATCGTTTGACCACCATCAAACACACACATTTCGTGTGTGTTTGACGCTCACTGATATGTTCCAGCGTTGTTTTATATATGGTGCTATTCTATCTTACGCTTTGTAAGCGTAAATCCTCTAATCAAATAAATCTCAAAATAAACAATACCCAAATTTGTAACAAATTAGATGGCAAATTCCTTGGCATTCTCATTGACCACAAGCTGAATTTCCAGGGACACATTCTAAATATATCAAAAAAGTTTCAAAAACTGTGGGCATTCTTTCTAAGATCAGATATTATGTACCACGCCCTGCCCTGGTGACTCGCTATTACTCCCTTATCTATCCATATCTCAACTATGGTATTTGTGCTTGGGGCTCTACTACCCAAAATCCCTTACATCCTCTAATTACTCAACACAAAGCTGCTATTAGGACAATATCCAACTCTGGCCCCAGGCATCACTCGGTACCCCTACTCAAATCTCTGAATATGTTAGACATTAAGTCACTGCACATTCTCTCATGTGTATTATACATATATAAAACACTAAACTATAATGCCAATCCTGATCTCAAAAGCTTCATAGAAGGATGTAACAGAACCCATGAGCACCACACCAGAAATACAGTTTTGATATTCCTAGAGTACGACTTAATCAAACTAGAAATGCTCTACAAATCAAGGGGCCCAGAATGTGGAATGACCTTCCCAACCATGTTAAAGACTGTACCTCTCTCAACCAGTTTAAGTTAAAAACGAAGCTATACCTAATAAATTCCCTGTAACCTACCTTACCCTTCTATTGTCAACCAATGTCTGTTTTTTTTTAAAGAACGCTGTTTGTCGACATAATTGTATTTGTGCTGCTTTTTCATCTATGTTTTCATTCTACTCATTATGCTCAATTAGTATTAAGCTTGTCATTTAAGTTTATCATGCCCGAAACGCTTTGGGTAATAGTGGCTTTAGGCATTGTATGTACTAGCTCTACCTATAAGTCAACCATTCTTTGTAAATATTTATTATTTGTATGTACCTTACCTAAATAAACATTTTGATTTTGATTTTGATTTTGTTGCTCTTTTTTACCTACGGGCTCATAGAACATTCTATTGTGAAAACATTGGCACAAAAATGAATGACGTACATAAAATAATAATGTCAGGACAGTGAAATAATTATAAACTTTCAAAGCGCTGTATCGCCCATGTGTCGTCATGTCACCAATACTGGGTAACAGTTCCGCCACTTCCCACACTCTTGCGGGTGGGCCGCGACCATTATTCTACGTTTATATTCATATCACCGTGTTGGGAATTTCATAGCGAGTCTATTGATACCAAAATTAACGATGTAGGACAAGTGTGAAAGTGATAACAATCCCAAGAGTAAAAACATTTTGTTGCTGTTGGGGGCTCACGGCGAGTCATCTACGTAGTTATTTATTTGGTGCTGGTATCCATATACATTTCGTGACTTTTTTACTAATGTTCTTCTACAAAATTTTATTGCGAACACGTTGATATCAAAATGAAATACGTAGCTCGAGAACTAAGGTCAGGAAAGTAAAAAGAGTATACACATTTTTGTTTTGACGCTTAAGGTTATTGTGAGTACTCATTGCACTTTGTTCTTTTGGTTTTAAATTCTTACTAATTATAACTCCAAGTTCCCTTTCGAAATACCCGACTTCGCAATCACAACACCATCTATCTCGTATCTTGTAACTCTATCATATCATTACCTAACCTCAAAACTTTACATTTATCAGCATTGAACTGCATCTGTCAACCTTTTGCCCATTTCAAAACTCTATTTAGATGAACTTGAAGAGATAGTGAGTCTTCTTCTGTGTTATTTCCCTACCGATTTTTGTATCATCGGCAAATTTGCAAATGTTGTTACTCAAACCTGAATCTAAATCATTTATATATACTTTATTATAAACAACAGAGGTCCAAGGACAGAGCTTTGAGGTACTCAACCTACAACATTTTCCAACTCTGACTTAACCCCATTTATACTAACTCTGTTGAGCGTTGACCATTTATACATCAACTCTGTTGATGTGAGCACTTAATTGGCGGTCAGTGGTGGAGCTTAATTCTTAAAAAGCAATATATCCTATCGATCGTGATATAGTTTAGTATGCGTTTTAAAGAAAAAAAAGAGCATATCAATGTTATATCACAGAAAACGAATTTATCATAAACTTATGTATTTGTCTTATTTGAAACCACATTGGTTTTATTTTGGATACAAATGTCCATGGAGATTCGGAATGGAAATTAATTATAGTTGAACCTACAGAGAGGAGTTTAAGAATCTGTGGTGAGAGTGATGGACACAGCCTTCACAATTATACTTCAGAGAATGTAAACATCTAAGAGTCATTAGAAATATGTGTGGAATAATTTACCCTACATTGTTTGAGTTAGGGAAAACACCATTTGTCATATAGATACTAGCTGTTCTTAAAGATTCACCCATTTTGCACCAGCAAGATAACATATGCCCGAAACGCATTGCGTAATAGTGGCTTTAGGCATTGTGTGTACTAGCTCTATCTATATATTGATCCATTAATGTAACATCACTTGTATGTATGTACCTTACCTGAATAAACATATTTATTTATTTATTTATATAAGATTTTAAGGGTTGACGAATGTTAATCTTCTTGTTTGATAAACTGTGAACTTGAGACATAGTTAATAAGAACACGCCAATATATAAGACAACAAAAAGTTTTCAGATTCTTTCACACCACTTTCCAGCAACTTTTACAATTTATATAAATTATTTTTGGGAATAATACATAAATTATATATTTAAACATGATATTAGTGTTTAGTGGAATGTATAAGGAGTCAAATTGTGTAAAAAGAGCGATTTTTAGAAAATTTGTGAAACTACTTTTTTCTGATCATATATTATTACTAAATGGATTTTGAAGGTTTCACTGAGCCAATAAATATCATTCACAATTTATTAATGAATTTTACAAAATAACACTATAAATTTTATATTTAAACATGTAAAAACTATTTGTAATACATTAGGAACAAAATAGTTGTAGAAAAACAATTTATTATAAAACCTTTGAGTTTGGATTTTTTGATTAAAAGTTTCTCAAAGGCTCTCCTGCACCATTCTCAATGCAAATCATTCCCACGCCTATGGGAAGAGATAGACGAACGTTTTGTAGATGATTTGTGTTTGCTGGGTACAGGGTTGTGGTGGGCATGCAGGCATCACCAGGGTTGTGGTGGGCACGCAGACTCTCACCCTACAGGGTTGTGGTGGGCACGTAGGCCCTCACCCTACAGGGTTGTGGTGGGCACGCAGGCCCTCACCCTACAGGGCTGTGGTGGGCACGCAGGCTCTCCCCCTACAGGGTTGTGGTGGGCACACAGGCCCTCACCCTACAGGGTTGTAGTGGGCACGCAGACCCTCACCCTACAGAGTTGTAATGGGCATGCAGACCCTCACCCTACAGGATTGTGGTGGGCACGCAGGCCCTCACCCTACAACAGTTGTGGTGGGCACGCAGGCCCTCACCCTACAGGGTTGTGATGGGCACGCAGGCCCCTCACCCTACAGGGTTGTGGTGGGCATGCAGGCCCTCACCCTACAGGGTTGTGGTGGGCATGCAGGCCCTCACCCTACAGGGATGTAGTGGGCACGCAGGCATCACCAGGGTTGTGGTGGGCACGCAGACCCTCACCCTACAGGGTTGTGGTGAGCACGCAGACACTCACCCTAAAGGGTTGTGGTGGGCACGCATTCCCTCATCCTACAGGGTTGTGGTGGGCAAGCAGACCCTCACCCTACAGGGTTGTGGTGGGCACGCAGGCCCTCATCCTACAGGGGTTGTGGTGGGCACACAGGCCCTCACCCTACAGGGTTGTGGTGGGCACGCAGACCCTCACTCTACAGGGGTAGTGGTGGGCACGCAGGCCCTCACCCTACAGGGGTTGTGGTGGGCATGCAGGCCCTCACCTGGCAGGGTTGTGGTGGGCACGCAGGCCCTCACTCTACAGGGTTGTGGTGGGCATGCAGGCCCTCACCCTACAGGATTGCGGTGGGCACACAGGCCCTCACCCTAAAGGGTTGTGGTGGGCACGCAGGCCCTCACCCCACAGGGTTATGGTGGGCACGCAGGCCCTCACCCTACAGGGTTGTGGTGGGCACACAGGCCCTCACCCTACAGGGTTCTGGTTGGCATGCAGGCATCACCAGGGTTGTGGTGGGCACGCAGACTCTCACCCTACAGGGTTGTGGTGGGCAAGTAGGCCCTCACCCTAAAGGGTTGTGGTGTGCACGCAGGCCCTTCACCCTACAGGGTTGTGGTGGGCACGCAGGCCCTCACCCTACAGGGTTGTGATGGGCACGCAGGCCCCTCACCCTACAGGGTTGTGGTGGGCATGCAGGCCCTCACCCTACAGGGTTGTGGTGGGCACGCAGGCCCTCACCCTACAGGGTTGTAGTGGGCACGCAGGCATCACCAGGGCTGTGGTGGGCACGCAGACCCTCACCCTACAGGGTTGTGGTGAGCACGCAGACCCTCACCCTAAAGGGTTGTGGTGGGCACGCATTCCCTCACCCTACAGGGTTGTGGTGGGCAAGCAGACAGTCACCCTACAGGGTTGTGGTGGGCACGCAGGCCCTCATCCTACAGGGGTTGTGGTGGGCACACAGGCCCTCACCCTACAGAGTTGTGGTGGGCAAGCACGCCCTCACCCTACAGGGTTGTGGTGGGCACGCAGACCCTCACCTGACAGGGATGTGGTGGGCACACAGGCCCGGACCCTACAGGGTTGTGGTGGGCACGCAGGCCCTCACTCTACAGGGTTGAGGTGGGCATGCAGGCCCTCACCCTACAGGGTTGTGGTGGGCACGCAGGCCCTCACCCTACAGGGTTGTGGTGGGCACGCAGGCCCTCACCCCACAGGGTTATGGTGGGCACGCAGGCCCTCACCCTACAGGGTTGTGGTGGGAACGCAGGCCCTCACCCTACAGGGTTGTGGTGGGCAAGCAGACAGTCACCCTACAGGGTTGTGGTGGGCACGCAGGCCCTCATCCTACAGGGGTTGTGGTGGGCACACAGGACCTCACCCTACAGGGTTGTGGTGGGCAAGCACGCCCTCACCCTACAGGGTTGTGGTGGGCACGCAGACCCTCACCCTACAGGGGTTGTGGTGGGCATGCAGGCCCTCACCTGACAGGGATGTGGTGGGCACACAGGCCCGGACCCTAAAGGGTTGTGGTGGGCACGCAGGCCCTCACTCTACAGGGTTGAGGTGGGCATGCAGGCCCTCACCCTACAGGGTTGTCGTGGGCACGCAGGCCCTCACCCTACAGGGTTGTGGTGGGCACGCAGGCCCTCACCCCACAGGGTTATGGTGGGCACGCAGGCCCTCACCCTACAGGGTTGTGGTGGGAACGCAGGCCCTCACCCTACAGGGTTGTGGTTGGCATGCAGGCATCACCAGGGTTGTGGTGGGCACGCAGACTCTCACCCTACAGGGTTGTGGCTGGCACGTAGTCCCTCACCCTAAAGGGTTGTGGTGGGCACGCAGGCCCTCACCCTACAGGGCTGTGGTGGGCACGCAGGTTCTCCTTCTACAGGGTTGTGGTGGGCACGCAGGCCCTCACCCTACAGGGTTGTAGTGGGCACGCAGACCCTCACCCTACAGGATTGTGGTGGGCACGCAGGCCCTCACCCTACAAGGGTTGTGGTGGGCACGCAGGCCCTCACCCTACAGGGTTGTGGTGGGCACGCAGGCCCTCACCCTACAGGGTTGTGGTGGGCATGCAGGCCCTCACCCTACAGGATTGCGGTGGGCACACAGGCCCTCACCCTAAAGGGTTGTGGTGGGCACGCAGGCCCTCACCCCACAGGGTTATGGTGGGCACGCAGGCCCTCACCCTACAGGGTTGTGGTGGGCACACAGGCCCTCACCCTACAGGGTTGTGGTTGGCATGCAGGCATCACCAGGGTTGTGGTGGGCACGCAGACTCTCACCCTACAGGGTTGTAGGTGGGCAAGTAGGCCCTCACCCTAAAGGGTTGTGGTGGGCACGCAGGCCCTTCACCCTACAGGGTTGTGGTGGGCACGCAGGCCCTCACCCTACAGGGTTGTGATGGGCACGCAGGCCCCTCACCCTACAGGGTTGTGGTGGGCATGCAGGCCCTCACCCTACAGGGTTGTGGTGGGCACGCAGGCCCTCACCCTACAGGGTTGTAGTGGGCACGCAGGCATCACCAGGGCTGTGGTGGGCACGCAGACCCTCACCCTACAGGGTTGTGGTGAGCACGCAGACCCTCACCCTAAAGGGTTGTGGTGGGCACGCATTCCCTCACCCTACAGGGTTGTGGTGGGCAAGAAGACAGTCACCCTACAGGGTTGTGGTGGGCACGTAGGCCCTCATCCTACAGGGGTTGTGGTGGGCACACAGGCCCTCACCCTACAGGGTTGTGGTGGGCAAGCACGCCCTCACCCTACAGGGTTGTGGTGGGCACGCAGACCCTCACCCTACAGGGGTTGTGGTGGGCATGCAGGCCCTCACCTGACAGGGATGTGGTGGGCACACAGGCCCGGACCCTACATGGGTTGTGGTGGGCACGCAGGCCCTCACTCTACAGGGTTGAGGTGGGCATGCAGGCCCTCACCCTACAGGGTTGTGGTGGGCACGCAGGCCCTCACCCTACAGGGTTGTGGTGGGCACGCAGGCCCTCACCCCACAGGGTTATGGTGGGCACGCAGGCCCTCACCCTACAGGGTTGTGGTGGGAACGCAGGCCCTCACCCTACAGGGTTGTGGTTGGCATGCAGGCATCACCAGGGTTGTGGTGGGCACGCAGACTCTCACCCTACAGGGTTGTGGCTGGCACGTAGTCCCTCACCCTAAAGGGTTGTGGTGGGCACGCAGGCCCTCACCCTACAGGGCTGTGGTGGGCACGCAGGTTCTCCTTCTACAGGGTTGTGGTGGGCACGCAGGCCCTCACCCTACAGGGTTGTAGTGGGCACGCCGACCCTCACCCTACAGGATTGTGGTGGGCACGCAGGCCCTCACCCTACAAGGGTTGTGGTGGGCACGCAGGCCCTCACCCTACAGGGTTGTGGTGGGCACGCAGGCCCTCACCCTACAGGGTTGTGCTGGGAACGCAGGCCCTCACCCTACATGGGTTGTTGTGGGCACGCAGGTCCTAACCCTACAGGGTTGTGGTGGGCACGAAGGCCCTTACCCTACAAGGGTTGTGGTCGGCACGAAGACCCTCACCCTACAGGGTTGGGGTGGGCACGCAGGCCCTCACCCTACAGGGCTGTGGTGGGCACGCAGGCACGGACCCTTCAGGGTTGTGATGGGCACGCAGGCCCTCACCCTACAGGGTTGTGGTGGGCACGCAGGCACGGACCCTACAGGGGTTGTGGTAGGGAACGCAGGCCCTCACCCTACAGGGGTTGTGGTGGGCACACAGTCCCTCACCCTACAGGGTTTGTAGTGGGCACGCAGGCCCTCACCCTACAGGGTTGTGGTGGGCACGCAGGCCCTCACCCTACAGGGTTCTGGTGGGCATGCAGGCTCTCCCCATACAGGGTTGTGGTGGGCACGCAGGCCCGGACCCAACAGGGTAGTGGTGGGCAAGCAGGCCCTCACTCTACAGGGTTGTGCTGGGCACGAAGGCCCTCACCCTACAGGGATGTGGGGGGCACGCAGCCCCGGACCCTACAGAGTTGTGGTTGGCACGCAGGCCCGAACCCAACAGGGGTTGTGGTGGGCACGCAGACCCTCACCTTACAGGGGTTGTGGTGGGCACGCAGGTTCTCACCCTACAGGGGTTGTGGTGGGCACGCAGACCCTCACTCTACAGGGGTTGTGGTGGGCACGCAGGCCCTCACCCTACAGGGGTTGTGGTGGGCATGCAGGCCCTCACCTGACAGGGATGTGGTGGGCACACAGGCCCGGACCCTACAGGGTTGTGGTGGGCACGCAGGCCCTCACTCTACAGGGTTGAGGTGGGCATGCAGGCCCTCACCCTACAGGGTTGTGGTGGGCACGCAGGCCCTCACCCTACAGGGTTGTGGTGGGCACGCAGGCCCTCACCCCACAGGGTTATGGTGGGTACGCAGGCCCTCACCCTACAGGGTTGTGGTGGGAACGCAGGCCCTCACCCTACAGGGTTGTGGTTGGCATGCAGGCATCACCAGGGTTGTGGTGGGCACGCAGACTCTCACCCTACAGGGTTGTGGCTGGCACGTAGTCCCTCACCCTAAAGGGTTGTGGTGGGCACGCAGGCCCTCACCCTACAGGGCTGTGGTGGGCACGCAGGCTCTCCCCCTACAGGGTTGTGGTGGGCACACAGGCCCTCACCCTACAGGGTTGTAGTGGGCACGCAGACCCTCACCCTACAGAGTTGTAATGGGCATGCAGACCCTCACCCTACAGGATTGTGGTGGGCACGCAGGCCCTCACCCTACAACGGTTGTGGTGGGCACGCAGGCCCTCACCCTACAGGGTTGTGATTGGCACGCAGGCCCCTCACCCTACAGGGTTGTGGTGGGCATGCAGGCCCTCACCCTACAGGGTTGTGGTGGGCAAGCAGACAGTCACCCTACAGGGATGTAGTGGGCACGCAGGCATCACCAGGGTTGTGGTGGGCACGCAGACCCTCACCCTACAGGGTTGTGGTGAGCACGCAGACACTCACCCTAAAGGGTTGTGGTGGGCACGCATTCCCTCATCCTACAGGGTTGTGGTGGGCAAGCAGACCCTCACCCTACAGGGTTGTGGTGGGCACGCAGGCCCTCATCCTACAGGGGTTGTGGTGGGCACACAGGCCCTCACCCTACAGGGTTGTGGTGGGCAAGCACGCCCTCACCCTACAGGGTTGTGGTGGGCACGCAGACCCTCACTCTACAGGGGTAGTGGTGGGCACGCAGGCCCTCACCCTACAGGGGTTGTGGTGGGCATGCAGGCCCTCACCTGGCAGGGTTGTGGTGGGCACGCAGGCCCTCACTCTACAGGGTTGTGGTGGGCATGCAGGCCCTCACCCTACAGGATTGCGGTGGGCACACAGGCCCTCACCCTAAAGGGTTGTGGTGGGCACGCAGGCCCTCACCCCACAGGGTTATGGTGGGCACGCAGGCCCTCACCCTACAGGGTTGTGGTGGGCACACAGGCCCTCACCCTACAGGGTTCTGGTTGGCATGCAGGCATCACCAGGGTTGTGGTGGGCACGCAGACTCTCACCCTACAGGGTTGTGGTGGGCAAGTAGGCCCTCACCCTAAAGGGTTGTGGTGGGCACGCAGGCCCTTCACCCTACAGGGTTGTGGTGGACACGCAGGCCCTCACCCTACAGGGTTGTGATGGGCACGCAGGCCCCTCACCCTACAGGGGTTGTGGTGGGCATGCAGGCCCTCACCTGACAGGGATGTGATGGGCACACAGGCCCTCACCCTACAGGGTTGTAGTGGGCACGCAGGCATCACCAGGGCTGTGGTGGGCACGCAGACCCTCACCCTACAGGGTTGTGGTGAGCACGCAGACCCTCACCCTAAAGGGTTGTGGTGGGCACGCATTCCCTCACCCTACAGGGTTGTGGTGGGCAAGCAGACAGTCACCCTACAGGGTTGTGGTGGGCACGCAGGCCCTCATCCTACAGGGGTTGTGGTGGGCACACAGGCCCTCACCCTACAGGGTTGTGGTGGGCAAGCACGCCCTCACCCTACAGGGTTGTGGTGGGCACGCAGACCCTCACCTGACAGGGATGTGGTGGGCACACAGGCCCGGACCCTACAGGGTTGTGGTGGGCACGCAGGCCCTCACTCTACAGGGTTGAGGTGGGCATGCAGGCCCTCACCCTACAGGGTTGTGGTGGGCACGCAGGCCCTCACCCTACAGGGTTGTGGTGGGCACGCAGGCCCTCACCCCACAGGGTTATGGTGGGCACGCAGGCCCTCACCCTACAGGGTTGTGGTGGGAACGCAGGCCCTCACCCTACAGGGTTGTGGTGGGCAAGCAGACAGTCACCCTACAGGGTTGTGGTGGGCACGCAGGCCCTCATCCTACAGGGGTTGTGGTGGGCACACAGGCCCTCACCCTACAGGGTTGTGGTGGGCAAGCACGCCCTCACCCTACAGGGTTGTGGTGGGCACGCAGACCCTCACCCTACAGGGGTTGTGGTGGGCATGCAGGCCCTCACCTGACAGGGATGTGGTGGGCACACAGGCCCGGACCCTACAGGGTTGTGGTGGGCACGCAGGCCCTCACTCTACAGGGTTGAGGTGGGCATGCAGGCCCTCACCCTACAGGGTTGTGGTGGGCACGCAGGCCCTCACCCTACAGGGTTGTGGTGGGCACGCAGGCCCTCACCCCACAGGGTTATGGTGGGCATGCAGGCCCTCACCCTACAGGGTTGTGGTGGGAACGCAGGCCCTCACCCTACAGGGTTGTGGTTGGCATGCAGGCATCACCAGGGTTGTGGTGGGCACGCAGACTCTCACCCTACAGGGTTGTGGCTGGCACGTAGTCCCTCACCCTAAAGGGTTGTGGTGGGCACGCAGGCCCTCACCCTACAGGGCTGTGGTGGGCACGCAGGTTCTCCTTCTGCAGGGTTGTGGTGGGCACGCAGGCCCTCACCCTACAGGGTTGTAGTGGGCACGCCGACCCTCACCCTACAGGATTGTGGTGGGCACGCAGGCCCTCACCCTACAAGGGTTGTGGTTGGCACGCAGGCCCTCACCCTACAGGGTTGTGGTGGGCACGCAGGCCCTCACCCTACAGGGTTGTGCTGGGAACGCAGGCCCTCACCCTACATGGGTTGTTGTGGGCACGCAGGTCCTAACCCTACAGGGTTGTGGTGGGCACGAAGGCCCTTACCCTACAAGGGTTGTGGTCGGCACGAAGACCCTCACCCTACAGGGTTGGGGTGGGCACGCAGGCCCTCACCCTACAGGGCTGTGGTGGGCACGCAGGCACGGACCCTTCAGGGTTGTGATGGGCACGCAGGCCCTCACCCTACAGGGTTGTGGTGGGCACGCAGGCACGGACCCTACAGGGGTTGTGGTAGGAACGCAGGCCCTCACCCTACAGGGGTTGTGGTGGGCACACAGTCCCTCACCCTACAGGGTTGTGGTGGGCAAGCAGACAGTCACCCTACAGGGTTGTGGTGGGCACGCAGGCCCTCATCCTACAGGGGTTGTGGTGGGCACACAGGCCCTCACCCTACAGGGTTGTGGTGGGCAAGCACGCCCTCACCCTACAGGGTTGTGGTGGGCACGCAGACCCTCACCCTACAGGGGTTGTGGTGGGCATGCAGGCCCTCACCTGACAGGGATGTGGTGGGCACACAGGCCCGGACCCTACTGGGTTGTGGTGGGCACGCAGGCCCTCACTCTACAGGGTTGAGGTGGGCATGCAGGCCCTCACCCTACAGGGTTGTGGTGGGCACGCAGGCCCTCACCCTACAGGGTTGTGGTGGGCACGCAGGCCCTCACCCCACAGGGTTATGGTGGGCATGCAGGCCCTCACCCTACAGGGTTGTGGTGGGAACGCAGGCCCTCACCCTACAGGGTTGTGGTTGGCATGCAGGCATCACCAGGGTTGTGGTGGGCACGCAGACTCTCACCCTACAGGGTTGTGGCTGGCACGTAGTCCCTCACCCTAAAGGGTTGTGGTGGGCACGCAGGCCCTCACCCTACAGGGCTGTGGTGGGCACGCAGGTTCTCCTTCTGCAGGGTTGTGGTGGGCACGCAGGCCCTCACCCTACAGGGTTGTAGTGGGCACGCCGACCCTCACCCTACAGGATTGTGGTGGGCACGCAGGCCCTCACCCTACAAGGGTTGTGGTTGGCACGCAGGCCCTCACCCTACAGGGTTGTGGTGGGCACGCAGGCCCTCACCCTACAGGGTTGTGCTGGGAACGCAGGCCCTCACCCTACATGGGTTGTTGTGGGCACGCAGGTCCTAACCCTACAGGGTTGTGGTGGGCACGAAGGCCCTTACCCTACAAGGGTTGTGGTCGGCACGAAGACCCTCACCCTACAGGGTTGGGGTGGGCACGCAGGCCCTCACCCTACAGGGCTGTGGTGGGCACGCAGGCACGGACCCTTCAGGGTTGTGATGGGCACGCAGGCCCTCACCCTACAGGGTTGTGGTGGGCACGCAGGCACGGACCCTACAGGGGTTGTGGTAGGAACGCAGGCCCTCACCCTACAGGGGTTGTGGTGGGCACACAGTCCCTCACCCTACAGGGTTTGTAGTGGGCACGCAGGCCCTCACCCTACAGGGTTGTGGTGGGCACGCAGGCCCTCACCCTACAGGGTTCTGGTGGGCATGCAGGCTCTCCCCATACAGGGTTGTGGTGGGCACGCAGGCCCGGACCCAACAGGGTAGTGGTGGGCAAGCAGGCCCTCACTCTACAGGGTTGTGCTGGGCACGAAGGCCCTCACCCTACAGGGATGTGGGGGGCACGCAGCCCCGGACCCTACAGAGTTGTGGTTGGCACGCAGGCCCGAACCCAACAGGGGTTGTGGTGGGCACGCAGACCCTCACCTTACAGGGGTTGTGGTGGGCACGCAGGTTCTCACCCTACAGGGGTTGTGGTGGGCACGCAGACCCTCACTCTACAGGGGTTGTGGTGGGCACGCAGGCCCTCACCCTACAGGGGTTGTGGTGGGCATGCAGGCCCTCACCTGACAGGGATGTGGTGGGCACACAGGCCCGGACCCTACAGGGTTGTGGTGGGCACGCAGGCCCTCACTCTACAGGGTTGAGGTGGGCATGCAGGCCCTCACCCTACAGGGTTGTGGTGGGCACGCAGGCCCTCACCCTACAGGGTTGTGGTGGGCACGCAGGCCCTCACCCCACAGGGTTATGGTGGGTACGCAGGCCCTCACCCTACAGGGTTGTGGTGGGAACGCAGGCCCTCACCCTACAGGGTTGTGGTTGGCATGCAGGCATCACCAGGGTTGTGGTGGGCACGCAGACTCTCACCCTACAGGGTTGTGGCTGGCACGTAGTCCCTCACCCTAAAGGGTTGTGGTGGGCACGCAGGCCCTCACCCTACAGGGCTGTGGTGGGCACGCAGGCTCTCCCCCTACAGGGTTGTGGTGGGCACACAGGCCCTCACCCTACAGGGTTGTAGTGGGCACGCAGACCCTCACCCTACAGAGTTGTAATGGGCATGCAGACCCTCACCCTACAGGATTGTGGTGGGCACGCAGGCCCTCACCCTACAACGGTTGTGGTGGGCACGCAGGCCCTCACCCTACAGGGTTGTGATTGGCACGCAGGCCCCTCACCCTACAGGGTTGTGGTGGGCATGCAGGCCCTCACCCTACAGGGTTGTGGTGGGCAAGCAGACAGTCACCCTACAGGGATGTAGTGGGCACGCAGGCATCACCAGGGTTGTGGTGGGCACGCAGACCCTCACCCTACAGGGTTGTGGTGAGCACGCAGACACTCACCCTAAAGGGTTGTGGTGGGCACGCATTCCCTCATCCTACAGGGTTGTGGTGGGCAAGCAGACCCTCACCCTACAGGGTTGTGGTGGGCACGCAGGCCCTCATCCTACAGGGGTTGTGGTGGGCACACAGGCCCTCACCCTACAGGGTTGTGGTGGGCAAGCACGCCCTCACCCTACAGGGTTGTGGTGGGCACGCAGACCCTCACTCTACAGGGGTAGTGGTGGGCACGCAGGCCCTCACCCTACAGGGGTTGTGGTGGGCATGCAGGCCCTCACCTGGCAGGGTTGTGGTGGGCACGCAGGCCCTCACTCTACAGGGTTGTGGTGGGCATGCAGGCCCTCACCCTACAGGATTGCGGTGGGCACACAGGCCCTCACCCTAAAGGGTTGTGGTGGGCACGCAGGCCCTCACCCCACAGGGTTATGGTGGGCACGCAGGCCCTCACCCTACAGGGTTGTGGTGGGCACACAGGCCCTCACCCTACAGGGTTCTGTTTGGCATGCAGGCATCACCAGGGTTGTGGTGGGCACGCAGACTCTCACCCTACAGGGTTGTGGTGGGCAAGTAGGCCCTCACCCTAAAGGGTTGTGGTGGGCACGCAGGCCCTTCACCCTACAGGGTTGTGGTGGACACGCAGGCCCTCACCCTACAGGGTTGTGATGGGCACGCAGGCCCCTCACCCTACAGGGTTGTGGTGGGCATGCAGGCCCTCACCCTACAGGGTTGTGGTGGGCACGCAGGCCCTCACCCTACAGGGTTGTAGTGGGCACGCAGGCATCACCAGGGCTGTGGTGGGCACGCAGACCCTCACCCTACAGGGTTGTGGTGAGCACGCAGACCCTCACCCTAAAGGGTTGTGGTGGGCACGCATTCCCTCACCCTACAGGGTTGTGGTGGGCAAGCAGACAGTCACCCTACAGGGTTGTGGTGGGCACGCAGGCCCTCATCCTACAGGGGTTGTGGTGGGCACACAGGCCCTCACCCTACAGGGTTGTGGTGGGCAAGCACGCCCTCACCCTACAGGGTTGTGGTGGGCACGCAGACCCTCACCTGACAGGGATGTGGTGGGCACACAGGCCCGGACCCTACAGGGTTGTGGTGGGCACGCAGGCCCTCACTCTACAGGGTTGAGGTGGGCATGCAGGCCCTCACCCTACAGGGTTGTGGTGGGCACGCAGGCCCTCACCCTACAGGGTTGTGGTGGGCACGCAGGCCCTCACCCCACAGGGTTATGGTGGGCACGCAGGCCCTCACCCTACAGGGTTGTGGTGGGAACGCAGGCCCTCACCCTACAGGGTTGTGGTGGGCAAGCAGACAGTCACCCTACAGGGTTGTGGTGGGCACGCAGGCCCTCATCCTACAGGGGTTGTGGTGGGCACACAGGCCCTCACCCTACAGGGTTGTGGTGGGCAAGCACGCCCTCACCCTACAGGGTTGTGGTGGGCACGCAGACCCTCACCCTACAGGGGTTGTGGTGGGCATGCAGGCCCTCACCTGACAGGGATGTGGTGGGCACACAGGCCCGGACCCTACAGGGTTGTGGTGGGCACGCAGGCCCTCACTCTACAGGGTTGAGGTGGGCATGCAGGCCCTCACCCTACAGGGTTGTCGTGGGCACGCAGGCCCTCACCCTACAGGGTTGTGGTGGGCACGCAGGCCCTCACCCCACAGGGTTATGGTGGGCACGCAGGCCCTCACCCTACAGGGTTGTGGTGGGAACGCAGGCCCTCACCCTACAGGGTTGTGGTTGGCATGCAGGCATCACCAGGGTTGTGGTGGGCACGCAGACTCTCACCCTACAGGGTTGTGGCTGGCACGTAGTCCCTCACCCTAAAGGGTTGTGGTGGGCACGCAGGCCCTCACCCTACAGGGCTGTGGTGGGCACGCAGGTTCTCCTTCTACAGGGTTGTGGTGGGCACGCAGGCCCTCACCCTACAGGGTTGTAGTGGGCACGCAGACCCTCACCCTACAGGATTGTGGTGGGCACGCAGGCCCTCACCCTACAAGGGTTGTGGTGGGCACGCAGGCCCTCACCCTACAGGGTTGTGGTGGGCACGCAGGCCCTCACTCTACAGGGTTGTGGTGGGCATGCAGGCCCTCACCCTACAGGATTGCGGTGGGCACACAGGCCCTCACCCTAAAGGGTTGTGGTGGGCATGCAGGCCCTCACCCCACAGGGTTATGGTGGGCACGCAGGCCCTCACCCTACAGGGTTGTGGTGGGCACACAGGCCCTCACCCTACAGGGTTGTGGTTGGCATGCAGGCATCACCAGGGTTGTGGTGGGCACGCGGACTCTCACCCTACAGGGTTGTGGTGGGCAAGTAGGCCCTCACCCTAAAGGGTTGTGGTGGGCACGCAGGCCCTTCACCCTACAGGGTTGTGGTGGGCACGCAGGCCCTCACCCTACAGGGTTGTGATGGGCACGCAGGCCCCTCACCCTACAGGGTTGTGGTGGGCATGCAGGCCCTCACCCTACAGGGTTGTGGTGGGCACGCAGGCCCTCACCCTACAGGTTTGTAGTGGGCACGCAGGCATCACCAGGGCTGTGGTGGGCACGCAGACCCTCACCCTACAGGGTTGTGGTGAGCACGCAGACCCTCACCCTAAAGGGTTGTGGTGGGCACGCATTCCCTCACCCTACAGGGTTGTGGTGGGCAAGCAGACAGTCACCCTACAGGGTTGTGGTGGGCACGTAGGCCCTCATCCTACAGGGGTTGTGGTGGGCACACAGGCCCTCACCCTACAGGGTTGTGGTGGGCAAGCACGCCCTCACCCTACAGGGTTGTGGTGGGCACGCAGACCCTCACCCTACAGGGGTTGTGGTGGGCATGCAGGCCCTCACCTGACAGGGATGTGGTGGGCACACAGGCCCGGACCCTACTGGGTTGTGGTGGGCACGCAGGCCCTCACTCTACAGGGTTGAGGTGGGCATGCAGGCCCTCACCCTACAGGGTTGTGGTGGGCACGCAGGCCCTCACCCTACAGGGTTGTGGTGGGCACGCAGGCCCTCACCCCACAGGGTTATGGTGGGCACGCAGGCCCTCACCCTACAGGGTTGTGGTGGGAACGCAGGCCCTCACCCTACAGGGTTGTGGTTGGCATGCAGGCATCACCAGGGTTGTGGTGGGCACGCAGACTCTCACCCTACAGGGTTGTGGCTGGCACGTAGTCCCTCACCCTAAAGGGTTGTGGTGGGCACGCAGGCCCTCACCCTACAGGGCTGTGGTGGGCACGCAGGTTCTCCTTCTACAGGGTTGTGGTGGGCACGCAGGCCCTCACCCTACAGGGTTGTAGTGGGCACGCCGACCCTCACCCTACAGGATTGTGGTGGGCACGCAGGCCCTCACCCTACAAGGGTTGTGGTTGGCACGCAGGCCCTCACCCTACAGGGTTGTGGTGGGCACGCAGGCCCTCACCCTACAGGGTTGTGCTGGGAACGCAGGCCCTCACCTTACATGGGTTGTTGTGGGCACGCAGGTCCTAACCCTACAGGGTTGTGGTGGGCACGAAGGCCCTTACCCTACAGGGTTGGGGTGGGCACGCAGGCCCTCACCCTACAGGGCTGTGGTGGGCACGCAGGCACGGACCCTTCAGGGTTGTGATGGGCACGCAGGCCCTCACCCTACAGGGTTGTGGTGGGCACGCAGGCACGGACCCTACAGGGGTTGTGGTGGGAACGCAGGCCCTCACCCTACAGGGGTTGTGGTGGGCACACAGTCCCTCACCCTACAGGGTTTGTAGTGGGCACGCAGGCCCTCACCCCACAGGGTTGTGGTGGGCACGCAGGCCCTCACCCTACAGGGTTCTGGTGGGCAAGCAGGCCCTCACTCTACAGGGTTGTGCTGGGCACGAAGGCCCTCACCCTACAGGGATGTGGGGGGCACGCAGCCCCGGACCCTACAGAGTTGTGGTTGGCACGCAGGCCCGAACCCAACAGGGGTTGTGGTGGGCACGCAGACCCTCACCTTACAGGGGTTGTGGTGGGCACGCAGGTTCTCACCCTACAGGGGTTGTGGTGGGCACGCAGACCCTCACTCTACAGGGGTTGTGGTGGGCACGCAGGCCCTCACCCTACAGGGGTTGTGGTGGGCATGCAGGCCCTCACCTGACAGGGATGTGGTGGGCACACAGGCCCGGACCCTACAGGGTTGTGGTGGGCACGCAGGCCCTCACTCTACAGGGTTGAGGTGGGCATGCAGGCCCTCACCCTACAGGGTTGTGGTGGGCACGCAGGCCCTCACCCTACAGGGTTGTGGTGGGCACGCAGGCCCTCACCCCACAGGGTTATGGTGGGTACGCAGGCCCTCACCCTACAGGGTTGTGGTGGGAACGCAGGCCCTCACCCTACAGGGTTGTGGTTGGCATGCAGGCATCACCAGGGTTGTGGTGGGCACGCAGACTCTCACCCTACAGGGTTGTGGCTGGCACGTAGTCCCTCACCCTAAAGGGTTGTGGTGGGCACGCAGGCCCTCACCCTACAGGGCTGTGGTGGGCACGCAGGTTCTCCTTCTACAGGGTTGTGGTGGGCACGCAGGCCCGGACCCTACAGGGTAGTGGTGGGCAAGCAGACCCTCACTCTACAGGGTTGTGCTGGGCACGAAGGCCCTCACCCTACAGGGATGTGGGGGGCACGCAGCCCCGGACCCTACAGAGTTGTGGTTGGCACGCAGGCCCGAACCCAACAGGGGTTGTGGTGGGCACGTAGACCCTCACCTTACAGGGGTTGTGGTGGGCACGCAGGTTCTCACCCTACAGGGGTTGTGGTGGGCACGCAGGCCCTCACCCTACAGGGTTGTAGTGGGCACGCAGACCCTCACCCTACAGGATTGTGGTGGGCACGCAGGCCCTCACCCTACAGGGTTGTGCTGGGAACGCAGGCCCTCACCCTACATGGGTTGTTGTGGGCACGCAGGTCCTAACCCTACAGGGTTGTGGTGGGCACGAAGGCCCTTACCCTACAAGGGTTGTGGTCGGCACGAAGACCCTCACCCTACAGGGTTGGGGTGGGCACGCAGGCCCTCACCCTACAGGGTTGTGGTGGGCAAGCACGCCCTCACCCTACAGGGTTGTGGTGGGCACGCAGACCCTCACCCTACAGGGGTTGTGGTGGGCATGCAGGCCCTCACCTGACAGGGATGTGGTGGGCACACAGGCCCGGACCCTACTGGGTTGTGGTGGGCACGCAGGCCCTCACTCTACAGGGTTGAGGTGGGCATGCAGGCCCTCACCCTACAGGGTTGTGGTGGGCACGCAGGCCCTCACCCTACAGGGTTGTGGTGGGCACGCAGGCCCTCACCTCACAGGGTTATGGTGGGCACGCAGGCCCTCACCCTACAGGGTTGTGGTGGGAACGCAGGCCCTCACCCTACAGGGTTGTGGTTGGCATGCAGGCATCACCAGGGTTGTGGTGGGCACGCAGACTCTCACCCTACAGGGTTGTGGCTGGCACGTAGTCCCTCACCCTAAAGGGTTGTGGTGGGCACGCAGGCCCTCACCCTACAGGGCTGTGGTGGGCACGCAGGTTCTCCTTCTACAGGGTTGTGGTGGGCACGCAGGCCCTCACCCTACAGGGTTGTAGTGGGCACGCCGACCCTCACCCTACAGGATTGTGGTGGGCACGCAGGCCCTCACCCTACAAGGGTTGTGGTTGGCACGCAGGCCCTCACCCTACAGGGTTGTGGTGGGCACGCAGGCCCTCACCCTACAGGGTTGTGCTGGGAACGCAGGCCCTCACCTTACATGGGTTGTTGTGGGCACGCAGGTCCTAACCCTACAGGGTTGTGGTGGGCACGAAGGCCCTTACCCTACAAGGGTTGTGGTCGGCACGAAGACCCTCACCCTACAGGGTTGGGGTGGGCACGCAGGCCCTCACCCTACAGGGCTGTGGTGGGCACGCAGGCACGGACCCTTCAGGGTTGTGATGGGCACGCAGGCCCTCACCCTACAGGGTTGTGGTGGGCACGCAGGCACGGACCCTACAGGGGTTGTGGTGGGAACGCAGGCCCTCACCCTACAGGGGTTGTGGTGGGCACACAGTCCCTCACCCTACAGGGTTTGTAGTGGGCACGCAGGCCCTCACCCTACAGGGTTGTGGTGGGCACGCAGGCCCTCACCCTACAGGGTTCTGGTGGGCAAGCAGGCCCTCACTCTACAGGGTTGTGCTGGGCACGAAGGCCCTCACCCTACAGGGATGTGGGGGGCACGCAGCCCCGGACCCTACAGAGTTGTGGTTGGCACGCAGGCCCGAACCCAACAGGGGTTGTGGTGGGCACGCAGACCCTCACCTTACAGGGGTTGTGGTGGGCACGCAGGTTCTCACCCTACAGGGGTTGTGGTGGGCACGCAGACCCTCACTCTACAGGGGTTGTGGTGGGCACGCAGGCCCTCACCCTACAGGGGTTGTGGTGGGCATGCAGGCCCTCACCTGACAGGGATGTGGTGGGCACACAGGCCCGGACCCTACAGGGTTGTGGTGGGCACGCAGGCCCTCACTCTACAGGGATGAGGTGGGCATGCAGGCCCTCACCCTACAGGGTTGTGGTGGGCACGCAGGCCCTCACCCTACAGGGTTGTGGTGGGCACGCAGGCCCTCACCCCACAGGGTTATGGTGGGTACGCAGGCCCTCACCCTACAGGGTTGTGGTGGGAACGCAGGCCCTCACCCTACAGGGTTGTGGTTGGCATGCAGGCATCACCAGGGTTGTGGTGGGCACGCAGACTCTCACCCTACAGGGTTGTGGCTGGCACGTAGTCCCTCACCCTAAAGGGTTGTGGTGGGCACGCAGGCCCTCACCCTACAGGGCTGTGGTGGGCACGCAGGTTCTCCTTCTACAGGGTTGTGGTGGGCACGCAGGCCCGGACCCTACAGGGTAGTGGTGGGCAAGCAGACCCTCACTCTACAGGGTTGTGCTGGGCACGAAGGCCCTCACCCTACAGGGATGTGGGGGGCACGCAGCCCCGGACCCTACAGAGTTGTGGTTGGCACGCAGGCCCGAACCCAACAGGGGTTGTGGTGGGCACGTAGACCCTCACCTTACAGGGGTTGTGGTGGGCACGCAGGTTCTCACCCTACAGGGGTTGTGGTGGGCACGCAGACCCTCACTCTACAGGGGTTGTGGTGGGCACGCAGGCCCTCACCCTACAGGGGTTGTGGTGGGCATGCAGGCCCTCACCTGACAGGGATGTGGTGGGCACACAGGCCCGGACCCTACAGGGTTGTGGTGGGCACGCAGGCCCTCACTCTACAGGGTTGAGGTGGGCATGCAGGCCCTCACCCTACAGGGTTGTGGTGGGCACGCAGGCCCTCACCCTACAGGGTTGTGGTGGGCACGCAGGCCCACACCCCACAGGGTTATGGTGGGTACGCAGGCCCTCACCCTACAGGGTTGTGGTGGGAACGCAGGCCCTCACCCTACAGGGTTGTGGTTGGCATGCAGGCATCACCAGGGTTGTGGTGGGCACGCAGACTCTCACCCTACAGGGTTGTGGCTGGCACGTAGTCCCTCACCCTAAAGGGTTGTGGTGGGCACGCAGGCCCTCACCCTACAGGGCTGTGGTGGGCACGCAGGTTCTCCTTCTACAGGGTTGTGGTGGGCACGCAGGCCCTCACCCTACAGGGTTGTAGTGGGCACGCAGACCCTCACCCTACAGGATTGTGGTGGGCACGCAGGCCCTCACCCTACAGGGTTGTGCTGGGAACGCAGGCCCTCACCCTACATGGGTTGTTGTGGGCACGCAGGTCCTAACCCTACAGGGTTGTGGTGGGCACGAAGGCCCTTACCCTACAAGGGTTGTGGTCGGCACGAAGACCCTCACCCTACAGGGTTGGGGTGGGCACGCAGGCCCTCACCCTACAGGGCTGTGGTGGGCACGCAGGCACGGACCCTTCAGGGTTGTGATGGGCACGCAGGCCCTCACCCTACAGGGTTGTGGTGGGCACGCAGGCACGGACCCTACAGGGGTTGTGGTGGGAACGCAGGCCCTCACCCTACAGGGGTTGTGGTGGGCACACAGTCCCTCACCCTACAGGGTTTGTAGTGGGCACGCAGGCCCTCACCCTACAGGGTTGTGGTGGGCACGCAGGCCCTCACCCTACAGGGTTCTGGTGGGCAAGCAGGCCCTCACTCTACAGGGTTGTGCTGGGCACGAAGGCCCTCACCCTACAGGGATGTGGGGGGCACGCAGCCCCGGACCCTACAGAGTTGTGGTTGGCACGCAGGCCCGAACCCAACAGGGGTTGTGGTGGGCACGCAGACCCTCACCTTACAGGGGTTGTGGTGGGCACGCAGGTTCTCACCCTACAGGGGTTGTGGTGGGCACGCAGACCCTCACTCTACAGGGGTTGTGGTGGGCACGCAGGCCCTCACCCTACAGGGGTTGTGGTGGGCATGCAGGCCCTCACCTGACAGGGATGTGGTGGGCACACAGGCCCGGACCCTACAGGGTTGTGGTGGGCACGCAGGCCCTCACTCTACAGGGTTGAGGTGGGCATGCAGGCCCTCACCCTACAGGGTTGTGGTGGGCACGCAGGCCCTCACCCTACAGGGTTGTGGTGGGCACGCAGGCCCTCACCCCACAGGGTTATGGTGGGTACGCAGGCCCTCACCCTACAGGGTTGTGGTGGGAACGCAGGCCCTCACCCTACAGGGTTGTGGTTGGCATGCAGGCATCACCAGGGTTGTGGTGTGCACGCAGACTCTCACCCTACAGGGTTGTGGCTGGCACGTAGTCCCTCACCCTAAAGGGTTGTGGTGGGCACGCAGGCCCTCACCCTACAGGGCTGTGGTGGGCACGCAGGTTCTCCTTCTACAGGGTTGTGGTGGGCACGCAGGCCCGGACCCTACAGGGTAGTGGTGGGCAAGCAGACCCTCACTCTACAGGGTTGTGCTGGGCACGAAGGCCCTCACCCTCCAGGGATGTGGGGGGCACGCAGCCCCGGACCCTACAGAGTTGTGGTTGGCACGCAGGCCCGAACCCAACAGGGGTTGTGGTGGGCACGTAGACCCTCACCTTACAGGGGTTGTGGTGGGCACGCAGGTTCTCACCCTACAGGGGTTGTGGTGGGCACGCAGACCCTCACTCTACAGGGGTTGTGGTGGGCACGCAGGCCCTCACCCTACAGGGGTTGTGGTGGGCATGCAGGCCCTCACCTGACAGGGATGTGGTGGGCACACAGGCCCGGACCCTACAGGGTTGTGGTGGGCACGCAGGCCCTCACTCTACAGGGTTGAGGTGGGCATGCAGGCCCTCACCCTACAGGGTTGTGGTGGGCACGCAGGCCCTCACCCTACAGGGTTGTGGTGGGCACGCAGGCCCACACCCCACAGGGTTATGGTGGGTACGCAGGCCCTCACCCTACAGGGTTGTGGTGGGAACGCAGGCCCTCACCCTACAGGGTTGTGGTTGGCATGCAGGCATCACCAGGGTTGTGGTGGGCACGCAGACTCTCACCCTACAGGGTTGTGGCTGGCACGTAGTCCCTCACCCTAAAGGGTTGTGGTGGGCACGCAGGCCCTCACCCTACAGGGCTGTGGTGGGCACGCAGGTTCTCCTTCTACAGGGTTGTGGTGGGCACGCAGGCCCTCACCCTACAGGGTTGTAGTGGGCACGCAGACCCTCACCCTACAGGATTGTGGTGGGCACGCAGGCCCTCACCCTACAGGGTTGTGGTGGGCACGCAGGCCCTCACCCTACAGGGTTGTGCTAGGAACGCAGGCCCTCACCCTACATGGGTTGTTGTGGCAACGCAGGTCCTAACCCTACAGGGTTGTGGTGGGCACGAAGGCCCTCACCCTACAAGGGTTGTGGTCGGCACGAAGACCCTCACCCTACAGGGTTGGGGTGGGCACGCAGGCCCTCACCCTACAGGGCTGTGGTGAGCACGCAGGCTCGGACCCTTCAGGGTTGTGATGGGCACGCAGGCCCTCACCCTACAGGGTTGTGGTGGGCATGCAGGCCCTCACCCTACAAGGGTTGTGGTGGGCACGCAGGCCCTCACCCTACAGGGTTGTGGTGGGCACGCAGGCCCTCACCCTACAGGGTTGTGCTGGGAACGCAGGCCCTCACCCTACATGGGTTGTTGTGGGCACGCAGGTCCTAACCCTACAGGGTTGTGGTGGGCACGAAGGCCCTTACCCTACAAGGGTTGTGGTCGGCACGAAGACCCTCACCCTACAGGGTTGGGGTGGGCACGCAGGCCCTCACCCTACAGGGCTGTGGTGGGCACGCAGGCACGGACCCTTCAGGGTTGTGATGGGCACGCAGGCCCTCACCCTACAGGGTTGTGGTGGGCACGCAGGCACGGACCCTACAGGGGTTGTGGTGGGAACGCAGGCCCTCACCCTACAGGGGTTGTGGTGGGCACACAGTCCCTCACCCTACAGGGTTTGTAGTGGGCACGCAGGCCCTCACCCTACAGGGTTGTGGTGGGCACGCAGGCCCTCACCCTACAGGGTTCTGGTGGGCAAGCAGGCCCTCACTCTACAGGGTTGTGCTGGGCACGAAGGCCCTCACCCTACAGGGATGTGGGGGGCACGCAGCCCCGGACCCTACAGAGTTGTGGTTGGCACGCAGGCCCGAACCCAACAGGGGTTGTGGTGGGCACGCAGACCCTCACCTTACAGGGGTTGTGGTGGGCACGCAGGTTCTCACCCTACAGGGGTTGTGGTGGGCACGCAGACCCTCACTCTACAGGGGTTGTGGTGGGCACGCAGGCCCTCACCCTACAGGGGTTGTGGTGGGCATGCAGGCCCTCACCTGACAGGGATGTGGTGGGCACACAGGCCCGGACCCTACAGGGTTGTGGTGGGCACGCAGGCCCTCACCCTACAGGGTTCTGGTGGGCAAGCAGGCCCTCACTCTACAGGGTTGTGCTGGGCACGAAGGCCCTCACCCTACAGGGATGTGGGGGGCACGCAGCCCCGGACCCTACAGAGTTGTGGTTGGCACGCAGGCCCGAACCCAACAGGGGTTGTGGTGGGCACGCAGACCCTCACCTTACAGGGGTTGTGGTGGGCACGCAGGTTCTCACCCTACAGGGGTTGTGGTGGGCACGCAGACCCTCACTCTACAGGGGTTGTGGTGGGCACGCAGGCCCTCACCCTACAGGGGTTGTGGTGGGCATGCAGGCCCTCACCTGACAGGGATGTGGTGGGCACACAGGCCCGGACCCTACAGGGTTGTGGTGGGCACGCAGGCCCTCACTCTACAGGGTTGAGGTGGGCATGCAGGCCCTCACCCTACAGGGTTGTGGTGGGCACGCAGGCCCTCACCCTACAGGGTTGTGGTGGGCACGCAGGCCCTCACCCCACAGGGTTATGGTGGGTATGCAGGCCCTCACCCTACAGGGTAGTGGTGGGAACGCAGGCCCTCACCCTACAGGGTTGTGGTTGGCATGCAGGCATCACCAGGGTTGTGGTGGGCACGCAGACTCTCACCCTACAGGGTTGTGGCTGGCACGTAGTCCCTCACCCTAAAGGGTTGTGGTGGGCACGCAGGCCCTCACCCTACAGGGCTGTGGTGGGCACGCAGGTTCTCCTTCTACAGGGTTGTGGTGGGCACGCACGCCCGGACCCTACAGGGTAGTGGTGGGCAAGCAGACCCTCACTCTACAGGGTTGTGCTGGGCACGAAGGCCCTCACCCTACAGGGATGTGGGGGGCACGCAGCCCCGGACCCTACAGAGTTGTGGTTGGCACGCAGGCCCGAACCCAACAGGGGTTGTGGTGGGCACGTAGACCCTCACCTTACAGGGGTTGTGGTGGGCACGCAGGTTCTCACCCTACAGGGGTTGTGGTGGGCACGCAGACCCTCACTCTACAGGGGTTGTGGTGGGCACGCAGGCCCTCACCCTACAGGGGTTGTGGTGGGCATGCAGGCCCTCACCTGACAGGGATGTGGTGGGCACACAGGCCCGGACCCTACAGGGTTGTGGTGGGCACGCAGGCCCTCACTCTACAGGGTTGAGGTGGGCATGCAGGCCCTCACCCTACAGGGTTGTGGTGGGCACGCAGGCCCTCACCCTACAGGGTTGTGGTGGGCACGCAGGCCCACACCCCACAGGGTTATGGTGGGTACGCAGGCCCTCACCCTACAGGGTTGTGGTGGGAACGCAGGCCCTCACCCTACAGGGTTGTGGTTGGCATGCAGGCATCACCAGGGTTGTGGTGGGCACGCAGACTCTCACCCTACAGGGTTGTGGCTGGCACGGAGTCCCTCACCCTAAAGGGTTGTGGTGGGCACGCAGGCCCTCACCCTACAGGGCTGTGGTGGGCACGCAGGTTCTCCTTCTACAGGGTTGTGGTGGGCACGCAGGCCCTCACCCTACAGGGTTGTAGTGGGCACGCAGACCCTCACCCTACAGGATTGTGGTGGGCACGCAGGCCCTCACCCTACAGGGTTGTGGTGGGCACGCAGGCCCTCACCCTACAGGGTTGTGCTGGGAACGCAGGCCCTCACCCTACATGGGTTGTTGTGGCAACGCAGGTCCTAACCCTACAGGGTTGTGGTGGGCACGAAGGCCCTCACCCTACAAGGGTTGTGGTCGGCACGAAGACCCTCACCCTACAGGGTTGGGGTGGGCACGCAGGCCCTCACCCTACAGGGCTGTGGTGGGCACGCAGGCTCGGACCCTTCAGGGTTGTGATGGGCACGCAGGCCCTCACCCTACAGGGTTGTGGTGGGCACGCAGGCCCTCACCCTACAGGGTTGTGGTGGGCACGCAGGCACGGACCCTACAGGGGTTGTGGTGGGAACGCAGGCCCTCACCCTACAGGGGTTGTGGTGGGCACACAGTCCCTCACCCTACAGGGTTTGTAGTAGGCACGCAGGCCCTCACCCTACAGGGTTGTGGTGGGCACGCAGGCCCTCACCCTACAGGGTTCTGGTGGGCATGCAGGCTCTCCCCATACAGGGTTGTGGTGGGCACGCAGGCCCGGACCCTACTGGGTAGTGGTGGGCAAGCAGGCCCTCACTCTACAGGGTTGTGCTGGGCACGAAGGCCCTCACCCTACAGGGATGTGGGGGGCACGCAGCCCCGGACCCTACAGAGTTGTGGTGGGCACGCAGGCCCGAACCCAACAGGGGTTGTGGTGGGCACGCAGACCCTCACCTTACAGGGGTTGTGGTGGGCACGCAGGTTCTCACCCTACAGGGGTTGTGGTGGGCACGCAGACCCTCACCCTACAGGGGTTGTGATGGGCATGCAGGCCCTCACCCTACAGGGTTGTGGTGGGCATGCAGGCCCTCACCCTACAGGGTTGTGGTGGGCACGCAGGCCCTCACCCTACAGGGGTTGTGGTGGGCACGCAGGCCTTCACCCTACAGCGTTGTGCTGGGCACGCAGGCCCTCACCCTACAGGGGTTGTGGTGGACACGCAGGCCCTCACCCTACAGGGTTGTGGTGGGCTCGCTGGCCCTCACCCTACAGGGGATGTGGTGGGCACGCAGGCCCTCACCCTACAGGAGTTGTGGTGGACACGCAAGCCCTCACCCTACAGGGTTGTGGTGGTCACGCAGGCCCTAACCCTACAGGGTTGTGCTGGGCACGCAGGCCCTCACCCTACAGGGTTGTGGGGGACACGCAGGCCCTCACCCTACAGGGTTGTGGTGGGCACGCAGGCCCTCACTCTACAGGGGTTGTGGTGGACACGCAGGCCCTCACCTTACAGGGGTTGTGTTGGGCATGCAGGCCCTCACCCTACAGGGTTGTGGTATGCACGCAGTCCCTCACCCTACAGGGTTGTGGTGGGCACGCATGCATCACCAGGGTTGTGGTGGGCATGCAGACCCTCACCCTACAATGTTCTGGTAGGCACGCAGGCCCTCACTCTACAGGGTCGTGAGGGCACGCAGGCCCTCACCCTACAGGGCTGTGGTGGGCACGCAGGCCCTCACCCTACGGGGTTGTGGTGGGCACGCAGGCCCTCACCCTACAGGGCTGTGGTGGGCACGCAGGCCCGGACCATACAGGGTTGTGATGGGCACGCAGGCCCTCACGATACAGGGTTGTGGTGGCACGCAGGCACGGACCCTACAGGGGTTGTGGTGGGCACGCAGGCCCGGACCCTACAGGGGTTTTAGTGGGAACGCAGGCCCTCACCCTACAGGGGTTGTGGTGGGCACACAGTCCCTCACCCTACAGGGGTTGTAGTGGGCACGCAGGCCCTCACCCTACAGGGTTGTGGTGGGCACGCAGGGCCTCACCCTAC
The DNA here is from genome assembly GCF_040958095.1 of Procambarus clarkii. Lineage (NCBI taxonomy): Eukaryota > Metazoa > Arthropoda > Malacostraca > Decapoda > Cambaridae > Procambarus > Procambarus clarkii. The sequence goes on along the minus strand of NC_091155.1, from coordinate 35,427,286 downwards.
AGGGTTCTGGTGGGCATGCAGGCTCTCCCCCTACAGGGTTGTGGTGGGCACGCAGGCCCGGACCCTACAGGGTAGTGGTGGGCAAGCAGGCCCTCACTCTACAGGGTTGTGCTGGGCACGAAGAACCTCACCCTACAGGGATGTGGGGGCACGCAGCCCCTGACCCTACAGGGTTGTGGTGGGCACGCAGGCTCGAACCCAACAGGGGTTGTGGTGGGCACGCAGACCCTCACCTTACAGGGTTTGTGGTGGGCACGCAGGACCTCACCCTACAGGGGTTGTGGTAGGCACGCAGACCCTCACCCTACAGGGGTTGTGATGGGCATGCAGGCCCTCACCCTACAGGGTTGTGGTGGGCATGCAGGCCCTCACCCTACAGGGGTTGTGGTAGGCACGCAGGCCCTCACCCTACAGGGTTGTGGTGGGTATGCAGGCCCTCACCCTACAGGGTTGTGGTGGGCACGCAGGCCCTCACCCTACAGGGGTTGTGGTGGGCACGCAGGCCCTCACCCTACAGCGTTGTGCTGGGCACGCAGGCCCTCACCCTACTGGGGTTGTGGTGGACACGCAGGCCCTCACCCTACAGGGTTGTGTTGAGCTCGCAGGCCCTCACCCTACAGGGGATGTGGTGGGCACGCAGGCCCTTACCCTACAGGAGTTGTGGTGGACACGCAGGCCCTCACCCTACAGGGTTGTGGTGGTCACGCAGGCCTCTAACCCTACAGGGTTGTGCTGGGCACGCAGGCCCTCACCCTACAGGGTTGTGGGGGACACGCAGGCCCTCACCCTACAGGGTTGTGGTGGGCACGCAGACCCTCACCCTACAGGGTTGTGCTGGGCACGCAGGCTCTCACCCTACAGGGTTGTGGGGGACACGCAGCCCCGGACCCTACAGGGGATGTGGTGTGCATGCAGGTCCTCACCCTAGAGGGTTGTGGTGGGCATGCAGGCCCTCACCCTACAGGGTTGTGGTGGGCACGCAGGCCCTCACCCTACAGGGGTTGTGGTGGGCTCGCAGGCCCTCACCCTTCAGGGTTGTGGTGGACACGCAGGCCCTCACTCTACAGGGTTGTGGTGGGCACGCAGGCCTCTCACCCTACAGGGTTGTGGTGGGCATGCAGGCCTTCACCCTACAGGGTTGTGGTGGGCATGCAGGCCCTCACCCTAAAGGGTTGTGGTGGGCACGCAGGCCCTCACCCTACAGGGTTGTGGTGGGCACGCAGGCATCACCAGGGTTGTTGTGGGCACGCAGACCCTCACCCTACAGGGTTGTGGTGGGCACGCAGACCCTCACCCTACAGGGTTGTGGTGGGCACGCAGACCCTCACCCTACAGGGTTGTGGTGGGCACACAGACCCTCACCCTACAGGGTTGTGGTGGGAACGCAGGCCCTTATCCTACAAGGGTTGTGGTGGGCACGCAGGCCCTCACCCTAAAGGGTTGTGGTGTGCACGCAGGCCCTCACCCTACAGGGTTGTGGTGGGCACGAAGACCCTCACTCTACAGGGGTTGTGGTGGGCATGCAGGCCCTCACCTTACAGGGGTTGTGTTGGGCATGCAGGCCCTCACCCTACAGGGTTGTGGTGGGCACGCTGTCCCTCACTCCACAGGGTTGAGTGTGGGCATGCAGGCACTTACCCTACAGGGTTGTGGTGGGCACGCAGGCCCTCACCCTACAGGGTTCTGGTTGGCACACAGACCCTCACTCCACAGGGTTGTGGTGGGCACGCAGGCCCTCACCCTACAGGGTTGTGGTGGGCACGCAGGCCCTCACCCTACAGGGTTGTGGTGGGCACGCATGCATCACCAGGGTTGTGGTGGGCATGCAGACCCTCACCCTACAGGGTTCTGGTAGGCACGCAGGCCCTCACTCTACAGGGTCGTGAGGGCACGCAGGCCCTCACCCTACAGGGCTGTAGTGGGCACGCAGGCCCTCACCCTACTGGGTTGTGGTGGGCAAGCAGGCCCTCACCTTAAAGGGTTGTGCTGGGCACACAGGCCCTCACCCCACAGGGTTGTGGTTGGCACGCATGCCCTCACCCTACAGGGTTGTGGTGGGCACGCAGGCATCACCAGGGTTGTGGTGAGCATGCAGACCCCTCACCCTACAGGGATGTGGTGGGCACGCAGGCCCTCACCCTACAGGGTTGTGGTGGGCACGCAGGCCCTCACCCTACAGGGCTGTGGTGGCCACGCAGACCCTCACCCTACAAGGTTGTAGTGGGCACGCAGACCCTCACCCTACAGGGTTGTGGTGGGCACGCAGACCCTCACCCTACAGGGTTGTGGTGGGCACGCAGGCCCTCACCCTACAGGGTTCTGCTGAGCACACAGGCCCTCACCCCACAGGGTTGTGGTTGCCACGTAGGCCCTCACCCTACAGGGTTGTGGTGGGCACGCAGGAATCACCAGGGTTTTGGTGGGCATGCAGACCCCTCACCCTACAGGGTTGTGGTGGGCACGCAGGCCCTCACCCTACAGGGTCGTGGTGGGAACGCAGGCCCTCACCCTACAGGCCTGTGGTGGGCACGCAGGCCCTCACCCTACAGGGTTGTGGTGGGCACGCAGGCCCTCACCCTACAGGGTTGTGGTGGGCACGCAGGCCCTCACCCTACAGGGTTGTGGTGGGCACGCAGGCATCACCAGGGTTGTGGTGGCCACGCAGACCCCTCACCCTACAGGGTTGTGGTGGGCACGCAGACCCTCACCCTACAGGGTTGTGGTGGGGACGCAGACCCTCACCCTACAGGGTTGTTGTGGGCACGCAGACCCTCACCCTACAGGGTTGTGGTGGGCACGCAGACCCTCATCCTACAGGGTTGTGGAGGGCACGCAGGCCCTCACCCTACAGGGTTGTGGAAGGCACGCAGGCCCTCACTCTACAGGGGTTGTGGTGGGCACGCAGGCCCTCACCCTACAAGGGTTGTGGTGGGCACGCTGACCCTCACCCTACAGGGGTTGTGGTGGGCATGCAGGCCCTCACCCCACAGGTTTGTGGTGGGCACGCAGGCCCTCATCCCACAGGGGTTGCGGTGGGCACGCAGGCCCTCACCCAACAGGGTTGTGGTGGGCACGCAGACCCTCACCCTACAGGGGTTGTGGTGGGCATGCAGGCCCTCACCCCACAGGGTTGTGGTGGGCACGCAGGCCCTCATCCTACAGGGGTTGTGGTGGGCACGCAGGCCCTCACCCTACAAGGGTTGTGGTGGGCACGCAGACCCTCACCCTACAGGGTTGTGGTGGGCACGCAGGCCCTCATCCTACAGGGGTTGTGGTGGGCACGCAGGCCCTCACCCTACAAGGGTTGTGGTGGGCACGCAGACCCTCACCCTACAGGGTAGTGGTGGGTACGCAGGCCCGGACCCTACAGGGTTGTAGTGAGCACGCAGGCCCTCACTCTACAGGGTTGTGGTGTGCATGCAGGCCCTCACCCTTCAGTGTTGTGGTGGGTACGCAGGCCCTCACCCTACAGGGTTGTGGTGGGCACGCAGGCCCTCACCCTACAGGGCAGTGGTGGGCACGCAGGCCCTCAACCTGCAGGGTCTTGTTGGACACGCAGGCCCTAACCCTACAGGGTTGTAGTGGGAACGCAGGCCCTTATCCTACAGGGGTTGTGGTGGGCACGCAGGCCCTCACCCTAAAGGGTTGTGGTAGGCACGCAGGCCCTCACCCTACAGGGTTGTGGTGGGCACGTAGACCCTCACTCTACAGGGTTGTGGTGGGCACGCAGGCTTTCACCTTACAGGGGTTGTGGTTGGCATGCAGGCCCTTACCCTACAGGGCTGTGGTGGGCACGCAGGCCCTCACCCTACAGGGTACTGGTGGGCACGTAGTCCCTCACCCCACAGGGTTGTGGTTGGCACGCAGGCCCTCACCCTACAGAGTTCTGGTTTGCACGCAGGCCCTCACCCCACAGGGTTGTGGTGGGCACGCAAGCCCTCACCCTACAGGGTTGTGGTGGGCACGCAGGCCCTCATCCTATAGAGTTGTGGTAGGCACGCAGGCATCACCAGATTTGTGGTGGGCATGCAGACCCTCACCCTTCAGGGTTCTGGTGGGCACGCAGGCCCTCATCCTACAGGGTTGTGGTGGGCACGCAGGCCCTCACCCTACAGGGCTGTGGTGGGCACGCAGGCCCACACCCTACTGGGATGTGGTGGGCACGCAGGCCCTCCCCCTACAGGGTTGTGCTGGGCACACAGGCCCTCACCGCACAGGGTTGTGGTTGGCACGCAGGCCCTCACCCTACAGGGTTGTGGCGGGCACGCAGGCATCACCAGGGTTGTGGTGGGCATGCAGACCCCTCACCCTACAGGGTTGTGGTGGCCACGCAGACCCTCACCCTACAGGGTTGTGGTGGGCATGCAGACCCTCACCCTACAGGGTTGTGGTGGGCACGAAGACCCTCACCCTACAGGGTTGTGGTGGGCACGCAGACCCTCACCCTACAGGGTTGTGGTGGGCACGCAGACCCTCACCCTACAGGGGTTGTGGTGGGCACGCAGGCCCTCACCCTGCAGGGTTGTAGTGGGCACGCAGGCCCTCACTCTACAGAGTTGTGGTGGGGACGCAGGCCCTCACCCTTCAGGGTTGTGGTGGGCACGCAGGCATCACCATGGTTGTGATGGGCATGCAGACCCTCACCCTACAGGGTTTGGTGGGCACGCAAGCCCTCACCCTACTGGGTTGTGGTGGGCACGCAGGCCCTCACCCTACGGGGGTTGTGATGGGCACGCACACGCTCATCCTACATAGGTTGTGGTGGGCACGCAGGCCCTCACCCTACAAGGGTTGTGGTGTGCACGCAGACCCTCACCCTACAGGGGTTGTGGTGGGCATGCAGGCCCTCACCCTACAGGGTTTTGGTGGGCATGCAGGCCCTCACCCTACAGGGTTGTGGTGGGCACGCAGGCCCTCACCCTACAGGGGTTGTGGTGGGCACGCAGGCCCTCACCCTACAGGGGTTGTGGTGGGCACGCAGGCCCTCACCCTACAGGGTTGTGGTGGGCACGCAGGCCCTCATCCTACAGGGGTTGTGGTGGGCACGCAGGCCCTCACCCAACAGGGTTGTGGTGGGTAAGCACGCCCTTACCCTACAAGGTTGTGGAGGGCACGCAGCCCCTCACTCTACAGGGGTTGTGGTGGGCACGCAGGTCCTCACCCTACAGGGTTGTGGTGGGCACGCAGGCATCACCAGGGTTGTGGTGAGCATGCAGGCCCCTCACCCTACAGGGTTGTGGTGGGCACGCAGGCCCTCACCCTACAGGGTTGTGGTGGGCACGCAGGCCCTCACCCTACAGGGCTGTGGTGGCCCCGCAGACCCTCACCCTACAAGGTTGTAGTGGGCACGCAGACCCTCACCCTACAGGGTTGTGGTGGGCACGCAGACCCTCACCCTACAGGGTTGTGGTGGGCACGCAAACCCTCACCCTACAGGGTTGTGGTGGGCACGCAGGCCCTCATCCTACAGGGGTTGTGGTGTGCATGCAGGCCCTCACCCTGCAGGGTTGTAGTGGGCACGCAGGCCCTCACTCTACAGGGTTGTGGTGGGCACGCAGGCATCACCATGGTTGTGATGGGCATGCAGACCCTCACCCTACAGGGTTGTGGTGGGCACGCAGGCCCTCACCCTACTGGGTTGTGGTGGGCACGCAGGCCCTCACCCTACTGGGTTGTAGTTGGCAAGCAGGCCCTCACCCTACAGGGTTGTGGTGGGCACGCAGGCCCTCACCCTACTGGGTTGTGGTGGGCACCCAGACCCTCACCCTGCAGGGTTGTGGTGGGCACGCAGGCCCTCACCCTACAGGGTTGTGGGGGGCACGCAGCCCCGGACCCTACAGGATTGTGGTGGGCACGCAGGCCCGAACCCTACGGGGATTGTGGTGGGCACGCAGGCCCTCACCCTATAAGGATTGTGGTGGGCACGCAGACCCTCACCCTACAGGGGTTGTGGTGGGCATGCAGGCCCTCACCCTACAGGGTTGTGGTGGGCATGCAGGCCCTCACCCTACGGGGTTGTGGTGGGCACGCAGGCTTTCATCCTACAGAGGTTGTGGTGGGCACGCAGGGCCTCACCCAACAGGGTTGTGGAGGGCACGCAGACCCTCACTTTACAGGGGTTGTGGTGTGCATGCAGGCCCTCACCCTACAGGGTTTGTGGATGGCATGCAGGCCCTCACCCTACAGGGTAGTAATGGGCATGCAGGCCCGGACCCTACAGGGTTGTGTTGAGCACGCAGGCCTTCACTCTACAGGGTTGTGGTGTGCATGCAGGCCCTCACCCTTCAGGGTTGTGGTGGGCACGCAGGCCCTCACCCTACAGGGTTCTGCTGGGCACACAGGCCCTCACCCCACAGGGTTGTGGTTGGCACGTAGGCCCTCACCCTACAGGGTTGTGGTGGGCACGCAGGAATCACCAGGGTTTTGGTGGGCATGCAGAGCCCTCACCCTACAGGGTTGTGGTGGGCACGCAGGCCCTCACCCTACAGGGTTGTGGTGGGAACGCAGGCCCTCACCCTACAGGCCTGTGGTGGGCACGCAGGCCCTCACCCTACAGGGTTGTGGTGGGCACGCAGGCCCTCACCCTACAGGGTTGTGGTGGGCACGCAGGCATCACCAGGGTTGTGGTGGCCACGCAGACCCTCACCCTACAGGGTTGTGGTGGGCACGCAGACCCTCACCCTACAGGGTTGTGGTGGGCACGCAGACCCTCACCCTACAGGGTTGTGGTGGGCACGCAGACCCTCACCCTACAGGGTTGTGGTGGGCACGCAGACCCTCATCCTACAGGGTTGTGGAGGGCACGCTGGCCCTCACCCTACAGGGTTGTGGTGGGCACGCAGGCCCTCACCCTACAGGGTTGTGGAGGGCACGCAAGCCCTCACTCTACAGGGGTTGTGGTGGGCATGCAGGCCCTCACCCCACAGGGTTGTGGTGGGCACGCAGGCCCTCATCCCACAGGGGTTGCGGTGGGCACGCAGGCCCTCACCCAACAGGGTTGTGGTGGGCACGCAGACCCTCACCCTACAGGGGTTGTGGTGGACATGCAGGCCCTCACCCCACAGGGTTGGGGTGGGCACGCAGGCCCTCATCCTACAGGGGTTGTGGTGGGCACGCAGGCCCTCACCCTACAAGGGTTGTGGTGGGCACGCAGACCCTCACCCTACAGGGGTTGTGGTGGGCATGCAGGCCCTCACCCTACAGGGTTGTGGAGGGCACGCAGACCCTCACTCTACAGGGGTTGTGGTGGGCACGCAGGCCCTCACCCTACAGGGTTTGTAGTAGGCATGCAGGCCCTCACCCTATAGGGTAGTGGTGGGCACGCAGGCCCGGACCCTACAGGGTTGTGGTGAGCACGCAGGCCCTCACTCTACAGGGTTGTGGTGTGCATGCAGGCTCTCACCCTTCAGGGTTGTGGTGGGCACGCAGGCCCTCACCCTACAGGGTTGTGGTGGGCACGCAGGCCCTCACCCTACAGGGCAGTGGTGGGCACGCAGGCCCTCAACCTGGAGGGTTTTGTTGGGCACGCAGGCCCTCACCCTACAGGGTTGTGGTGGGAACGCAGGCCCTTATCCTACAGGGGTTGTGGTGGGCACGCAGGCCCTCACCCTAATGGGTTGTGGTAGGCATGCAGGCCCTCACCCTACAGAGTTGTGGTGGGCACGTAGACCCTCACTCTACAGGGTTGTGGTGGGCACGCAGGCTTTCACCTTACAGGGGTTGTGGTTGGCATCCAGGCCCTTACCCTACAGGGCTGTGGTGGGCACGCAGGCCCTCACCCTACAGGGTTCTGGTGGGCACGTAGGCCCTCACCCCACAGGGTTGTGGTGGGCTCGCAGGCCCTCACCCTACAGGGTTCTGGTGGGCACGCAGGCCCTCACCCTACAGGGTTGTGGTTGGCACGCAGGCCCTCACCCTACAGGGTTCTGGTGGGCACGCAGGCCCTCACCCCACAGGGTTGTGGTGGGCACGTAAGCCCTCACCCTACAGGGTTGTGGTGGGCACGCAGGCCCTCATCCTATAGGGTTGTGGTAGGCACGCAGGCATCACCAGATTTGTGGTGGGCATGCAGACCCTCACCCTTCAGGGTTCTGGTGGGCACGCAGGCCCTCATCCTACAGGGTTGTGGTGGGCACGCAGGCCCTCACCCTACAGGGCTGTGGTGGGCACGCAGGCCCTCACCCTACTGGGTTGTGGTGGGCACGCAGGCCCTCCCCCTACAGCGTTGTGCTGGGCACACAGGCCCTCACCCCACAGGGTTGTGGTTGGCACGCAGGCCCTCACCCTACAGGGTTGTGGCGGGCACGCAGGCATCACCAGGGTTGTGGTGGGCATGCAGGCCCCTCACCCTACAGGGTTGTGGTGGCCACGCAGACCCTCACCCTACAGGGTTGTGGTGGGCACGAAGACCCTCACCCTACAGGGTTGTGGTGGGCACGCAGACCCTCACCCTACAGGGTTGTGGTGGGCACGCAGACCCTCATCCTACAGGGTTGTGGAGGGCACGCAGGCCCTCATCCTACAGGGGTTGTGGTGGGCACGCAGGCCCTCACCCTGCAGGGTTGTAGTGGGCACGCAGGTCCTCACTCTACAGAGTTGTGGTGGGGACGCAGGCCCTCACCCTTCAGGGTTGTGGTGGGCACGCAGACATCACCATGGTTGTGATGGGCATGCAGACCCTCACCCTACAGGGTTTGGTGGGCACGCAGGCCCTCACCCTACTGGGTTGTGGTGGGCACGCAGGCCCTCCCCCTACAGAGTTGTGCTGGGCACACAGGCCCTCACCCCACAGGGTTGTGGTTGGCACGCAGGCCCTCACCCTACAGGGTTGTGGCGGGCACGCAGGCATCGCCAGGGTTGTGGTGGGCATGCAGGCCCCTCACCCTACAGGGTTGTGGTGGCCACGCAGACCCTCACCCTACAGGGTTGTGGTGGGCACGAAGACCCTCACCCTACAGGGTTGTGGTGGGCACGCAGACCCTCATCCTACAGGGTTGTGGAGGGCACGCAGGCCCTCATCCTACAGGGGTTGTGGTGGGCACGCAGGCCCTCACCCTGCAGGGTTGTAGTGGGCACGCAGGCTCTCACTCTACAGAGTTGTGGTGGGGACGCAGGCCCTCACCCTTCAGGGTTGTGGTGGGCACGCAGGCATCACCATGGTTGTGATGGGCATGCAGACCCTCACCCTACAGGGTTTGGTGGGCACGCAGGCCCTCACCCTACTGGGTTGTGGTGGGCACGCAGGCCCTCACCCTACTGGGTTGTGGTTGGCAAGCACGCCCTCACTCTACAGGGTTGTGGTGGGCACGCAGGCCCTCACCCTACTGGGTTGTGGTGGGCACCTAGACCCTCACCCTACAGGATTGTCGGGGGCACGCAGCCCCGGACCGTACAGGGTTGTGGTGGGCACGCAGGCCCGAACCCTACGGGGGTTGTGATGGGCACGCACACGCTCATCCTACAGGGGTTGTGGTGGGCACACAGGCACTCACCCTACAAGGGTTGTGGTGGGCACGCAGACCCTCACACTACAGGGGTTGTGGTGGGCATGCAGGCCCTCACCCTACAGGGTTTTGGTGGGCATGCAGGCCCTCACCCTACAGGGTTGTGGTGGGCACGCAGGCCCTCACCCTACAGGGGTTGTGGTGGGCACGCAGGCCCTCACCCTACAGGGGTTGTGGTGGGCACGCAGGCCCTCACCCTACAGGGTTGTGGTAGGCACGCAGGCCCTCATCCTACAGGGGTTGTGGTGGGCACGCAGGCCCTCACCCAACAGGGTTGTGGTGGGTAAGCACGCCCTTACCCTACAAGGTTGTGGAGGGTACGCAGTCCCTCACTCTACAGGGGTTGTGGTGGGCACGCAGGTCCTCACCCTTCAGGGTTGTGGTGGGCACGCAGGCCCTCACCCTATAGGGCTGTGGTGGGCACGCAGGCCCTCACCCTACAGGGTTGCGTTGGGCACGCAGTCCCTCACCCTACATGGTTGTGGTGGGAACGCAGACCCTCACCCTACAGGGTTGTGGTGGGCACACAGGCCCTCACCCTACAGAGTTGTGCTGGGCACGCAGGAGTAGTAGGGATGGCTCCACACAGAACATTTTTTTTGGGGGGGGGGAAAAATGTTCTGTGTGGGCCAGGGTTTTCAGGTAAATTTAGAAAATGTTCTGTGCGAGCCAGGGTTTTCAGGTAAATTTAGAAAATGTTCTGTGCGGGCCAGGGTTTTCAGGTAAATTTAGAAAATTCCCCTGTGCGGGCCAGGGTTTTTCAGGATTCCCCTGTGCGGGCCATGGTTTTCAGGATTCCCCTGTGCGGGCCATGGTTTTCAGGATTCCCCTGTGTGGGCCAGGGTTTTTCAGGATTCCTCTGTGCGGGCCAGGGTTTTTTCAGGTGAATTTAGAAATTCATGTTTGTGATCCAGGGTTTTTCAGGCAAATTTGGACAGTCACAGATTTTAGAAGTAAGGATTTCTTATGAGAAAAATAATTTCCGAGACTTAGAAGTTTGTTAAGGCCTTATGGGACAAATTCAAGTAACGTATGTAGCTCTTTAGGGTTTCCAGGAGAATTCTACGGACATATTTTACATGTTTTCAACTTACAAAATCGTCTATGTAAGCCTTAGTTATTCATATAAATTTAGAAAATCACCTGTGCGGGCCAGGGTTTTCAGGAGCTCGTACCTCACATCACCTCCCTCCCCCTTACCTCGCAATCTCTCGCGTCACCTTTATTTACCTTACGCCCGGCCAGCCAGTCGGCTCTTATCTTCTCCATAATATCTGGACCGTCCCTCCTCTCTCTCTCTCTCTCTCCTCCTATTTCCTTACAACTATTTTCAGAGTTTCAAATAATCATAGAAGTTTATTTATATGTTTATGACCGAATTTGTAAAAGGACCATTTCCAGAGAATATTATCTTAGATGTTTTGTTAAGGAAAACAGACCACTTATCCATAACATTTAGTTTTATATCCATTTACGGCTATTTCATCTGTAAAGACCAAAATTGAACAGAGCCCAGTTTTAAGCTCATATTTCATCAGAGACCAGTTTATACCGAAATTCGCCAGAGTCTACTTTGAGAGCAAATTTCATCAGTGACCTGTAATCTGTGAAAACTTGACAGAGACCATTTTATACCCAATTTTCGGCAGAGTCCAGTTTATGCTCAAATTCGCCAGAGTCTACTTTGAGAGCAAAATTCATCAGAGTCCAGTTCTTGATCGAAATTCATCAGAGTCCAGTTTTCTAGCAAAATTTGCCAGAGTCTACTTTGTGCCAAAATATTCAGAGTCCAGTTCATGATCGAAATTAATCAGAGTCTAATTAAAGACCCAAATTTGACAGAGACCACATTTTCGCTACTAGCAGTCCAATCCCCCTGAAATTTTAAACAGTCATATTTCAGACATAGTAAATAAGATCAAGTCAGTTACAGAGCTCCAGCTCTTGTCCCCCTGTATTTGCATATTTTCTCTATATTCAGCTGCGTTCTTCACATTTTTTCCATGTTTTCTGTGTTCATTCCATGTTCTATAAATGTTCACAGCAAGCTCAGTTCATATTTTCACAAGTATCTCCATTTTTTCTATAATCTTTCTCTTAGTCTCATTACTTTCTCTACAAATTCTAGTCATATTTTCTATGTTTTCATGTTCATCACATGTTCTCTTTACAACTTTTATACTCAATATTCATGTTCTCAATGTTCTTAGCTTGTTCTTCACATGTTCAGTGTTCATTCTTTGTATTCCCTATGTTCCTTATCATGTCTTCATATTCTCTATAAGTTCATATTCCCTGCTTGTTCACTCTATTCATCAACTTTTTCTTACATGTTTTCTGTGTTCACCGTATGTTCACTGTGTTCATTCCCTTACTTAACCTCATTTTTTTTTTATGTTCTTTGTTTCTTCCATTCACTAACTAGTTCTTTGTCAAATAATATTATACTGCATTACAGTTCCCTCAACAATTTTAGTCACCAAGTTTTATTTTCAAAACTATGTCAAAGTAATTCTCGTTGTCAACTTAATAGTTCTACCAACCCCGTTCTTAAACAAATCTACACTTTATTCAGTTCCAAATTTACAAAAGACAAACCTTTCTTGTAACTTCTTAACTAAAAATCTTTCGCCAATCAACTGAAACATAGTCACTTTCCTCATTTCTCAACTAACTTATTATCCAATCAACCAAAAATTGTCAAAGGAATCTTTCCAACACTGTTCATAACTAAACTTATTCCCTAGTCATCAGAAAATAACCGTGTTCTTCATGTTTCATTGTCATTTCATAACTAAAAAAATCTTTTGCCAATCAACTAAAACATAGTCACTTTCGTCATTTCTCAACTAAACTTATTATCCAGTCAACTAAAAATAGTCAGAAATAGCCTCGTTCATCACTTTCTTAACAGCCGCTATGTTTCATCAAGAAAAATTGTCAAAGGAAACTTTCCAAAACTGTTCATAACTAGCTTTTATCCATCTTCAATCAACTAAAAATAATAACTTTCATCATTTCTTAACTAAACATATTCCCCATTCATCAGAAAATAACCGTGTTCTTCATGTTTTCATTGTCATTTCATAACTAAAATTATCCATCAATCAACAGAAAAAGCCATGTTCATCATGTTTTTGTCTTTTTGCTTAACTAAAATTATGTTTTGTCAAGTAAGAAAAATAACCAAAGATATCTTTCATCGCTGTTCTTAACTGACATTATACTTTGGGGAGCACAAAAAAATAGTCTCCCTCGTCATGTTTTCTCTTTTTCCATAACTAAAAGTATTCATCAGTCAACTAAAAAATAGTTACTTCATCATGTTTCCTTGTCATTTCTTAACTGAAATATCACTTCTCTCATCTGAAATAGTCATGTGTAGCCTCTTTCCAACACTGTTCTTAACTAAAGTAGCCTTTCACTTCGCTAAAATAGTCATATTCGTCATTGTTCCTAACTAAAATTATATGTCGTTAAGTAAGAAATATAGTCAAAGACTCTCTTCGAGACATCAAAGACATCCTTTAAGACTTCAATGGGACTCATCGAGATATCAAAAAGACACTCTCAAACACTCAAAAATTTACTTGCATCCTCAAAGTTAATCTCAGAGGCATAAAAGTTATTCTCGGAGCTATCAAATTAATCTCTAAAACAACAAAAGTTAATCTCTGTCATCAAAGTTGATCTGCAAGATATCTTCGAGACATCAAAGTTACTTTTCATTACATCAAAGACGCATTCAAATACTACCCATGTTCTCAGAAGTCTTTCTCAAAGTCATCAAAGTTATTCAAAGAGCTAACAAAAGTTATTCTCAGAGTCACTTTCGTTCTTCAGAGAAACTTTCCAAAACATCTTTGTTCATCAAAGTTATTCTCAGAGTTAACAAAGGTAATCTCTAACTCACTTTGTTCATCAAAGTTGATCTCAGAGTTAACAAAGGCAATCTCTAACTCACTCTCGTTCATCAAAGTTGTTTCAAAGACATCAAAGTTAATCTCAGAGTTATCCAAAGATATTCTCATGTCCACAAAAGTTATTCCAAGAGACATCAAAGTTAATCTCAGACATCTTCATTCATAAAAGTTATTCTCAGAGACATCTAAAGTTATTCTTTAAGACAACAAAGTCTTTCTCAGAGTCATCAAAGTTATTCTCAGAGTCACCTTTGTTATTCAAAGAAGCCTTCCGAGACATCCTCGTTCAACAAAAACTGTCCTCAGAGCCATCAAAAGTTAAATACAGTCGTCAAAGTTAATCTCTAAGTATCTTTTCGTTCATCAGAGAAGCTTTCTAAGACATCTTTGTTCATCCAAGTTGTTCTCTAAGACATCAATCTTGTTCTCTAAGACATCAAAGATGTTCTCTAAATCATAAAGTTAATCTCTAAGTTACCTTCGTTCCTCAGAGAAACTTTCCAAAACATCTTTGTTCATCAAACTTGTTTTCAAAGTCATCAAAAGTTAATCTAAGACATCTTTTTTCATCAAAGTTATTTTCAGAGACATCTAAAGTTATTATGTAAGACATAAAAGTTATTCTCAGAGACATCAAATGTTATTCTCGAAGTCATCAAAGATATTTTCAGAGACATCTAAAGTTATTCTCTAAGACATCAAAGTTAATCTTGGTCATCAAGGTTGTCCTCTAAACATCAATGTTGTTCTCCAAGACATCAAAGATGTTCTCAAAATCATAAAAGTTATTCCCAGAGCTATCAAAGTTATTCTCAAAGTCATCAAAGTTATTCAAAGAGCTAACAAAAGTTATTCTCTAAGTAACCTTTCGTTCATCAGAGAAGCTTTCTAAGACATCTTCGTTCATCAATGTTGATCTCTAAGTCACCTTTGTTCATCAAAGAAACTCTCCTTCTTCCATCATGTTATTCTTTAAGACATCTTCAGTCATAAAATTTCTCTCCAAAATGTAACTAGTTCAGCTTTTCATACCAAACCTGCATTTCTGTTAAAACATATTTTCTTAGTTGCTTTACCCTAAAACTGTTCTCTGAACTACACTGTTCAAACCTACGTAACCTATCCTCTCCACCCAATGTTACTTAGTTAACGTAACGTTCCTAAACCTATCTTTACCTATCCTAACATAACTTACCTTACCTTACCTATCTTACCTGACTTTACCTATCTTACCTAACTTAACCTGCATAACCTAACTTTACCTATGTTACCTTACCTTACCTATCTTACCTAACCTAACCTAACTTTACCTATGTTACCTTACCTTACCTACCTTTCCTAACTTAACCTGCTTAACCTATCTTACCTATCTTACCTAACTTTACCTATGTTACCTTACCTTACCTACCTTTCCTAACTTAACCTATCTTACCTATCTTACCTAACTTTACCTATCTTACCTATCTTACCTAACTTTACCTATGTTACCTTACCTTACCTACCTTTCCTAACTTAACCTGCTTAACCTATCTTACCTAACTTTACCTATCTTACCTAACTTAACTTTCATAACCTAACTTTACCTATCCTAACATAACTTACCTTACCTTCCCTATCTTACCTAACTTTACCTATCCTAACATAACTTACCTTACCTATCATACCTAACTTTACCTATCCTAACGTAACTTACCTAACTTATTCTGCTTAACCTAACTTACCTACATTACCTAACTTAACCTGCTTAACCTAACTTATTTAACTTATCTTACCTATCCTAACCTAACTTGCTTTACCTAACTTAATCTTACATTCCCAAACTGATGTATCCTAACTTATCTAGTCAAACCAGACATGATCTAACTTACATAAGTATTCCTTCTTGTCTTTTGTGTTTCGTCAATCATTGTCTCATATTCATTTACTCATTTCATTAGTTAATTTCTCAAATGGTCACTTATGCATTTCAAGTGCTATTTGTTAGAGATTGGATATTTAAGCATTTCAAAGAATTTTTGTTATATATGGGCATTTACTCATTTCAAGGGATAATTTCTCAAATGGACGTTTTGCATTTCAAGTGTTATTTGTTTAAGATTGGGTGTTTAACCATTTCAAAGGTTTTTGTTATATATGGGAACTTACTCGTTTCAAGGGCTAATTTCTCAAATGGTCATTTTTGCAGATCAAGGGTTATTTGTTAAAGTTCATCAAGTTGCTCATAAGTTGTATTTATTATGTTTGTTATCTTATGTTCTTATTCCCCAACCCCTTAACCTAACCTCTTGTAATCTTAGTGTATTTAGTAGGTTCTATCATATGTTCTTATTCCCCAACCCCTTAACCTAACCTCTTGTAATCTTAGTGTATTTAGTAGGTTCTATCATATGTTCTTATTCCCCAACCCCTTAACCTAACCTCTTGTAATCTTAGTGTATTTAGTAGGTTCTATCATATGTTCTTATTCCCCAACCCCTTAACCTAACCTCTTGTAATCTTAGTGTATTTAGTAGGTTCTATCATATGTTCTTATTCCCCAACCCCTTAACCTAACCTCTTGTAATCTTAGTGTATTTAGTAGGTTCTATCATATGTTCTTATTCCCCAACCCTTTAACCTAACCTTTCAGATGTAGTTTATTGTGTTTTTGACGTATTTGTTGAATATATTATCCTTTTCCTAACCTTTCAGATGTAGTTTTGTTTCTCCTTTTTGTATATTTTTACCCAAACCCACCATCCCACTTAACCTTCTTTCATTCTTTACTTTGATTCTCCTACTCCTTCTAACCCTCCTTTCTATCTCTCTCCCTTATTCTCTCTCTTCCTCCCCCTCTCTCTCCCTCATTTGCTCAAATGCTCTCTTGTTTCTCAAATTCAAGTCTTATTGCTCCCATTCTCACACCCTCATTCTCATTCACTTAGTTTTTCTTTTTCTCAATTCAAGTCTTAGTGCTCCATGCCCACACTCTCTCTCATTCTCTCTTCTTTGGTCCCATTTTCTTCCGCCCCCCTCTCTCTTACTCTTTTCTCCTCTTTTCATGCTCTCACTCACTTGCTCTCTTGTTTTTCTCAATTTCAAGTTTTAGTAGATCTGATTCTTTACTATCGTAATTTTATTATTACTATGATAAAGAATGAACTTATATGTGAAAACAAAGTAAAGAAGGAAAGAAGGTTTGGGTAAAAATATACAAAAAGGAGAAACAAAACTACATCTGAAAGGTTAGGAAAAGGATAATATATTCAACAAATACGTCAAAAACACAATAAACTACATCTGAAAGGTTAGGTTAAAGGGTTGGGGAATAAGAACATATGATAGAACCTACTAAATACACTAAGATTACAAGAGGTTAGGTTAAGGGGTTGGGGAATAAGAACATATGATAGAACCTACTAAATACACTAAGATTACAAGAGGTTAGGTTAAGGGGTTGGGGAATAAGAACATATGATAGAACCTACTAAATACACTAAGATTACAAGAGGTTAGGTTAAGGGGTTGGGGAATAAGAACATATGATAGAACCTACTAAATACACTAAGATTACAAGAGGTTAGGTTAAGGGGTTGGGGAATAAGAACATATGATAGAACCTACTAAATACACTAAGATTACAAGAGGTTAGGTTAAGGGGTTGGGGAATAAGAACATAAGATAACAAACATAATAAATACAACTTATGAGCAACTTGATGAACTTTAACAAATAACCCTTGATCTGCAAAAATGACCATTTGAGAAATTAGCCCTTGAAACGAGTAAGTTCCCATATATAACAAAAACCTTTGAAATGGTTAAACACCCAATCTTAAACAAATAACACTTGAAATGCAAAACGTCCATTTGAGAAATTATCCCTTGAAATGAGTAAATGCCCATATATAACAAAAATTCTTTGAAATGCTTAAATATCCAATCTCTAACAAATAGCACTTGAAATGCATAAGTGACCATTTGAGAAATTAACTAATGAAATGAGTAAATGAATATGAGACAATGATTGACGAAACACAAAAGACAAGAAGGAATACTTATGTAAGTTAGATCATGTCTGGTTTGACTAGATAAGTTAGGATACATCAGTTTGGGAATGTAAGATTAAGTTAGGTAAAGCAAGTTAGGTTAGGATAGGTAAGATAAGTTAAATAAGTTAGGTTAAGCAGGTTAAGTTAGGTAATGTAGGTAAGTTAGGTTAAGCAGAATAAGTTAGGTAAGTTAAGTTAGGATAGGTAAAGTTAGGTATGATAGGTAAGGTAAGTTATGTTAGGATAGGTAAAGTTAGGTAAGATAGGGAAGGTAAGGTAAGTTATGTTAGGATAGGTAAAGTTAGGTTATGAAAGTTAAGTTAGGTAAGATAGGTAAAGTTAGGTAAGATAGGTTAAGCAGGTTAAGTTAGGAAAGGTAGGTAAGGTAAGGTAACATAGGTAAAGTTAGGTAAGATAGGTAAGATAGGTAAAGTTAGGTAAGATAGGTAAGATAGGTTAAGTTAGGAAAGGTAGGTAAGGTAAGGTAACATAGGTAAAGTTAGGTAAGATAGGTAAGATAGGTTAAGCAGGTTAAGTTAGGAAAGGTAGGTAAGGTAAGGTAACATAGGTAAAGTTAGGTTAGGTTAGGTAAGATAGGTAAGGTAAGGTAACATAGGTAAAGTTAGGTTATGCAGGTTAAGTTAGGTAAGATAGGTAAAGTCAGGTAAGATAGGTAAGGTAAGGTAAGTTATGTTAGGATAGGTAAAGATAGGTTTAGGAACGTTACGTTAACTAAGTAACATTGGGTGGAGAGGATAGGTTACGTAGGTTTGAACAGTGTAGTTCAGAGAACAGTTTTAGGGTAAAGCAACTAAGAAAATATGTTTTAACAGAAATGCAGGTTTGGTATGAAAAGCTGAACTAGTTACATTTTGGAGAGAAATTTTATGACTGAAGATGTCTTAAAGAATAACATGATGGAAGAAGGAGAGTTTCTTTGATGAACAAAGGTGACTTAGAGATCAACATTGATGAACGAAGATGTCTTAGAAAGCTTCTCTGATGAACGAAAGGTTACTTAGAGAATAACTTTTGTTAGCTCTTTGAATAACTTTGATGACTTTGAGAATAACTTTGATAGCTCTGGGAATAACTTTTATGATTTTGAGAACATCTTTGATGTCTTGGAGAACAACATTGATGTTTAGAGGACAACTTTGATGACCAAGATTAACTTTGATGTCTTAGAGAATAACTTTAGATGTCTCTGAAAATATCTTTGATGACTTCGAGAATAACATTTGATGTCTCTGAGAATAACTTTTATGTCTTACATAATAACTTTAGATGTCTCTGAAAATAACTTTGATGAAAAAAGATGTCTTAGATTAACTTTTGATGACTTTGAAAACAAGTTTGATGAACAAAGATGTTTTGGAAAGTTTCTCTGAGGAACGAAGGTAACTTAGAGATTAACTTTATGATTTAGAGAACATCTTTGATGTCTTAGAGAACAAGATTGATGTCTTAGAGAACAACTTGGATGAACAAAGATGTCTTAGAAAGCTTCTCTGATGAACGAAAAGATACTTAGAGATTAACTTTGACGACTGTATTTAACTTTTGATGGCTCTGAGGACAGTTTTTGTTGAACGAGGATGTCTCGGAAGGCTTCTTTGAATAACAAAGGTGACTCTGAGAATAACTTTGATGACTCTGAGAAAGACTTTGTTGTCTTAAAGAATAACTTTAGATGTCTCTGAGAATAACTTTTATGAATGAAGATGTCTGAGATTAACTTTGATGTCTCTTGGAATAACTTTTGTGGACATGAGAATATCTTTGGATAACTCTGAGATTAACTTTGATGTCTTTGAAACAACTTTGATGAACGAGAGTGAGTTAGAGATTGCCTTTGTTAACTCTGAGATCAACTTTGATGAACAAAGTGAGTTAGAGATTACCTTTGTTAACTCTGAGAATAACTTTGATGAACAAAGATGTTTTGGAAAGTTTCTCTGAAGAACGAAAGTGACTCTGAGAATAACTTTTGTTAGCTCTTTGAATAACTTTGATGACTTTGAGAAAGACTTCTGAGAACATGGGTAGTATTTGAATGCGTCTTTGATGTAATGAAAAGTAACTTTGATGTCTCGAAGATATCTTGCAGATCAACTTTGATGACAGAGATTAACTTTTGTTGTTTTAGAGATTAATTTGATAGCTCCGAGAATAACTTTTATGCCTCTGAGATTAACTTTGAGGATGCAAGTAAATTTTTGAGTGTTTGAGAGTGTCTTTTTGATATCTCGATGAGTCCCATTGAAGTCTTAAAGGATGTCTTTGATGTCTCGAAGAGAGTCTTTGACTATATTTCTTACTTAACGACATATAATTTTAGTTAGGAACAATGACGAATATGACTATTTTAGCGAAGTGAAAGGCTACTTTAGTTAAGAACAGTGTTGGAAAGAGGCTACACATGACTATTTCAGATGAGAGAAGTGATATTTCAGTTAAGAAATGACAAGGAAACATGATGAAGTAACTATTTTTTAGTTGACTGATGAATACTTTTAGTTATGGAAAAAGAGAAAACATGACGAGGGAGACTATTTTTTTGTGCTCCCCAAAGTATAATGTCAGTTAAGAACAGCGATGAAAGATATCTTTGGTTATTTTTCTTACTTGACAAAACATAATTTTAGTTAAGCAAAAAGACAAAAACATGATGAACATGGCTTTTTCTGTTGATTGATGGATAATTTTAGTTATGAAATGACAATGAAAACATGAAGAACACGGTTATTTTCTGATGAATGGGGAATATGTTTAGTTAAGAAATGATGAAAGTTATTATTTTTAGTTGATTGAAGATGGATAAAAGCTAGTTATGAACAGTTTTGGAAAGTTTCCTTTGACAATTTTTCTTGATGAAACATAGCGGCTGTTAAGAAAGTGATGAACGAGGCTATTTCTGACTATTTTTAGTTGACTGGATAATAAGTTTAGTTGAGAAATGACGAAAGTGACTATGTTTTAGTTGATTGGCGAAAGATTTTTTTAGTTATGAAATGACAATGAAACATGAAGAACACGGTTATTTTCTGATGACTAGGGAATAAGTTTAGTTATGAACAGTGTTGGAAAGATTCCTTTGACAATTTTTGGTTGATTGGATAATAAGTTAGTTGAGAAATGAGGAAAGTGACTATGTTTCAGTTGATTGGCGAAAGATTTTTAGTTAAGAAGTTACAAGAAAGGTTTGTCTTTTGTAAATTTGGAACTGAATAAAGTGTAGATTTGTTTAAGAACGGGGTTGGTAGAACTATTAAGTTGACAACGAGAATTACTTTGACATAGTTTTGAAAATAAAACTTGGTGACTAAAATTGTTGAGGGAACTGTAATGCAGTATAATATTATTTGACAAAGAACTAGTTAGTGAATGGAAGAAACAAAGAACATAAAAAAAAAATGAGGTTAAGTAAGGGAATGAACACAGTGAACATACGGTGAACACAGAAAACATGTAAGAAAAAGTTGATGAATAGAGTGAACAAGCAGGGAATATGAACTTATAGAGAATATGAAGACATGATAAGGAACATAGGGAATACAAAGAATGAACACTGAACATGTGAAGAACAAGCTAAGAACATTGAGAACATGAATATTGAGTATAAAAGTTGTAAAGAGAACATGTGATGAACATGAAAACATAGAAAATATGACTAGAATTTGTAGAGAAAGTAATGAGACTAAGAGAAAGATTATAGAAAAAAATGGAGATACTTGTGAAAATATGAACTGAGCTTGCTGTGAACATTTATAGAACATGGAATGAACACAGAAAACATGGAAAAAATGTGAAGAACGCAGCTGAATATAGAGAAAATATGCAAATACAGGGGGACAAGAGCTGGAGCTCTGTAACTGACTTGATCTTATTTACTATGTCTGAAATATGACTGTTTAAAATTTCAGGGGGATTGGACTGCTAGTAGCGAAAATGTGGTCTCTGTCAAATTTGGGTCTTTAATTAGACTCTGATTAATTTCGATCATGAACTGGACTCTGAATATTTTGGCACAAAGTAGACTCTGGCAAATTTTGCTAGAAAACTGGACTCTGATGAATTTCGATCAAGAACTGAACTCTGTCAAATTTTCACAGATTACAGGACACTGATGAAAATTGCTAGAAAACTGGACTCTGATGAATTTCGATCAAGAACTGGACTCTGATGAATTTTGCTCTCAAAGTAGACTCTGGCGAATTTGAGCATAAACTGGACTCTGCCGAAAATTGGGTATAAAATGGTCTCTGTCAAGTTTTCACAGATTACAGGTCACTGATGAAATTTGCTCTCAAAGTAGACTCTGGCGAATTTCGGTATAAACTGGTCTCTGATGAAATATGAGCTTAAAACTGGGCTCTGTTCAATTTTGGTCTTTACAGATGAAATAGCCGTAAATGGATATAAAACTAAATGTTATGGATAAGTGGTCTGTTTTCCTTAACAAAACATCTAAGATAATATTCTCTGGAAATGGTCCTTTTACAAATTCGGTCATAAACATATAAATAAACTTCTATGATTATTTGAAACTCTGAAAATAGTTGTAAGGAAATAGGAGGAGAGAGAGAGAGAGAGAGGAGGGACGGTCCAGATATTATGGAGAAGATAAGAGCCGACTGGCTGGCCGGGCGTAAGGTAAATAAAGGTGACGCGAGAGATTGCGAGGTAAGGGGGAGGGAGGTGATGTGAGGTACGAGCTCCTGAAAACCCTGGCCCGCACAGGTGATTTTCTAAATTTATATGAATAACTAAGGCTTACATAGACGATTTTGTAAGTTGAAAACATGTAAAATATGTCCGTAGAGTTCTCCTGGAAACCCTAAAGAGCTACATACGTTACTTGAATTTGTCCCATAAGGCCTTAACAAACTTCTAAGTCTCGGAAATTATTTTTCTCATAAGAAATCCTTACTTCTAAAATCTGTGACTGTCCAAATTTGCCTGAAAAACCCTGGATCACAAACATGAATTTCTAAATTCACCTGAAAAAACCCTGGCCCGCACAGAGGAATCCTGAAAAACCCTGGCCCACACAGGGGAATCCTGAAAACCATGGCCCGCACAGGGGAATCCTGAAAACCATGGCCCGCACAGGGGAATCCTGAAAAACCCTGGCCCGCACAGGGGAATTTTCTAAATTTACCTGAAAACCCTGGCTCGCACAGAACATTTTCTAAATTTACCTGAAAACCCTGGCCCACACAGAACATTTTTCCCCCCCAAAAAAAAAATGTTCTGTGTGGAGCCATCCCTACTACTCGCAGGCCCTCACCCTACATAGGTTTTGGTGGGCACGCAAACCCTCACCCTACAGGGTTGTGTTGGGCACACAGGCCCTCACCCAGCAGGGTTGTGGTGGGCACACAGGCCCTCACCCTACAGGGTTGTGGTGGGCACGCAGGCTCTCACCCTACAGGATTGTGGTGGGCACGCAGACCCGGACCCTACAGGGTTGTGGTGGGCACACAGGCCCTCACCCTACAGGGTAGTAATGGGCACGCAGGCCCCTCACCCTACAGGGTTGTGGTGGGCATGCAGGCCCTCACTCTACAGGGTTGTGGTGGGCACGCAGGCCCTCACCCTACATGGGTTGTGGTGGGCACGCAGGCATCACCAGGGTTGTGTTGGGCACGCAGACCCTCACCCTACAGGGTTGTGGTTTGCACGCAGGCCCTCACCCTACAGGGTTGTGGTGGGCACGCAGGCTCTCACCCGACAAGGTTGTGGTGGGCACGCAGACCCTCACCCTACAGAGTTGTGGTGGGCACGCATCCCCGGACCCTACACGGTTGTGGTGGGCACGCAGGCCCGAACCCTACAGGAGATGTGGTGGGCACGCAGGCCCGAACCCTTCAGGGTTGTAGTGGGCACGCAGGCCCTCACCCTACAGGGTTGTGGTGGGTACGCAGGCCCCTCAACCTACAGGGTTGTGGTGGGAA
This sequence comes from Procambarus clarkii, assembly GCF_040958095.1. NCBI lineage: Eukaryota > Metazoa > Arthropoda > Malacostraca > Decapoda > Cambaridae > Procambarus > Procambarus clarkii. Next base: position 35,403,870 of record NC_091155.1, on the reverse strand, counting down.
CGCAGGCCCTTATCCTACAGGTGTTGTGGTGGGCACGCAGGCCCTCACCCTAAAGGTTTGTGGTGGGCACGCAGACCCTCACCTTACAGGGGGTTATGGTGGGCATGCAGGCCCTCGCCCTACAGGGGTTGTGGTGGGCACGCAGACCCTCACCCTTCAGGGGTTGTGATGGGCATGCAGGCCCTCACCCTACAGGGTTGTGGTGGGCATGCAGGCCCTCACCCTACAGAGTTGTGGTGGGCACGCAGGCCCTCACCCTACAGGGTTGTAGTGGGCACGCAGGCCCTCACCCTACAGGGGTTGTTGTGGATACGCAGGCCCTCACCCTACAGGGTTGTGGTGGGCACGCAGGCCCTCACCCTACAGGGGATGTGGTGGGCACGCAGGCCCTCACCCTACAGGAGCTGTGGTGGACACGCAGGCCCTCACCCTACAGGGTTGTGGTGGGCACGGAGGCCCTCACCATACAGGGTTGTGCTGGGCACGCAGGCCCTCACCCTACAGGGTTGTGGGGGACACGCAGGCCCTCACCCTACAGGGTTCTGGTGGGCACGCAGGCCCTCACCCTACAGGGTTGTGCTGGGCACGCAGGCCCTCACCCTACAGGGTTGTGGGGGACACGCAGCCCCGGACCCTACAGGGTTGTGGTGGGCACGCAGGACCGAACCCAACAAGGGCTGTGGTAGGCACGTAGACCCTCACCCTACGGGGATTGTGGTGGGCATGCAGGCCCTCACCCTACAGGGGATATGGTGGGCACGCAGGCCCTCACCCTACAGGAGCTGTGGTGGACACGCAGGCCCTCACCCTACAAGGGTTGTGGTGGGCACGCAGACCCTCACCCTACAGGGGATGTGGTGGGCATGCAGGTCCTCACCCTACAGGGTTGTGGTGGGCATGCAGGCCCTCACCCTACAGGGTTGTGGTGGGCACGCAGGCCCTCACCCTACAGGGTTGTGGAGGGCACGCATGCCCTCACTCTACAGGGGTTGTGGTGGGCATGCAGGCCCTCACCTCACAGGGTTGTGGTGGGCACGCAGGCCCTCATCCCACAGGGGTTGCGGTGGGCACGCAGGCCCTCACCCAACAGGGTTGTGGTGGGCACGCAGACCCTCGCCCTACAGGGGTTGTGGTGGGCATGCAGGCCCTCACCCCACAGGGTTGTGGTGGGCACGCAGGCCCTCATCCTACAGGGGTTGTGGTGGGCACGCAGGCCCTCACCCTACAAGGGTTGTGGTGGGCACGCAGACCCTCACCCTACAGGGGTTGTGGTGGGCATGCAGGCCCTCACCCTACAGGGTTGTGGAGGGCACGCAGACCCTCACTCTACAGGGGTTGTGGTGGGCACGCAGGCCCTCACCCTACAGGGTTTTTAGTTGGCATGCAGGCCCTCACCCTATAGGGAAGTGGTGGGCACGCAGGCCCGGACCCTACAGGGTTGTGGTGAGCACGCAGGCCCTCACTCTACAGGGTTGTGGTGTGCATGCAGGCCCTCACCCTTCAGGGTTGTGGTGGGCACGCAGGCCCTCACCCTACAGGGTTGTGGTGGACACGCAGGCCCTCACCCTACAGGGCAGTGGTGGGCACGCAGGCCCTCAACCTGGAGGGTCTTGTTGGGCACGCAGGCCCTCACCCTACAGGGTTGTGGTGGGAACGCAGGCCCTTATCCTACAGGGGTTGTGGTGGGCACGCAGGCCCTCACCCTAAAGGGTTGTGGTAGGCACGCAGGCCCTCACCCTACAGGGTTGTGGTGGGCACGCAGGCCCTCACCCTAAAGGGTTGTGGTAGGCACGCAGGCCCTCACTCTACAGGGTTGTGGTGGGCACGCAGGCTTTCACCTTACAGGGGTTGTGTTTGGCATCCAGGCCCTTACCCAACAGGGCTGTGGTGGGCACGCAGGCCCTCACCCTACAGGGTTCTGGTGGGCACGTAGGCCCTCACCCCACAGGTTTGTGGTGGGCTCGCAGGCCCTCACCCTACAGGGTTCTGGTGGGCACGCAGGCCCTCACCCTACAGGGTTGTGGTTGGCACGCAGGCCCTCACCCTACAGGGTTCTGGTGGGCACGCAGGCCCTCACCCCACAGGGTTGTGGTGGGCACGTAAGCCCTCACCCTACAGGGTTGTGGTGGGCACGCAGGCCCTTATCCTATAGGGTTGTGGTAGGCACGCAGGCATCACCAGATTTGTGGTGGGCATGCAGACCCTCACCCTTCAGGGTTCTGGTGGGCACGCAGGCCCTCATCCTACAGGGTTGTGGTGGGCACGCAGGCCCTCACCCTACAGGGCTGTGGTGGGCACGCAGGCCCTCACCCTACTGGGTTGTGGTGGGCACGCAGGCCCTCCCCCTACAGGGTTGTGCTGGGCACACAGGCCCTCACCCCACAGGGTTGTGGTTGGCACGCAGGCCCTCACCCTACAGGGTTGTGGCGGGCACGCAGGCATCACCAGGGTTGTGGTGTGCATGCAGGCCCCTCACCCTACAGGGTTGTGGTGGCCACGCAGACCCTCACCCTACAGGGTTGTGGTGGGCACGAAGACCCCTCACCCTACAGGGTTGTGGTGGGCACGCAGACCCTCACCCTACAGGGTTGTGGTGGGCACGCAGACCCTCATCCTACAGGGTTGTGGAGGGCACGCAGGCCCTCATCCTACAGGGGTTGTGGTGGGCACGCAGGCCCTCACCCTGCAGGGTTGTAGTGGGCACGCAGGCCCTCACTCTACAGAGTTGTGGTGGGGACGCAGGCCCTCACCCTTCAGGGTTGTGGTGGGCACGCAGGCATCACCATGGTTGTGATGGGCATGCAGACCCTCACCCTACAGGGTTTGGTGGGCACGCAGGCCCTCACCCTACTGGGTTGTGGTGGGCACGCAGGCCCTCCCCCTACAGGGTTGTGCTGGGCACAAAGGCCCTCACCCCACAGGGTTGTGGTTGGCACGCAGGCCCTCACCCTACAGGGTTGTGGCGGGCTCGCAGGCATCACCAGGGTTGTGGTGGGCATGCAGGCCCCTCACCCTACAAGGTTGTGGTGGCCACGCAGACCCTCACCCTACAGGGTTGTGGTGGGCACGAAGACCCTCACCCTACAGGGTTGTGGTGGGCACGCAGACCCTCACCCTACAGGGTTGTGGTGGGCACGCAGACCCTCATCCTACAGGGTTGTGGAGGGCACGCAGGCCCTCATCCTACAGGGGTTGTGGTGGGCACGCAGGCCCTCACCCTGCAGGGTTGTAGTGGGCACGCAGGCTCTCACTCTACAGAGTTGTGGTGGGGACGCAGGCCCTCACCCTTCAGGGTTGTGGTGGGCACGCAGGCATCACCATGGTTGTGATGGGCATGCAGACCCTCACCCTACAGGGTTTGGTGGGCACGCAGGCCCTCACCCTACTGGGTTGTGGTGGGCACGCAGGCCCTCACCCTACTGGGTTGTGGTTGGCAAGCACGCCCTCACTCTACAGGGTTGTGGTGGGCACGCAGGCCCTCACCCTACTGGGTTGTGGTGGGCACCTAGACCCTCACCCTACAGGGTTGTCGGGGGCACGCAGCCCCAGACCGTACAGGGTTGTGGTGGGCACGCAGGCCCGAACCCTACGGGGCTTGTGATGGGCACGCACACGCTCATCCTACAGGGGTTGTGGTGGGCACGCAGGCCCTCACCCTACAAGGGTTGTGGTGGGCACGCAGACCCTCACACTACAGGGGTTGTGGTGGGCATGCAGGCCCTCACCCTACAGGGTTTTGGTGGGCATTCAGGCCCTCACCCTACAGGGTTGTGGTGGGCACGCAGGCCCTCACCCTACAGGGGTTGTGGTGGGCACGCAGGCCCTCACCCTACAGGGGTTGTGGTGGGCACGCAGGCCCTCACCCTACAGGGTTGTGGTAGGCACGCAGGCCCTCATCCTACAGGGGTTGTGGTGGGCACGGAGGCCCTCACCCAACAGGGTTGTGGTGGGTAAGCACGCCCTTACCCTACAAGGTTGTGGAGGGTACGCAGTCCCTCACTCTACAGGGGTTGTGGTGGGCACGCAGGTCCTCACCCTACAGGGTTGTGGTGGGCACGCAGGCCCTCACCCTATAGGGCTGTGGTGGGCACGCAGGCCCTCACCCTACAGGGTTGCGTTGGGCACGCAGGCCCTCACCCTACAGGGTTGTGGTGGGAACGCAGACCCTCACCCTACAGGGTTGTGGTGGGCACACAGGCCCTCACCCTACAGAGTTGTGCTGGGCACGCAGGCCCTCACCCTACATAGGTTTTGGTGGGCACGCAAACCCTCACCCTACAGGGTTGTGTTGGGCACACAGGCCCTCACCCAACAGGGTTGTGGTGGGCACACAGGCCCTCACCCTACAGGGTTGTGGTGGGCACGCAGGCTCTCACCCTACAGGATTGTGGTGGGCACGCAGACCCGGACCCTACAGGGTTGTGGTGGGCACACAGGCCCTCACCCTACAGGGTAGTGGTGGGCACGCAGGCCCTCACTTTACAGGGTTGTGGTGGGCACGCAGGCCCTCACCCTACATGGGTTGTGGTGGGCACGCAGGCATCACCAGGGTTGTGTTGGGCACGCAGACCCTCACCCTACAGGGTTGTGGTTTGCACGCAGGCCCTCACCCTACAGGGTTGTGGTGGGCACGCAGGCTCTCACCCGACAAGGTTGTGGTGGGCACGCAGACCCTCACCCTACAGAGTTGTGGTGGGCACGCATCCCCGGACCCTACACGGTTGTGGTGGGCACGCAGGCCCGAACCCTACAGGAGATGTGGTGGGCACGCAGGCCCGAACCCTACAGGGTTGTAGTGGGCACGCAGGCCCTCACCCTACAGGGTTTTGGTGGGTACGCAGGCCCCTCAACCTACAGGGTTGTGGTGGGAACGCAGGCCCTTATCCTACAGGTGTTGTGGTGGGCACGCAGGCCCTCACCCTAAAGGTTTGTGGTGGGCACGCAGACCCTCACCTTACAGGGGGTTATGGTGGGCATGCAGGCCCTCGCCCTACAGGGGTTGTGGTGGGCACGCAGACCCTCACCCTTCAGGGGTTGTGATGGGCATGCAGGCCCTCACCCTACAGGGTTGTGGTGGGCATGCAGGCCCTCACCCTACAGAGTTGTGGTGGGCACGCAGGCCCTCACCCTACAGGGTTGTAGTGGGCACGCAGGCCCTCACCCTACAGGGGTTGTGGTGGATACGCAGGCCCTCACCCTACAGGGTTGTGGTGGGCACGCAGGCCCTCACCCTACAGGGGATGTGGTGGGCACGCAGGTCCTCACCCTACAGGAGCTGTGGTGGACACGCAGGCCCTCACCCTACAGGGTTGTGGTGGGCACGGAGGCCCTCACCATACAGGGTTGTACTGGGCACGCAGGCCCTCACCCTACAGGGTTGTGGGGGACACGCAGGCCCTCACCCTACAGGGTTCTGGTGGGCACGCAGGCCCTCACCCTACAGGGTTGTGCTGGGCACGCAGGCCCTCACCCTACAGGGTTGTGGGGGACACGCAGCCCCGGACCCTACAGGGTTGTGGTGGGCACGCAGGCCCGAACCCAACAAGGGCTGTGGTAGGCACGTAGACCCTCACCCTACGGGGATTGTGGTGGGCATGCAGGCCCTCACCCTACAGGGGATATGGTGGGCACGCAGGCCCTCACCCTACAGGAGCTGTGGTGGACACGCAGGCCCTCACCCTACAAGGGTTGTGGTGGGCACGCAGACCCTCACCCTACAGGGGATGTGGTGGGCATGCAGGTCCTCACCCTACAGGGTTGTGGTGGGCATGCAGGCCCTCACCCTACAGGGTGGTGGTGGGCACGCAGGCCCTCACCCTACAGGGTTGTGGAGGGCACGCAAGCCCTCACTCTACAGGGGTTGTGGTGGGCATGCAGGCCCTCACCCCACAGGGTTGTGGTGGGCACGCAGGCCCTCATCCCACAGGGGTTGCGGTGGGCACGCAGGCCCTCACCCAACAGGGTTGTGGTGGGCACGCAGACCCTCACCCTACAGGGGTTGTGGTGGGCATGCAGGCCCTCACCCCACAGGGTTGTGGTGGGCACGCAGGCCCTCATCCTACAGGGGTTGTGGTGGGCACGCAGGCCCTCACCCTACAAGGGTTGTGGTGGGCACGCAGACCCTCACCCTACAGGGGTTGTGGTGGGCATGCAGGCCCTCACCCTACAGGGTTGTGGAGGGCACGCAGACCCTCACTCTACAGGGGTTGTGGTGGGCACGCAGGCCCTCACCCTACAGGGTTTGTAGTTGGCATGCAGGCCCTCACCCTATAGGGTAGTGGTGGGCACGCAGGCCTGGACCCTACAGGGTTGTGGTGAGCACGCAGGCCCTCACTCTACAGGGTTGTGGTGTGCATGCAGGCCCTCACCCTACAGGGTTGTGGTGGGCACGCAGGCCCTCACCCTACAGGGCAGTGGTGGGCACGCAGGCCCTCAACCTGGAGGGTCTTGTTGGGCACGCAGGCCCTCACCCTACAGGGTTGTGGTGGGAACGCAGGCCCTTATCCTACAGGGGTTGTGGTGGGCACGCAGGCCCTCACCCTAAAGGGTTGTGGTAGGCACGCAGGCCCTCACCCTACAGGGTTGTGGTGGGCACGCAGGCCCTCACCCTAAAGGGTTGTGGTAGGCACGCAGGCCCTCACTCTACAGGGTTGTGGTGGGCACGCAGGCTTTCACCTTACAGGGGTTGTGGTTGGCATCCAGGCCCTTACCCTACAGGGCTGTGGTGGGCACGCAGGCCCTCACCCTACAGGGTTCTGGTGGGCACGTAGGCCCTCACGCCACAGGGTTGTGGTGGGCTCGCAGGCTCTCACCCTACAGGGTTCTGGTGGGCACGCAGGCCCTCACCCTACAGGGTTGTGGTTGGCACGCAGGCCCTCACCCTACAGGGTTCTGGTGGGCACGCAGGCCCTCACCCCACAGGGTTGTGGTGGGCACGTAAGCCCTCACCCTACTGGGTTGTGGTGGGCACGCAGGCCCTCATCCTATAGGGTTGTGGTAGGCACGCAGGCATCACCAGATTTGTGGTGGGCATGCAGACCCTCACCCTTCAGGGTTCTGGTGGGCACGCAGGCCCTCATCCTACAGGGTTGTGGTGGGCACGCAGGCCCTCACCCTACAGGGCTGTGGTGGGCACGCAGGCCCTCACCCTACTGGGTTGTGGTGGGCACGCAGGCCCTCCCCCTACAGGGTTGTGCTGGGCACACAGGCCCTCACCCCACAGGGTTGTGGTTGGCACGCAGGCCCTCACCCTACAGGGTTGTGGCGGGCACGCAGGCATCACCAGGGTTGTGGTGGGCATGCAGGCCCCTCACCCTACAGGGTTGTGGTGGCCACGCAGACCCTCACCCTACAGGGTTGTGGTGGGCACGAAGACCCTCACCCAACAGGGTTGTGGTGGGCACGCAGACCCTCACCCTACAGGGTTGTGGTGGGCACGCAGACCCTCACCCTACAGGGTTGTGGTGGGCACGCAGACCCTCATCCTACAGGGTTGTGGAGGGCACGCAGGCCCTCATCCTACAGGGGTTGTGGTGGGCACGCAGGCCCTCACCCTGCAGGGTTGTAGTGGGCACGCAGGCCCTCACTCTACAGAGTTGTGGTGGGGACGCAGGCCCTCACCCTTCAGGGTTGTGGTGGGCACGCAGGCATCACCATGGTTGTGATGGGCATGCAGACCCTCACCCTACAGGGTTTGGTGGGCACGCAGGCCCTCACCCTACTGGGTTGTGGTGGGCACGCAGGCCCTCACCCTACTGGGTTGTGGTTGGCAAGCACGCCCTCACTCTACAGGGTTGTGGTGGGCACGCAGGCCCTCACCCTACTGGGTTGTAGTGGGCACCTAGACCCTCACCCTACAGGGTTGTGGGGGGCACGCAGCCCCGGACCGTACAGGGTTGTGGTGGGCACGCAGGCCCGAACCCTACGGGGGTTGTGATGGGCACGCACACGCTCATCCTACAGGGGTTGTGGTGGGCACGCAGGCCCTCACCCTACAAGGGTTGTGGTGAGTAGTGGAATTGATGCCATAGAGCGGCTATTTTGTTTTTTTCGACCGCCGCTCTATGGCATGATGCCATAGAGCGGCTATTTTGTTTTTTTCGACAGCCGCTCTATGGCATCAGGGGTATTTCAACTTTTAGACCGACCATTTTGTTTTTTTCCGACAGCCGCTCTATGGCATCAGGGGTATTTCAACTTTTAGACTGGCCATTTTGTTTTTTCCGACAGCCGCTCTATGGCATCAGGGGTATTTCAACTTTTAGACCGACCATTTTGTTTTTTTCCGACAGCCGCTCTGTGGCATCAGGGGTATTTCAACTTTTAGACCGGCCATTTTGTTTTTTTCCGACAGCCGCTCTATGGCATCAGGGGTATTTCAACTTTTAGACCGACCATTTTTTTTTTTTCCGACAGCCGCTCTATGGCATCAGGGGTATTTCAACTTTGAGACCGACCATTTTTTTTTTTTTTCCTACAGCCGCTCTATGGCATCAGGGGTATTTCAACTTTTAGACCGACCGTTTTGTTTTTTCCAACTGCTGGTCTACTCACCCTGAGTTTTCTGGATTCAACTTGCCTAGGGATTAAAAAGCCGGTCCCTGGCATCCCCAAATTTCGTTGGCTCAGTGACCCTGCACAGACATTGCTAATGGTCAATGACGTCACCAGCTAGCCGCTCAGCGTTCCTGCACCGGCATGTTCGAGGGGATTAAAAAGCCGGTCTATGAGTCGTGTGTTTTGCGATACAACAGTATCCTTGAAACCTAATATAAAATACCATCATCCCTAGTCTATTTTTAATTTCATATTTACTTACAACCATCACCCATTACATTCATCAAAGGGGATCATGTATGTGAGGGAAGAACATAACTTCAGCACTGCAAGAAGTTATGTGTGTATTTTCAAGTTCGTCCCCTGCTGCCTGTATTTACCCAGGTCTTTTTCCTAAATATAAAACTTATCCAATTCATTCCTATTCTGTTTCATGTCGATACGTATAATAGGTTATAAATATTCTCCTTTAGTATGACCATTCAGTCACACCTCTATCATGTCACCCCTATTTCTTCTTCGTCGTCTTCATTCTAGAGAATGTAATTTGAGCTATGACAATCTTTCTTGAAGGATCGTTTATTATGCATAGGGCAAAAAACAGTAACCCTGAAATCTAATGTAAAATACCATCAACCCTAGACTATTTTAAATTTCCTATTTACTTCCAACCATCGGTCATTGCATGAAACAAAAGGCGAGCACCACTGCAAGAAGTTATTTGTGTATTTTTCGAGTTCTTCCCCTGTTACCTATATTCACCCAGGTCGTTTTCCTAAATATATAAGTTATCCAATTCATTCCTGTTCTGTTTCATGTTGATACGTATAATGGGTCATTAATATTCCCCTTTACTATCATTCACAGCTCTATCATGTCACCTCTATTTCTTTGCCTTTCTAGAGAATGTAATTTAAGCTTTGTCAATCTTTCTTCAGAAATTGCTTATTGAGCATAGGGCAAAATAAAAATGAAAACTTACTATCTTTCATTTGTATGAAAACAGTCCCCTGCCAGGCGTAGTGACTTCAATGCGATTTCAGTACTAATCCAATATTACTGTATAAACTAACAGTACCCTGCCAGGCATGGAGACTTCAATGCGATTTCAGTACTAATCCAACATTACTGTATAAACTAACAGTCCCCTGCCAGGCATGGTGACTTCAATGAAAAGCAAGCCTCTCATGTTTTGAAATAAAGCCTTCGTTTCTGACGTCATCATCCCTAATGTAGCGCGAGGCGCGCTAAATGCGGATCCTAGGAGGTTCACACATAAGTGTGAACTCTTAATCAGGCTTAATACCTCACCTATACTCTATGCTTCATCAGAGTTAATATTCAGCTACAATAGCTCGTATTTTCGCTCATTACTTATATTTTCTGTTATTCATAAACCCGATCAAACCTTCCTAACCTAACCTAACCTAACATATTATTTATAACAAACAAATACATTCTACAGAACAGTTATTGTTGTTGTTTAGTGACATCGTGAAAAGCGACCTCAGGTATAGGGACAATGTATTGATGGTCATTAGCATATAGGTGTGAAGGTATTACAGTACCTTACTGGTCAACTATGTATGACGTCACCAGACAACCAATGCGACCTTTGGCGTCCTACTGGCATGTGTATTTGATGTTATTAATCAAAAATGACTAGACTATCCATCCCCACCTAACCTAATCAGAGGTATAAGAATATACATTTTAGTCATCCACAACTGTAATCATTATTCAGTGATAAGTTCAAAAGTATAACAGAAGCCCAAATGTCATACTGCAATTTAAGCAGAATCGTACATCTGGCAGCATAGCAGGTGAGCTGAACATAAGAATAAAGGTAACTGCAGAGGTCCTATTGGCCCATACGAGGCAGCACCTATATATTTCCACCCAATCTCATTCATGTCCACCCTATGCTTAAAACAACCAAGGGATCCCACTTAAAGTATTAGTTTACAATAATAGTTTTAATAAATAGCTCTTATTCTAGTTTTATACACAACAGCAATTATGAAAACCCTATATCTAGATATTCTACTATAATCCACAAGTAGTTACCACACATCTGGCAGTACAGCGGATTAGTGGCTGTGTTCATAGGCTAGTCAACTGTCCTCACATCCATCAAATAGATATCCAAATGTCGCACCTCAATTCATCCATCTAGCAACTCAGCTGGATGTTAGCCACTATATTCATAGACTAATCATTTCTACACCTCAAAAAATCCTAGTCTTGGTACGCAAATCAGCTTACTTGTTTCTAAACCAACACTCGCAAATACAATCATGCATACCTACACATACTTCAAAACCAATGCATTCATAGAGAATAGCCTAGTTTTTGCCACCATTTCCCCATTAATCAGATGTAATTTATGCCATACACACAGAAAATACAGCATTTACACACCAAATATGCCATTTATGCACAAAATATACTATTTACACTCAAAATATACCATCACATAAAAAAATATGAGATTTTCATACAAAATATGTCAGTTGCAAACAAAAATATACCATTTACACAATATTGCATGTACACTCAGAGTATGACATTTACACAAAGTACGGTATTTTGCACAAATATATCAAAATGCTTATACATTTAGACAATCAAAAATGCGCTTTAACTAAAATTACACAATTTCACAAACGTAATTTTCACAAAATACCCACACATTGTCTCATAAACCAAAATACACTTACACCATAAAGATCTATTTTATCAAATTACAGAGCTTACACAAAATACACAATTTTCACACACAAATACAGTTGCACCAGTTCCACTTCAACAAATTAAAAACACAACGTGCATAAATGCACTATTATCACAAAAATTATTACACAGTTTGTGTAATTATTTTACATCTTTGCACAATTAATACAAGAAAACTTGCTTTATAATTACTCAGCTTGCACAATGACAATCAATACCCAAAGGTAAAAATAAACAATTCGTCCATATGCAATTACACAACATGCGCAATTAATACACAACTTATACAATATTACACATCTTTCATATTTATTACACACAACTTGCACAAATGCATATCTAGCACAAATACGTACAATATATAACTACCCCAAATATGAAAATACACAACTAGCATAAATACACGATTTACACAAATACAATTGCGACATTTACACAACTAGCTCAAAAATATAATCAATACACAACTTACCAAAATATGAACAATACATAACTAGCACATATTCATTAAATACACAACTAAGCAATTTCCGCAAATACACATACAAAACATATACAATTAATACAGACAACTTGCACAAAACAATACACAATTTATAGAAATATAATCAATACATAATTTCAATAATCATACAACATATGCAAAATACATAATCTGCACAATTAATACACAAGTATATTAATTGTGCTATATATGTACAAACACAACCAACTGGGTCAAACAATACACAATTTGCATGATATTTTTCTGGGTATATTTAGGACATTAATTATAATATGCTGAGTTTAACCAACTCCCCAAAAGTCAGAATTTCACATATAAAAATGTTTCTTATAACTTCCAATGAGCTCAATATATAACACATTCTTTTTCCATTAAGATATCAACATTATTAGTGCTAAACTATTCATCTAACATATGTCCACTGTTTTTATGTCTTATTAATACCTTCCTTGTTACATTCTCTCCAATCAGACCACCATATTTATGTATTTATTCAAACCATCTAACAGACTTATTTGTTCTAGCCTTAGTCATGTTAAGGCAGGTGGGGTTAGGTGGAGTCAGTATTTTCTATGATAATTTTAGACAAATTTGCTATATCTTATCAAAATGCATCCTGTTAAAACTTAAATTCATCTAAATCTATCAAAAATATACTTATACTACGCAATTTGACTAAATTCTACCTAGCTAAACTTACTAAATATGAGCATCCCATATCCTCACATACAAGCCTATGTCGCCTCTGTCCATACATTATATGAGTGTCATATAGCACGAACCCCAAATAGGAAAATTTACACTATTTCATAAACATACTAGTTCATTACCCTAAGATATTATATATGTCCTTCCCTACACGACCTCACCAAACCTGACCTAGCATATCCAACACTGGATTTGGTAAAAGTTGGCGAAATGTATGCTATGCCACCTAAATTTCACCAAATTTAAGGCAATTTCCACCAAATATACCCAAATGTTGTGTATCATAGCATCGCCAAAGCCCATTTTCACCTATTCCATACTATCCTACACAACCTCACCTAACCTGACCTAGCATATCCAAACCTGGATTTGGTTAAAGTCGACGAAATTCATGCTATGCCACCTAAATTTGACCAAATATACCCAAATGTTTAATATCACAGCACTGCCAAAGCCCATTTTTACCTACATTTTCTCCTATTCCATCCTACCCTACGCAACCTTACCTAACCTATCCTAGCATATCCAAACCCAGATTTGGTTAAAGTCGGCGAAATTTAAGCTATCCCACCTAAATTCTAACTAATTTATGGCAATTCCCACCAAATATATCCAAATGTTCTGTATCACAGCACTGCCAAAGCCCATTTTTACCTACATTTTCTCCTATACCATCCTACCCTACGCAACCTCACCTAACCTATCCTAGCATATCCAAACCTAGATTTGGTTAAAGTAGGCGAAATTTAAGTTATCCCATATAAATTTGACCTAATTTAAGACAATTTCCACCAAATATACCCAAAAATGTTTTGGAACATAGCACGGCCAAAGCTCATTTAGCTGAGTTTTCACCTATTCCAACCTGCCCTAGACAACCCTACCCATCCTCTCCTGGCATATCCAAAGTCAGATTTGATTATAGTTGGCGAAATTTATGCCTTTCCAACCTAAATTTTACCTAATTTAAGCCAATTTCCACCGAATATACCCAAATGTTTTGTATCTAGCATAGTCAAAGTTTATTTTAGCTGAGTTTTCGCCTATTCCAACCTGCCCTAGACATCCCTACCCGGCCTCTCCTGGCATATCCAAAGTCAGATTTGATTATAGTTGGCAAAATTTATGCCTTTCCCACCTAAATTTTACCTAATTTATGCCAATTTCCACCGAATATACCCAAATGTTTTGTATCTTAGCATGGTCAAAGTTCATTTCACCCAAGTTTTTCACCTATTCCATCTTACCTTACACAGCCTTACCTAACCTGACCTAGCATATCCCAAGCTAGATTTGATTAGAGTTCGTGAAATTTATGCTTACTCACCTAAATTCAACCTAATTTAAGACAATTTCTACCAATATACCCAAAATGATTTGTTACATAGCTCAGCCAAAGACCATTTTACCCGAGTTTTCACATATTCCAACCTACCCTACATAGCCTTACCTATCCCTGACCTAGCAGATTTGATTAAAGTTGGGGAAAATGTAAGCTATCGCCATCAAATTGGAGACAATTTCCACCAAATATGCCTAAATGTTGTGTATCATAGCACAGCCAAAAACCCATTTTACCCACATTTTCATCCATTCCATCTGAACCTGGACCTAGCCTCTGATACTACATATACTCAGAGAAGTGATGTTTTTGGATATGTACCTAAATGCCCGTGCCTAACCTGCAAGAGTCTTGGAGCTTTGTTGAATATTTTACCTATTTTTCTTCAAAAACTGAAGTTTTGGATATGAACCTATCCACACTGTGCCTAACCTGCTAGGATCTTTGTTGAACATTGTAACCATATTCACAGAAAAGTGATGTTTTGGATATGGACCTAACAGACCCTCTCCTTTAAAACTTGGAACTGTGTTCAATATTGTAGATATAGTGTTGGGTATGTGTTTTGTTTTTACACATCAACCCAACCGTCCTGGACCTAACCTCCCTTCATCTAACTTCAAATTTATCGTAAATATGGAAGGACGTGTTGTTTGTGCATCAACCCAACCGTCCTTGACCTAACCTCCATTTATCAAACTTCAAATTTATCATAAATATGGGAGGACCGTGTTATTTGTGCATCAACCCAGCCGTCCTGGGCCTAACCTCCCTTTATCTAACTTCAAATTTATTGTATATATGGGAAGAAGGTGATGTTTATGCATCAACCCAACCTCCCTGGACCTAACCTCTGATACACGAATCTTGGTTCAACATTGCATCATACTCGTAGCATATTTTTTTTCACATAATTTCAACCATCCTCAACCTAACCTCTATTACCTGGGGGGAGGGAGGTTAATGAAAAAAATATGATAATAATGGGAATTTTCTCTACATCAGTTCAACTTAACCATCCTTAACCTAACCTTAGTTAGAAAGGGATATAACTCACCAAAACTATTTAATTACCATTTACCTTATTTTCCTTATCCTAACCCATAACCAGAGGGTTTAGACCCCCCTTTACCTCGAAATTATACTATATATTTAAGGTAGGAATATATTTTCGCACATAAACCTATCATTCCCTAATTTAACCCGGTACTCTAATTTCGATGTAAAGGGGGGTCTAAACCCTCTGGTTATGGGTTAGGATAAGGAAAATAAGGTAAATGGTAATTAAATAGTTTTGGTGAGTTATATCCCTTTCTAACTAAGGTTAGGTTAAGGATGGTTAAGTTGAACTGATGTAGAGAAAATTCCCATTATTATCATATTTTTTTCATTAACCTCCCTCCCCCCAGGTAATAGAGGTTAGGTTGAGGATGGTTGAAATTATGTGAAAAAAAATATGCTACGAGTATGATGCAATGTTGAACCAAGATTCGTGTATCAGAGGTTAGGTCCAGGGAGGTTGGGTTGATGCATAAACATCACCTTCTTCCCATATATACAATAAATTTGAAGTTAGATAAAGGGAGGTTAGGCCCAGGACGGCTGGGTTGATGCACAAATAACACGGTCCTCCCATATTTATGATAAATTTGAAGTTTGATAAATGGAGGTTAGGTCAAGGACGGTTGGGTTGATGCACAAACAACACGTCCTTCCATATTTACGATAAATTTGAAGTTAGATGAAGGGAGGTTAGGTCCAGGACGGTTGGGTTGATGTGTAAAAACAAAACACATACCCAACACTATATCTACAATATTGAACACAGTTCCAAGTTTTAAAGGAGAGGGTCTGTTAGGTCCATATCCAAAACATCACTTTTCTGTGAATATGGTTACAATGTTCAACAAAGATCCTAGCAGGTTAGGCACAGTGTGGATAGGTTCATATCCAAAACTTCAGTTTTTGAAGAAAAATAGGTAAAATATTCAACAAAGCTCCAAGACTCTTGCAGGTTAGGCACGGGCATTTAGGTACATATCCAAAAACATCACTTCTCTGAGTATATGTAGTATCAGAGGCTAGGTCCAGGTTCAGATGGAATGGATGAAAATGTGGGTAAAATGGGTTTTTGGCTGTGCTATGATACACAACATTTAGGCATATTTGGTGGAAATTGTCTCCAATTTGATGGCGATAGCTTACATTTTCCCCAACTTTAATCAAATCTGCTAGGTCAGGGATAGGTAAGGCTATGTAGGGTAGGTTGGAATATGTGAAAACTCGGGTAAAATGGTCTTTGGCTGAGCTATGTAACAAATCATTTTGGGTATATTGGTAGAAATTGTCTTAAATTAGGTTGAATTTAGGTGAGTAAGCATAAATTTCACGAACTCTAATCAAATCTAGCTTGGGATATGCTAGGTCAGGTTAGGTAAGGCTGTGTAAGGTAAGATGGAATAGGTGAAAAACTTGGGTGAAATGAACTTTGACCATGCTAAGATACAAAACATTTGGGTATATTCGGTGGAAATTGGCATAAATTAGGTAAAATTTAGGTGGGAAAGGCATAAATTTTGCCAACTATAATCAAATCTGACTTTGGATATGCCAGGAGAGGCCGGGTAGGGATGTCTAGGGCAGGTTGGAATAGGCGAAAACTCAGCTAAAATAAACTTTGACTATGCTAGATACAAAACATTTGGGTATATTCGGTGGAAATTGGCTTAAATTAGGTAAAATTTAGGTTGGAAAGGCATAAATTTCGCCAACTATAATCAAATCTGACTTTGGATATGCCAGGAGAGGATGGGTAGGGTTGTCTAGGGCAGGTTGGAATAGGTGAAAACTCAGCTAAATGAGCTTTGGCCGTGCTATGTTCCAAAACATTTTTGGGTATATTTGGTGGAAATTGTCTTAAATTAGGTCAAATTTATATGGGATAACTTAAATTTCGCCTACTTTAACCAAATCTAGGTTTGGATATGCTAGGATAGGTTAGGTGAGGTTGCGTAGGGTAGGATGGTATAGGAGAAAATGTAGGTAAAAATGGGCTTTGGCAGTGCTGTGATACAGAACATTTGGATATATTTGGTGGGAATTGCCATAAATTAGTTAGAATTTAGGTGGGATAGCTTAAATTTCGCCGACTTTAACCAAATCTGGGTTTGGATATGCTAGGATAGGTTAGGTAAGGTTGCGTAGGGTAGGATGGAATAGGAGAAAATGTAGGTAAAAATGGGCTTTGGCAGTGCTGTGATATTAAACATTTGGGTATATTTGGTCAAATTTAGGTGGCATAGCATGAATTTCGTCGACTTTAACCAAATCCAGGTTTGGATATGCTAGGTCAGGTTAGGTGAGGTTGTGTAGGATAGTATGGAATAGGTGAAAATGGGCTTTGGCGATGCTATGATACACAACATTTGGGTATATTTGGTGGAAATTGCCTTAAATTTGGTGAAATTTAGGTGGCATAGCATACATTTCGCCAACTTTTACCAAATCCAGTGTTGGATATGCTAGGTCAGGTTTGGTGAGGTCGTGTAGGGAAGGACATATATAATATCTTAGGGTAATGAACTAGTATGTTTATGAAATAGTGTAAATTTTCCTATTTGGGGTTCGTGCTATATGACACTCATATAATGTATGGACAGAGGCGACATAGGCTTGTATGTGAGGATATGGGATGCTCATATTTAGTAAGTTTAGCTAGGTAGAATTTAGTCAAATTGCGTAGTATAAGTATATTTTTGATAGATTTAGATGAATTTAAGTTTTAACAGGATGCATTTTGATAAGATATAGCAAATTTGTCTAAAATTATCATAGAAAATACTGACTCCACCTAACCCCACCTGCCTTAACATGACTAAGGCTAGAACAAATAAGTCTGTTAGATGGTTTGAATAAATACATAAATATGGTGGTCTGATTGGAGAGAATGTAACAAGGAAGGTATTAATAAGACATAAAAACAGTGGACATATGTTAGATGAATAGTTTAGCACTAATAATGTTGATATCTTAATGGAAAAAGAATGTGTTATATATTGAGCTCATTGGAAGTTATAAGAAACATTTTTATATGTGAAATTCTGACTTTTGGGGAGTTGGTTAAACTCAGCATATTATAATTAATGTCCTAAATATACCCAGAAAAATATCATGCAAATTGTGTATTGTTTGACCCAGTTGGTTGTGTTTGTACATATATAGCACAATTAATATACTTGTGTATTAATTGTGCAGATTATGTATTTTGCATATGTTGTATGATTATTGAAATTATGTATTGATTATATTTCTATAAATTGTGTATTGTTTTGTGCAAGTTGTCTGTATTAATTGTATATGTTTTGTATGTGTATTTGCGGAAATTGCTTAGTTGTGTATTTAATGAATATGTGCTAGTTATGTATTGTTCATATTTTGGTAAGTTGTGTATTGATTATATTTTTGAGCTAGTTGTGTAAATGTCGCAATTGTATTTGTGTAAATCGTGTATTTATGCTAGTTGTGTATTTTCATATTTGGGGTAGTTATATATTGTACGTATTTGTGCTAGATATGCATTTGTGCAAGTTGTGTGTAATAAATATGAAAGATGTGTAATATTGTATAAGTTGTGTATTAATTGCGCATGTTGTGTAATTGCATATGGACGAATTGTTTATTTTTACCTTTGGGTATTGATTGTCATTGTGCAAGCTGAGTAATTATAAAGCAAGTTTTCTTGTATCAATTGTGCAAAGATGTAAAATAATTACACAAACTGTGTAATAATTTTTGTGATAATAGTGCATTTATGCACGTTGTGTTTTTAATTTGTTGAAGTGGAACTGGTGCAACTGTATTTGTGTGTGAAAATTGTGTATTTTGTGTAAGCTCTGTAATTTGATAAAATAGATCTTTATGGTGTAAGTGTATTTTGGTTTATGAGACAATGTGTGGGTATTTTGTGAAAATTACGTTTGTGAAATTGTGTAATTTTAGTTAAAGCGCATTTTTGATTGTCTAAATGTATAAGCATTTTGATATATTTGTGCAAAATACCGTACTTTGTGTAAATGTCATACTCTGAGTGTACATGCAATATTGTGTAAATGGTATATTTTTGTTTGCAACTGACATATTTTGTATGAAAATCTCATATTTTTTTATGTGATGGTATATTTTGAGTGTAAATAGTATATTTTGTGCATAAATGGCATATTTGGTGTGTAAATGCTGTATTTTCTGTGTGTATGGCATAAATTGCATCTGATTAATGGGGAAATGGTGGCAAAAACTAGGCTATTCTCTATGAATGCATTGGTTTTGAAGTATGTGTAGGTATGCATGATTGTATTTGCGAGTGTTGGTTTAGAAACAAGTAAGCTGATTTGCGTACCAAGACTAGGATTTTTTGAGGTGTAGAAATGATTAGTCTATGAATATAGTGGCTAACATCCAGCTGAGTTGCTAGATGGATGAATTGAGGTGCGACATTTGGATATCTATTTGATGGATGTGAGGACAGTTGACTAGCCTATGAACACAGCCACTAATCCGCTGTACTGCCAGATGTGTGGTAACTACTTGTGGATTATAGTAGAATATCTAGATATAGGGTTTTCATAATTGCTGTTGTGTATAAAACTAGAATAAGAGCTATTTATTAAAACTATTATTGTAAACTAATACTTTAAGTGGGATCCCTTGGTTGTTTTAAGCATAGGGTGGACATGAATGAGATTGGGTGGAAATATATAGGTGCTGCCTCGTATGGGCCAATAGGACCTCTGCAGTTACCTTTATTCTTATGTTCAGCTCACCTGCTATGCTGCCAGATGTACGATTCTGCTTAAATTGCAGTATGACATTTGGGCTTCTGTTATACTTTTGAACTTATCACTGAATAATGATTACAGTTGTGGATGACTAAAATGTATATTCTTATACCTCTGATTAGGTTAGGTGGGGATGGATAGTCTAGTCATTTTTGATTAATAACATCAAATACACATGCCAGTAGGACGCCAAAGGTCGCATTGGTTGTCTGGTGACGTCATACATAGTTGACCAGTAAGGTACTGTAATACCTTCACACCTATATGCTAATGACCATCAATACATTGTCCCTATACCTGAGGTCGCTTTTCACGATGTCACTAAACAACAACAATAACTGTTCTGTAGAATGTATTTGTTTGTTATAAATAATATGTTAGGTTAGGTTAGGTTAGGAAGGTTTGATCGGGTTTATGAATAACAGAAAATATAAGTAATGAGCGAAAATACGAGCTATTGTAGCTGAATATTAACTCTGATGAAGCATAGAGTATAGGTGAGGTATTAAGCCTGATTAAGAGTTCACACTTATGTGTGAACCTCCTAGGATCCGCATTTAGCGCGCCTCGCGCTACATTAGGGATGATGACGTCAGAAACGAAGGCTTTATTTCAAAACATGAGAGGCTTGCTTTTCATTGAAGTCACCATGCCTGGCAGGGGACTGTTAGTTTATACAGTAATGTTGGATTAGTACTGAAATCGCATTGAAGTCTCCATGCCTGGCAGGGTACTGTTAGTTTATACAGTAATATTGGATTAGTACTGAAATCGCATTGAAGTCACTACGCCTGGCAGGGGACTGTTTTCATACAAATGAAAGATAGTAAGTTTTCATTTTTATTTTGCCCTATGCTCAATAAGCAATTTCTGAAGAAAGATTGACAAAGCTTAAATTACATTCTCTAGAAAGGCAAAGAAATAGAGGTGACATGATAGAGCTGTGAATGATAGTAAAGGGGAATATTAATGACCCATTATACGTATCAACATGAAACAGAACAGGAATGAATTGGATAACTTATATATTTAGGAAAACGACCTGGGTGAATATAGGTAACAGGGGAAGAACTCGAAAAATACACAAATAACTTCTTGCAGTGGTGCTCGCCTTTTGTTTCATGCAATGACCGATGGTTGGAAGTAAATAGGAAATTTAAAATAGTCTAGGGTTGATGGTATTTTACATTAGATTTCAGGGTTACTGTTTTTTGCCCTATGCATAATAAACGATCCTTCAAGAAAGATTGTCATAGCTCAAATTACATTCTCTAGAATGAAGACGACGAAGAAGAAATAGGGGTGACATGATAGAGGTGTGACTGAATGGTCATACTAAAGGAGAATATTTATAACCTATTATACGTATCGACATGAAACAGAATAGGAATGAATTGGATAAGTTTTATATTTAGGAAAAAGACCTGGGTAAATACAGGCAGCAGGGGACGAACTTGAAAATACACACATAACTTCTTGCAGTGCTGAAGTTATGTTCTTCCCTCACATACATGATCCCCTTTGATGAATGTAATGGGTGATGGTTGTAAGTAAATATGAAATTAAAAATAGACTAGGGATGATGGTATTTTATATTAGGTTTCAAGGATACTGTTGTATCGCAAAACACACGACTCATAGACCGGCTTTTTAATCCCCTCGAACATGCCGGTGCAGGAACGCTGAGCGGCTAGCTGGTGACGTCATTGACCATTAGCAATGTCTGTGCAGGGTCACTGAGCCAACGAAATTTGGGGATGCCAGGGACCGGCTTTTTAATCCCTAGGCAAGTTGAATCCAGAAAACTCAGGGTGAGTAGACCAGCAGTTGGAAAAAACAAAACGGTCGGTCTAAAAGTTGAAATACCCCTGATGCCATAGAGCGGCTGTAGGAAAAAAAAACAAAATGGTCGGTCTAAAAGTTGAAATACCCCTGATGCCATAGAGCGGCTGTCGGAAAAAAAAAAATGGTCGGTCTAAAAGTTGAAATACCCCTGATGCCATAAAGCGGCTGTCGGAAAAAACAAAATGGCCGGTCTAAAAGTTGAAATACCCCTGATGCCATAGAGCGGCTGTCGGAAAAAAACAAAATGGTCGGTCTAAAAGTTGAAATACCCCTGATGCCATAGAGCGGCTGTCGGAAAAAACAAAATGGCCGGTCTAAAAGTTGAAATACCCCTGATGCCATAGAGCGGCTGTCGGAAAAAAACAAAATGGTCGGTCTAAAAGTTGAAATACCCTGATGCCATAGAGCGGCTGTCGGAAAAAACAAAATAGCCGCTCTATGGCATCATGCCATAGAGCGGCTGTCGAAAAAAACAAAATAGCCGCTCTATGGCATCAATTCCACTACTGTGGTGGGCACGCAGACCCTCACCCTACAGGGGTTGTGGTGGGCATGCAGGCCCTCACCCTACAGGGTTTTGGTGGGCATGCAGGCCCTCACCCTACAGGGTTGTGGTGGGCTCGCAGGCCCTCACCCTACAGGGGTTGTGGTGAGCACGCAGGCCCTCACCCTACAGGGGTTGTGGTGGGCACGCAGGCCCTCACCCTACAGGGTTGTGGTAGGCACGCAGGCCCTCATCCTACAGGGGTTGTGGTGGGCACGCAGGTCCTCACCCTACAGGGTTGTGGTGGGCACGCAGGCCCTCACCCTATAGGGCTGTGGTGGGCACGCAGGCCCTCACCCTACAGGGTTGCGTTGGGCACGCAGGCCCTCACCCTACAGGGTTGTGGTGGGAACGCAGACCCTCACCCTACAGGGTTGTGGTGGGCACACAGGCCCTCACCCTACAGAGTTGTGCTGGGCACGCAGGCCCTCACCCTACATAGGTTTCGGTGGGCACGCAAACCCTCACCCTACAGGGTTGTGTTGGGCACACAGGCCCTCACCCAGCAGGGTTGTGGTGGGCACACAGGCCCTCACCCTACAGGGTTGTGGTGGGCACGCAGGCTCTCACCCTACAGGGTTGTGGTGGGCACGCAGACCCGGACCCTACAGGGTTGTGGTGGGCACACAGGCCCTCACCCTACAGGGTTGTGGTGGGCACGCAGGCCTCTCACCCTACAGGGTTGAGGTGGGCATGCAGGCCCTCACTCTACAGGGTTGTGGTGGGCACGCAGGCCCTCACCCTACATGGGTTGTGGTGGGCACGCAGGCATCACCAGGGTTGTGTTGGGCACGCAGACCCTCACCCTACAGGGTTGTGGTTTGCACGCAGGCCCTCACCCTACAGGGTTGTGGTGGGCACGCAGGCCCTCACCCGACAAGGTTGTGGTGGGCACGCAGACCCTCACCCTACAGAGTTGTGGTGGGCACACATCCCCGGACCCTACACGGTTGTGGTGGGCACGCAGGCCCGAACCCTACAGGAGTTGTGGTGGGCACGCAGGCCCGAACCCTACAGGGTTGTAGTGGGCACGCAGGCCCTCACCCTACAGGGTTGTGGTGGGTACGCAGGCCCCTCAACCTACAGGGTTGTGGTGGGAACGCAGGCCCTTATCCTACAGGTGTTGTGGTGGGCACGCAGGCCCTCACCCTAAAGGTTTGTGGTGGGCACGCAGACCCTCACCTTACAGGGTTGTGGTGGGCACGCAGGCCCTCACCCTACAGGAGCTGTGGTGGACACGCAGGCCCTCACCCTACAGGGTTGTGGTGGGCACGGAGGCCCTCACCCTACAGGGTTGTAGTGGGCACGCAGGCCCTCACCCTACAGGGTTGTGGTGGGTACGCTGGCCCCTCAACCTACAGGGTTGTGGTGGGAACGCAGGCCCTTATCCTACAGGTGTTATGGTGGGCATGTAGGCCCTCGCCCTACAGGGGTTGTGGTGGGCACGCAGACCCTCACCCTTCAGGGGTTGTGATGGGCATGCAGGCCCTCACCCTACAGGGTTGTGGTGGGCATGCAGGCCCTCACCCTACAGAGTTGTGGTGGGCACGCAGGCCCTCACCCTACAGGGTTGTAGTGGGCACGCAGGCCCTCACCCTACAGGGGTTGTGGTGGGCACGCAGACCCTCACCCTACAGGGGTTGTGGTGGGCATGCAGGCCCTCACCCTACAGGGTTGTGGTGGGTATTCAGGCCCTCACCCTACAGGGTTGTGGTGGGCACGCAGGCCCTCACCCTACAGGGGTTGTGGTGGGCACGCAGGCCCTCACCCTAAAGGGTTGTGGTGGGCACGCAGGCCCTCACCCTACAGGGGTTGTGGTGGGCATGCAGGCCCTCACCCTACAGGGGTTGTGGTGGGCACGCAGTCCCTCACCTTACAGGGGTTGTGGTGGGCATGCAGGCCCTCACCCTACAGGGTTGGTGTGGACATTCAGGCCCTCACCCTACAGGGTTATGGTGGGCACGCAGGCCCTCATCCTACAGGGATAGTGGTGGGCACGCAGGCCCTCACCCTACAGGGTAGTGGTGGGCACGCAGACCCTCACCCTTCAGGGGTTGTGATGGGCATGCAGGCCCTCACCCTACAGGGTTGTGGTGGGCATGCAGGCCCTCACCCTACAGAGTTGTGGTGGGCACGCAGGCCCTCACCCTACAGGGTTGTAGTGGGCACGCAGGCCCTCACCCTACAGGGGTTGTGGTGGGCACGCAGACCCTCACCCTACAGGGGTTGTGGGGGGCATGCAGGCCCTCACCCTACAGGGTTGTGGTGGGTATTCAGGCCCTCACCCTACAGGGTTGTGGTGGGTATTCAGGCCCTCACCCTACAGGGTTGTGGTGGGCACGCAGGCCCTCACCCTACAGGGGTTGTGGTGGGCACGCAGGCCCTCACCCTAAAGGGTTGTGGTGGGCACGCAGGCCCTCACCCTACAGGGGTTGTGGTGGGCATGCAGGCCCTCACCCTACAGGGGTTGTGGTGGGCACGCAGTCCCTCACCTTACAGGGGTTGTGGTGGGCATGCAGGCCCTCACCCTACAGGGTTGGTGTGGACATTCAGGCCCTCACCCTACAGGGTTGTGGTGGGCACGCAGGCCCTCATCCTACAGGGATAGTGGTGGGCACGCAGGCCCTCACCCTACAGGGTAGTGGTGGGCATGCAGGCCCTCACCCTACAGGGGTTGTGCTGGGCATGCAGACCCTCACCCTACAGGGTTCTGGTGGGCATGCAGGCTTTGCCCCTACAGGGTTGTGGTGGGCACGCAGGCCCTCACCCTACAGGGCTGTGGTGGGCACGCAGTCCTAACCCAACAAGGTTGTACTGGGCACGCAGGCCCTCACCCTACAGGGTTGTGGTGGGCACGCAGGCCCTCACCCTACAGGGTTGTGCTGGGCACGCAGGCCTCACCCTAAAGGGTTGTGGGGGGCACGCAGCCCCGGACCCTACAGGGTTGTGGTGGGCACGCAGGCCCGAACCTACAGGGGTTGTGGTGGGCACGTAGACCCTCACCCTACAGGGGTTGTGGTGGGCACGCAGGCCCTCACCCAACAGGGTTGTGGGGGGCACGCAGCCCCGGACCCTACAGGGTTGTGGTGGGCACGCAGGCCCGAACCCTACAGGGGTTGTGGTGGGCACGCAGACCCTCACCCTACAGGGTTTGTGGTGGGCATGCAGGCCCTCACCCTACAGGGTTGTGGTGGGTATTCAGGCCCTCACCCTACAGGGTTGTGGTGGGCACGCAGGCCCTCACCCTACAGGGGTTGTGGTGGGCACGCAGGCCCTCACCCTAAAGGGTTGTGGTAGGCACTCAGGCCCTCACCCTACAGGGTTGTGGTGGGCACGCAGAACCTCACTCTACAGGGGTTGTGGTGAGCACGTAGGCCCTCACCTTACTGGGGTTGTTGTGGGCATGCAGGCCCTCTCTCCACAGGGTTGTGGTTGGCATGCAGGCCCTTTCCCTACAGGGTTGTGGTGGGCACGCAGGCCCTCAGCCTACAGGGTTGTGGTGGGCACGCAGGCCCTCACCCCACAGGGTTGTGGTGGGCACGCAGGCCCTCACCCTACAGGGTTGTGGTAGGCACGCAGGCCCTCACCCTACAGGGTTGTGTTGGGCACGCAGGCATCACCAGGGTTGTGGTGGGCATGCAGACCCTCACCGTCCTCACCGTACAGGGTTCTGGTGGGCAAGCAGGATTTCACCCTACAGGGTTGTGGTGGGCACGCAGGCCTTCACCCAACAGGGCTGTGGTGGGCACGCAGGCCCTCACCCTACAGGGTTTTGCTGGGCACGCAGGCCCTCACCCTACAGGGTTGTGGTGGGCACGCAGACCTTCACCCTACAGGGTTGTGCTGGGCACGCAGGCCCTCACACTACAGGGTTGTGGGGGGCACGCAGCCCCGGACCCCACAGGGTTGTGGTGGGCACGCAGGCCTGAACCTACAGGGGTTGTGGAGGGCACGTAGACCCTCACCCTAATGGGGTTGTGGTGGGCACGCAGGCAGTCACCCTACAAGGGTACTGTTGGGCACGCAGACCCTCACCCTACAGGGATTGTGGTGGGCATGCAGGTCCTCACCCTACAGGGTTGTGGTGGGCATGCAGGCCTTCACCCTACAGGGTTGATGTGGGCGTGCAGGCCCTCACCCTACAGGGGTTGTGGTGGGCACGCAGGCCCTCACCCTACAGGGTTGTGGTTGGCACGCAAGCCCCTCACCCTACAGGGTTGTGGTGGGCATGCAGGCCCTCACCCTACAGGGGTTGTGGTGGGAACGCAGGCCCTCACCCTACAGGGGTTGTGGTGAGCACGCAGGCCCTCACCCTACAGGGGTTGTGGTGGGCACGCAGGCCCGGACCCTACAGGGTTGTGGTGGGCAAGCAGGCCCTCACTCTACAGGGTTGTGCTGGGCACGAAGGCTCTCACCCTACAGGGTTGTGGGGGGCACGCAGCCCCGGACCCTACAGGGTTGTGGTGGGCACGCAGGCCTGAACCCTACAGGGGTTGTGGTGGGCACGCAGACCCTCACCCTACAGGGGTTGTGGTGGGCACGCAGGCCCTCACCCTACAGGGGTTGTGGTGGGCACGCAGTCCCTCACCTTACAGGGGTTGTGGTGGGCATGCAGGACCTCACCCTACAGGGTTGGTGTGGACATGCAGGCCCTCACCCTACAGGGTTCTGGTGGGCACGCAGGCCCTCACCCTTCAGGGGTTGTGGTGGGCACGCAGGCCCTCACCCTACAGGGTAGTGCTGGGCATGCAGGCCCTCACCCTACAGGGTTGTGGTGGGCTTTCAGGCCCTCACCCTACAGGGTTGTGATGGGCACGCAGGCCCTCACCCTACAAGGGTTGTAGTGGGCACGCAGGCCCTCTCCCTACAGGGGTTGTGGTGGACACGCAGGCCCTCACCCTACAGGGTTGTAGTGGGCACGCAGGCCCTCACCCTACAGGGTTGTGGTGGGTACGCAGGCCCCTCACCCTACAGGGTTGTGGTGGGCACGCAGACCCTCACCCTACAGGGTTATTATGGGCACGCAGACCCTCACCCTACAGGGTTGTGGTGGGCACGCAGACCCTCACTCTAGAGGGTTGTGGTGGGAACGCAGGCCCTTATCCTACAGGGGTTGTGGTGGGCACGCAGGCCCTCACCCTACAGGGTTGTGGTGGGCACGCAGACCCTCACCCTACAGAGTTGTGGTGGGCACGCAGACCCCTCACCCTACAGGGTTGTGGTGGGCACGCAGACCCTCACCCTACATGGGTTGTGGTGGGCACGCAGGCCTTCACCCTTCAGGGTTGTGGTGGGCGCGCAGGCCCTCACCCTACAGGGATGTGCTGGGCACGCAGGCCCTCACCCTACAGGGTTGTGGTGGGCACGCAGGCCCGGACCCTACAGGGGTTGTGGTGGGAACGCAGGCCCGGACCCTACAGGGGTTGTGGTGGGAACGCAGGCCCTCACCCTACAGGGGTTGTGGTGGGCACGCAGGCCCTCACCCTACAGGGGTTGTGGTGGGCACGCAGGCCCTCACCCTACTGGGTTGTGGTGGACACGCAGGCCCTCACACTTTAGGGTTCTGGTGGGGATGCAGGCCCTCACCCTGCAGGGTTGTGGTGGGCACGCAGGCCCGGACCCTACAGAGTTGTGGTGGGCAAGCAGGCCCTCACTCTACAGGGTTGTGCTGGGCACGAAGGCCCTCACCCTACAGGGTTGTGGGGGGCACGCAGCCCCGGACCCTACAGGGTTCTGGTGGGCACGCAGGCCCGAACCCTACAGGGGTTGTGGTGGGCACGCAGACCCTCACCCTACAGGGTTTGTGGTGGGCACGCAGGCCCTCACCCTACAAGGGTTGTGGTGGGCACGCAGAACCTCACCCTACAGGGGTTGTGGTGGGCATGCAGGCCCTCACCCTACAGGGTTGTGGTGGGTATTCAGGCCCTCACCCTACAGGGTTGTGGTGGGCACGCAGGCCCTCAACCTACAGGGGTTGTGGTGGGCACGCAGGCCCTCACCCTAAAGGGTTGTGGTGGGCACGCAGGCCCTCACCCTACAGGGGTTGTGGTGGGCACGCAGGCCCTCACCCTACAGGGGTTGTGGTGGGCACGCAGTCCCTCACCTTACAGGGGTTGTGGTGGGCATGCAGGCCCTCACCCTACAGGGTTGGTGTGGACATTCAGGCCCTCACCCTACAGGGTTGTGGTGGGCACGCAGGCCCTCACCCTACAGGGATAGTGGTGGGCACGCAGGCCCTCACCCTACAGGGTAGTGGTGGGCATGCAGGCCCTCACCCTACAGGGGTTGTGCTGGGCATGCAGACCCTCACCCTACAGGGTTCTGGTGGGCATGCAGGCTTTGCCCCTACAGGGTTGTGGTGGGCACGCAGGCCCTCACCCTACAGGGCTGTGGTGGGCACGCAGGCCTAACCCTACAGGGTAGTGGTGGGCACGCAGACCCTCACCCTTCAGGGGTTGTGATGGGCATGCAGGCCCTCACCCTACAGGGTTGTGGTGGGCATGCAGGCCCTCACCCTACAGAGTTGTGGTGGGCACGTAGGCCCTCACCCTACAGGGTTGTAGTGGGCACGCAGGCCCTCACCCTACAGGGGTTGTGGTGGGCACGCAGACCCTCACCCTACAGGGGTTGTGGGGGGCATGCAGGCCCTCACCCTACAGGGTTGTGGTGGGTATTCAGGCCCTCACCCTACAGGGTTGTGGTGGGTATTCAGGCCCTCACCCTACAGGGTTGTGGTGGGCACGCAGGCCCTCACCCTACAGGGGTTGTGGTGGGCACGCAGGCCCTCACCCTAAAGGGTTGTGGTGGGCACGCAGGCCCTCACCCTACAGGGGTTGTGGTGGGCATGCAGGCCCTCACCCTACAGGGGTTGTGGTGGGCACGCAGTCCCTCACCTTACAGGGGTTGTGGTGGGCATGCAGGCCCTCACCCTACAGGGTTGGTGTGGACATTCAGGCCCTCACCCTACAGGGTTGTGGTGGGCACGCAGGCCCTCATCCTACAGGGATAGTGGTGGGCACGCAGGCCCTCACCCTACAGGGTAGTGGTGGGCATGCAGGCCCTCACCCTACAGGGGTTGTGCTGGGCATGCAGACCCTCACCCTACAGGGTTCTGGTGGGCATGCAGGCTTTGCCCCTACAGGGTTGTGGTGGGCACGCAGGCCCTCACCCTACAGGGCTGTGGTGGGCACGCAGTCCTAACCCAACAAGGTTGTACTGGGCACGCAGGCCCTCACCCTACAGGGTTGTGGTGGGCACGCAGGCCCTCACCCTACAGGGTTGTGCTGGGCACGCAGGCCTCACCCTAAAGGGTTGTGGGGGGCACGCAGCCCCGGACCCTACAGGGTTGTGGTGGGCACGCAGGCCCGAACCTACAGGGGTTGTGGTGGGCACGTAGACCCTCACCCTACAGGGGTTGTGGTGGGCACGCAGGCCCTCACCCAACAGGGTTGTGGGGGGCACGCAGCCCCGGACCCTACAGGGTTGTGGTGGGCACGCAGGCCCGAACCCTACAGGGGTTGTGGTGGGCACGCAGACCCTCACCCTACAGGGGTTGTGGTGGGCACGCAGTCCCTCACCTTACAGGGGTTGTGGTGGGCATGCAGGACCTCACCCTACAGGGTTGGTGTGGACATGCAGGCCCTCACCCTACAGGGTTCTGGTGGGCACGCAGGCCCTCACCCTTCAGGGGTTGTGGTGGGCACGCAGGCCCTCACCCTACAGGGTAGTGCTGGGCATGCAGGCCCTCACCCTACAGGGTTGTGGTGGGCTTTCAGGCCCTCACCCTACAGGGTTGTGATGGGCACGCAGGCCCTCACCCTACAAGGGTTGTAGTGGGCACGCAGGCCCTCTCCCTACAGGGGTTGTGGTGGACACGCAGGCCCTCACCCTACAGGGTTGTAGTGGGCACGCAGGCCCTCACCCTACAGGGTTGTGGTGGGTACGCAGGCCCCTCACCCTACAGGGTTGTGGTGGGCACGCAGACCCTCACCCTACAGGGTTATTATGGGCACGCAGACCCTCACCCTACAGGGTTGTGGTGGGCACGCAGACCCTCACTCTAGAGGGTTGTGGTGGGAACGCAGGCCCTTATCCTACAGGGGTTGTGGTGGGCACGCAGGCCCTCACCCTACAGGGTTGTGGTGGGCACGCAGACCCTCACCCTACAGAGTTGTGGTGGGCACGCAGACCCCTCACCCTACAGGGTTGTGGTGGGCACGCAGACCCTCACCCTACATGGGTTGTGGTGGGCACGCAGGCCTTCACCCTTCAGGGTTGTGGTGGGCGCGCAGGCCCTCACCCTACAGGGATGTGCTGGGCACGCAGGCCCTCACCCTACAGGGTTGTGGTGGGCACGCAGGCCCGGACCCTACAGGGGTTGTGGTGGGAACGCAGGCCCGGACCCTACAGGGGTTGTGGTGGGAACGCAGGCCCTCACCCTACAGGGGTTGTGGTGGGCACGCAGGCCCTCACCCTACAGGGGTTGTGGTGGGCACGCAGGCCCTCACCCTACTGGGTTGTGGTGGACACGCAGGCCCTCACACTTTAGGGTTCTGGTGGGGATGCAGGCCCTCACCCTGCAGGGTTGTGGTGGGCACGCAGGCCCGGACCCTACAGAGTTGTGGTGGGCAAGCAGGCCCTCACTCTACAGGGTTGTGCTGGGCACGAAGGCCCTCACCCTACAGGGTTGTGGGGGGCACGCAGCCCCGGACCCTACAGGGTTCTGGTGGGCACGCAGGCCCGAACCCTACAGGGGTTGTGGTGGGCACGCAGACCCTCACCCTACAGGGTTTGTGGTGGGCACGCAGGCCCTCACCCTACAAGGGTTGTGGTGGGCACGCAGAACCTCACCCTACAGGGGTTGTGGTGGGCATGCAGGCCCTCACCCTACAGGGTTGTGGTGGGTATTCAGGCCCTCACCCTACAGGGTTGTGGTGGGCACGCAGGCCCTCAACCTACAGGGGTTGTGGTGGGCACGCAGGCCCTCACCCTAAAGGGTTGTGGTGGGCACGCAGGCCCTCACCCTACAGGGGTTGTGGTGGGCACGCAGGCCCTCACCCTACAGGGGTTGTGGTGGGCACGCAGTCCCTCACCTTACAGGGGTTGTGGTGGGCATGCAGGCCCTCACCCTACAGGGTTGGTGTGGACATTCAGGCCCTCACCCTACAGGGTTGTGGTGGGCACGCAGGCCCTCACCCTACAGGGATAGTGGTGGGCACGCAGGCCCTCACCCTACAGGGTAGTGGTGGGCATGCAGGCCCTCACCCTACAGGGGTTGTGCTGGGCATGCAGACCCTCACCCTACAGGGTTCTGGTGGGCATGCAGGCTTTGCCCCTACAGGGTTGTGGTGGGCACGCAGGCCCTCACCCTACAGGGCTGTGGTGGGCACGCAGGCCTAACCCTACAGGGTAGTGGTGGGCACGCAGACCCTCACCCTTCAGGGGTTGTGATGGGCATGCAGGCCCTCACCCTACAGGGTTGTGGTGGGCATGCAGGCCCTCACCCTACAGAGTTGTGGTGGGCACGTAGGCCCTCACCCTACAGGGTTGTAGTGGGCACGCAGACCCTCACCCTACAGGGGTTGTGGGGGGCATGCAGGCCCTCACCCTACAGGGTTGTGGTGGGTATTCAGGCCCTCACCCTACAGGGTTGTGGTGGGTATTCAGGCCCTCACCCTACAGGGTTGTGGTGGGCACGCAGGCCCTCACCCTACAGGGGTTGTGGTGGGCACGCAGGCCCTCACCCTAAAGGGTTGTGGTGGGCACGCAGGCCCTCACCCTACAGGGGTTGTGGTGGGCATGCAGGCCCTCACCCTACAGGGGTTGTGGTGGGCACGCAGTCCCTCACCTTACAGGGGTTGTGGTGGGCATGCAGGCCCTCACCCTACAGGGTTGGTGTGGACATTCAGGCCCTCACCCTACAGGGTTGTGGTGGGCACGCAGGCCCTCATCCTACAGGGATAGCGGTGGGCACGCAGGCCCTCACCCTACAGGGTAGTGGTGGGCATGCAGGCCCTCACCCTACAGGGGTTGTGCTGGGCATGCAGACCCTCACCCTACAGGGTTCTGGTGGGCATGCAGGCTTTGCCCCTACAGGGTTGTGGTGGGCACGCAGGCCCTCACCCTACAGGGCTGTGGTGGGCACGCAGTCCTAACCCAACAAGGTTGTACTGGGCACGCAGGCCCTCACCCTACAGGGTTGTGGTGGGCACGCAGGCCCTCACCCTACAGGGTTGTGCTGGGCACGCAGGCCTCACCCTAAAGGGTTGTGGGGGGCACGCAGCCCCGGACCCTACAGGGTTGTGGTGGGCACGCAGGCCCGAACCTACAGGGGTTGTGGTGGGCACGTAGACCCTCACCCTACAGGGGTTGTGGTGGGCACGCAGGCCCTCACCCAACAGGGTTGTGGGGGGCACGCAGCCCCGGACCCTACAGGGTTGTGGTGGGCACGCAGGCCCGAACCCTACAGGGGTTGTGGTGGGCACGCAGACCCTCACCCTACAGGGGTTGTGGTGGGCACGCAGTCCCTCACCTTACAGGGGTTGTGGTGGGCATGCAGGACCTCACCCTACAGGGTTGGTGTGGACATGCAGGCCCTCACCCTACAGGGTTCTGGTGGGCACGCAGGCCCTCACCCTTCAGGGGTTGTGGTGGGCACGCAGGCCCTCACCCTACAGGGTAGTGCTGGGCATGCAGGCCCTCACCCTACAGGGTTGTGGTGGGCTTTCAGGCCCTCACCCTACAGGGTTGTGATGGGCACGCAGGCCCTCACCCTACAAGGGTTGTAGTGGGCACGCAGGCCCTCTCCCTACAGGGGTTGTGGTGGACACGCAGGCCCTCACCCTACAGGGTTGTAGTGGGCACGCAGGCCCTCACCCTACAGGGTTGTGGTGGGTACGCAGGCCCCTCACCCTACAGGGTTGTGGTGGGCACGCAGACCCTCACCCTACAGGGTTATTATGGGCACGCAGACCCTCACCCTACAGGGTTGTGGTGGGCACGCAGACCCTCACTCTAGAGTGTTGTGGTGGGAACGCAGGCCCTTATCCTACAGGGGTTGTGGTGGGCACGCAGGCCCTCACCCTACAGGGTTGTGGTGGGCACGCAGACCCTCACCCTACAGAGTTGTGGTGGGCACGCAGACCCCTCACCCTACAGGGTTGTGGTGGGCACGCAGACCCTCACCCTACATGGGTTGTGGTGGGCACGCAGGCCTTCACCCTTCAGGGTTGTGGTGGGCGCGCAGGCCCTCACCCTACAGGGATGTGCTGGGCACGCAGGCCCTCACCCTACAGGGTTGTGGTGGGCACGCAGGCCCGGACCCTACAGGGGTTGTGGTGGGAACGCAGGCCCGGACCCTACAGGGGTTGTGGTGGGAACGCAGGCCCTCACCCTACAGGGGTTGTGGTGGGCACGCAGGCCCTCACCCTACAGGGGTTGTGGTGGGCACGCAGGCCCTCACCCTACTGGGTTGTGGTGGACACGCAGGCCCTCACACTTTAGGGTTCTGGTGGGGATGCAGGCCCTCACCCTGCAGGGTTGTGGTGGGCACGCAGGCCCGGACCCTACAGAGTTGTGGTGGGCAAGCAGGCCCTCACTCTACAGGGTTGTGCTGGGCACGAAGGCCCTCACCCTACAGGGTTGTGGGGGGCACGCAGCCCCGGACCCTACAGGGTTCTGGTGGGCACGCAGGCCCGAACCCTACAGGGGTTGTGGTGGGCACGCAGACCCTCACCCTACAGGGTTTGTGGTGGGCACGCAGGCCCTCACCCTACAAGGGTTGTGGTGGGCACGCAGAACCTCACCCTACAGGGGTTGTGGTGGGCATGCAGGCCCTCACCCTACAGGGTTGTGGTGGGTATTCAGGCCCTCACCCTACAGGGTTGTGGTGGGCACGCAGGCCCTCAACCTACAGGGGTTGTGGTGGGCACGCAGGCCCTCACCCTAAAGGGTTGTGGTGGGCACGCAGGCCCTCACCCTACAGGGGTTGTGGTGGGCACGCAGGCCCTCACCCTACAGGGGTTGTGGTGGGCACGCAGTCCCTCACCTTACAGGGGTTGTGGTGGGCATGCAGGCCCTCACCCTACAGGGTTGGTGTGGACATTCAGGCCCTCACCCTACAGGGTTGTGGTGGGCACGCAGGCCCTCACCCTACAGGGATAGTGGTGGGCACGCAGGCCCTCACCCTACAGGGTAGTGGTGGGCATGCAGGCCCTCACCCTACAGGGGTTGTGCTGGGCATGCAGACCCTCACCCTACAGGGTTCTGGTGGGCATGCAGGCTTTGCCCCTACAGGGTTGTGGTGGGCACGCAGGCCCTCACCCTACAGGGCTGTGGTGGGCACGCAGGCCTAACCCTACAGGGTTGTGCTGGGCACGCAGGCCCTCACCCTACAGGGTTGTGGTGGGCACGCAGGCCCTCACCCTACAGGGTTGTGCTGGGCACGCAGGCCTTACCCTAAAGGGTTGTGGGGGGCACGCAGCCCCGGACCCTACAGGGTTGTGGTGGGCACGCAGGCCCGAACCTACAGGGGTTGTGGTGGGCACGTAGACCCTCACCCTACAGGGGTTGTGGTGGGCACGCAGGCCCTCAGCCTACAAGGGTAGTGGTAGGCACGCCGACCCTCACCCTACAGGGATTGTGGTGGGCATGCAGGCCCTCACCCTACAGGGTTGTGGTGGGCATGCAGGCCCTCACCCTACAGGGTTGATGTCTGCAAGCAGGCCCTCACCCTACAGGGGTTGTGGTGGGCACGCAGGCCCTCACCCTACAGGGTTATGGTGGGCATTCAGGCCCTCACCCTACAGGGTTGTGGTGGGCACGCAAGCCCCTCACCCTACAGGGTTGTAGTGGGCATGCAGGCCCTCACCCCACATGTTTGTGGTGGGCACGCAGGCCCTCATCCTACAGGGGAGTTGGAGGGCACGCAGGCCCTCATCCTACAGGGTTGTGGTGGGCACGCAGGCTGGGACCCTACAGGGTTGTGGTGGGCACGCAGGCCCGGACCCTACAGGGTTCTGGTGGGCACGCAGGCCCGAACCCTACAGGGGTTGTGGTGGGCACGCAGACCCTCACCCTACAGGGTTTGTGGTGGGCACGCAGGCCCTCACCCTACAGGGGTTGTGGTGGGCACGCAGACCCTCACCCTACAGGGGTTGTGGTGGGCATGCAGGCCCTCACCCTACAGGGTTGTGGTGGGTATTCAGGCCCTCACCCTACAGGGTTGTGGTGGGCACGCAGGCCCTCACCCTACAGGGGTTGTGGTGGGCACGCAGGCCCTCACCCTAAAGGGTTGTGGTGGGCACGCAGGCCCTCACCCTACAGGGGTTGTGGTGGGCACGCAGGCCCTCACCCTACAGGGGTTGTGGTGGGCACGCAGTCCCTCACCTTACAGGGGTTGTGGTGGGCATGCAGGCCCTCACCCTACAGGGTTGATGTGGGCAAGCAGGCCCTCACCCTACAGGGGTTGTGGTGGGCACGCAGGCCCTCACCCTACAGGGTTATGGTGGGCATGCAGGCCCTCACCCTACAGGGTTGTGGTGGGCACGCAAGCCCCTCACCCTACAGGGTTGTGGTGGGCATGCAGGCCCTCACCCCACATGTTTGTGGTGGGCACGCAGGCCCTCATCCTACAGGGGTTGTGGAGGGCACGCAGGCCCTCATCCTACAGGGTTGTGGTGGGCACGCAGGCCCGGACCCTACAGGGTTGTGGTGGGCACGCAGGCCCTCGCCCTACAGGGTTGTGGTGGGCACGTAGGCATCACCAGGGTTGTGGTGGGCATGCAGACCCTCACCCTACAGGGTTCTGGTGGGCAAGCAGGCTTTCACCCTACAGGGTTGTGGTGGGCACGCAGGCCCTGACCCTACAGGGCTGTGGTGGGCACGCAGGCCCTCACCCTACTGGGTTGTGGTGGGCACGCTGGCCCTCACCCTACAGGGTTGTGGTGGGCACGCAGGCCCTCACCCTACAGGGGTTGTGGTTGGCACGCAGGCCCTCACCCTACAGGGGGTTGTGGTGGGCACTCAGACATTCACCCTACAGGGGTTGTGGTGGGCACGAAGGCCCTCACCCTACAGGGGTTGTGGTGGGTACGCAGGCCCTCACCCTACAGGGGTTGTGGTGGGCACGCAGACATTCACCCTACAGGGGTTGTGGTGGGCACGCAGGCCCGGACCCTACAGGGTTGTGGTGGGCACGCAGGCCCGGACCCTACAGGGTTGTGGTGGGCATGCAGGCCCTCATCCTACAGGGGTTGTGGTGGGCACGCAGGCCCTCACCCTACTGGGTTGTGGTGGGCATGCAGGCCCTCACCCTACAGGGTTGTGGTGGGCATGCAGGCCCTCACCCTACAGGGGTTGTGGTGGGCACGCAAACACTCACCGTTGCCACCAGTATTTGTTTGCCTTGTTCGGGTTGAATGTAGACACAGTAGTAGTGGCTTCTGTATATTTATTGACCGAGACAACAAGGTATATATCTGGCCAGCCGAGGTCCACCTACTCTGGGTGTGTCTAGAGAACTGAGGCTGCTGGGAGCATGGCTGATGCTCCTCTGTCTGGCATGACGTCAGAGGCCTACTTGCCTGTGATTGGTTATATTCCAACTGACATAGAATTTGAGTATAACATCACCCTACAGGTGTTGTGGTGGGCACGCAGGCCCTCACCCTACAGGGTTGTGGTGGGCATGCAGGCCCTGACCCTACAGGGGTTGTGGTGGGCAAGCAGGCCCTCACCCTACAGGGGTTGTGGTGGGCACGCAGGCCCTCACCCTACAGGGGTTGTGGTGGGCACGCAGGCCCTCACCCTACAGGTTTGTGGTGGGCATGCAGGCCCTCACCCTACAGGTTAGGAGATATGAAGAAGTACATGTACTTACCTAGTTATACTCACCCAGTTGTCCAGACGGGGGTTGAGCTTCGGCTACTTGGTCCCGCTTCTCACCCGTCAATGTCCTGGTGTAGAGACACCGTGAGTGTATAGCCTCGCTGAAGACCCGGTACCCCGCGCCTCTGTCGGGCGCCTGCTGAACTGTCGTCAACACATCCTCCCTGGCTAATGTTTGCTGCCGTGGCTCACCACAGTTTGTGGTTGTCTTGTGGGGACAGGGGTTGTGGTGGGCACGGGTACTGGCCAGGGCATCCCGCTACCCATGGTCAGTCTTGTGGGGCCAGGGGCATGTGGTGGGCACCGATACCGGCCAGGTCATGCCCGCTACCCATGGTCAGGCCGCTCACCACCACACTCCACCAACACTATTCTTAAACTTTTCAGCGTTTCGGTAAATTCCATCCATAAAGAAAGGCTCGAAAAATACAAGATGGAGCCTGTGAACATCGGTCTAATATCTTAGATACAATTTAATTAGTCAGGCAGAAATTATTATATTAGCCCAACGCATGTAGCAGACAGTAGCCATGGTCTCGCTTCGTGCAGGTCAGAGTTCAATCCCCGACCGTCCAAGTGGTTGGGCACCATTCCTTCAGCTCCCCCCCCCTCCCATCCTAAACTCTTATCCTGACCCCTTCCACTTGCCATAAAGTCGTAATGGCTTGGTGCTGTCACTATTGTCTTGTGTGCAGTGTATAGTGGACATTGTCTTGTGACTAGTGTATAGTGGACATTGTCTAGCGTATAGTGTATAGTGGTCATTGTCTTGTGTATAGTGTATAGTGGTCATTGTCTTGTGACTAGTGTATAGTGGTCATTGTCTAGTGTATAGTGGTCATTGTCTTGTGTCTAGTGTATAGTGGCATTGTTTTGTGTATAGTGTATAGTTGTCATTGTCTTGTGTATAGTGGTCATTGTCTTCTGACTAGTGTATAGTGGTCATTGTCTTGTGTATAGTGTATAGTGGTCATTGTCTTGTGACTAGTGTATAGTGGTCATTGTCTTCTGACTAGTGTATAGTGGTCATTGTCTTGTGTATAGTGTATAGTGGTCATTGTCTAGTGTATAGTGTATAGTGGTCATTGTCTTGAGACTAGTGTATAGTGGTCATTGTCTGGTGTATAGTGTATAGTGGTCATTGTCTAGTGTATAGTGACCATTGTCAAGTGTATAGTGTATAGTGGTCATTGTCTAGTGTCTAGTGTATAGTGGACATTGACTTGTGTCTAGTGTATAGTGGTCATTGCCTTGTGTCTAGTGTATAGTGGTCATTGTCTTGTGTCTAGTGTATAGTTGTAACAAACTAGGCTGTTGTAAGAATTATCCAGAGTGGTTTATCGACAAAAGAGAACGGGAACCTGAGCCCGCGTGGTGACCTGGGGACCTGACCCCCAGGGGAATTCGCGGTGGAAATAACGGACGCTTTGTTCATAAGCTGCGTATAATGAACCATCCTATAGTATTCAGTAATTTAGAGAAATTAGCCTTTTCATTTTGCATTAAAATTGTATTGTATAATAGTACTGGATACAATATCAAGAGTATTCTAATTATTGAGTTTAAGTCACCATCAGTGACGTCACGAATCAGATCTAACTTGTAAGGCTATGCTTCCGCTGTGTTGTGTCTGTCTGTTCCCAGGTCTGATTGGTACACCGACCCAGTTGTTCCAGCCACACGTGAACCCTTGTCTGTAAAGACCGAGGGGGGAGGCACGTTACACAAAGCCCTCCCCCCCACCAGACCCAGTAACCCATACATCAGTTACTTTGGGGATAAGTGACTGTCCAAGAGTCACCCGGCCGACGCCTCACGTCACTAACGAGGTTGTCAGGGCCAGCTCGCACCGACCCAGTTGTTCCAGCCACACGTGAACCCTTGTCTGTAAAGACCGAGGGGGGAGGCACGTTACACAAAGCCCTCCCCCCCACCAGACCCAGTAACCCATACATCAGTTACTTTGGGGATAAGTGACTGTCCAAGAGTCACCCGGCCGACGCCTCACGTCACTAACGAGGTT
Organism: Procambarus clarkii; assembly: GCF_040958095.1. NCBI lineage: Eukaryota > Metazoa > Arthropoda > Malacostraca > Decapoda > Cambaridae > Procambarus > Procambarus clarkii. The sequence goes on along the minus strand of NC_091155.1, from coordinate 35,364,894 downwards.
GTCAGGGCCAGCGAGCTGTCCACATTATAGCAGTCACCGGAGGTGCCATACAACGCCGGGGTAGCTGTCTCGAGATCACCACTACCCACCTGCTGCGTCATCAAGACTGCAGCCATTCCAGCAGTGTTGGAGGAGAGGTCAAGAAATGGAAGCACGTAGCAGTACTCAAGAATTTCGCCGGAAGATTAATGATTACGTCATCTGAATTAACAAGAAAGCGGAAGTAAGGCGGTCACAGGTGGAAGGCACGGTTTCCCTACAGAGTACCGGGACTCGCCAATAGAAGGTCGCAAAATTGTCTCCTTTGGGCCTAAAGTCGGCGGTACGAGGGTATACACAGTTGGTGTTTACGGCCTAGTAACCTGGTGACATCAAGAAACGCCTGAGATGACGTGAGCAATGATGGAAGACGAGATTCACCTGTTCTGCAAACAAGCAACCCGCCTCTACGACCTTCTGACACCACTCCTGCTAAGAGACACCGTTGGTACATCCAGTCCTGTTCTGCTGTGGTCATCTGCGCCGTCAAGTTTAACATCAAGACTGCCGTGTGAACTGTGATTGATATGAAGGCGTGTGGACTGTCGAGAGCAAGATTAATGGCCGAAGTAACAGTATTCTACAGCTGTCACTTGGCACTCCGCTCTACTACACTCTGTCGTCATTCAGGAGTACCGGATGGGAGTACAAGAGGACCAGGTATTGATGTCTACACACGGGGAGAAGCAAGATCGACACCGTCATCGTCAGCGACTACATTCAGCATCCAGCAGCATCGATTTTTTTTTCTCGATTACTCAATATGAACAATTGATACAAAACAACAAAGTTGGCTCTGAACATCTGTGTAAAGAACATCTGGACACTTTTGTTTAAATGTTGAAAAACAGAGTTAGAATCAATTCTTTATAAATGTTGAAAAACAGATTTAAAATAATTCTGGTATAATATATGAAAATTTAACTCTATAAATTGGTCAGTAATCAAAATCGAAGCCCCTGTGTAATTGTCTCAGCCCAGAACAAACGGTTATGGAAAATTATGTTGTGCTATTTTTTGCAGAATGGTTGAACACAGGAGAGGCGGACCAATATAAACATTGACACTTCTAGTGAGTGAGAACACTTGGCTGTACAGTCAGCTGAAACCTGTGATATAGTATAGGAATTTTTTTTTTTATATTTTTAGATACATGTAATAAACATTAGGTGTGTTCCTTAACATGTCAAGGTTGACATTGATGGGGAGTGGGTAGTACACGGATGTGAACTTGATAGTTCCGTAGTACGCTCCCGGATGACTGAAAGTTCAGTCTGAAGTTATAACTGTAATGTTTATGTTTGAGCACGGTGTGGCCGGCTCTAGAGGACACATGGACTTGGCTAGTGAAGAGCCAAGAGAGTTTAATAGCTAGTCTTTGATGATAGAGTAGGGCCATGTTATTTAGCTAGGTCAGTAAGGATAGGATGTATGTTTCCTGATGTTTGAGGATTGCTGTCAGTTGACAGCTGAGAAATTTATGAATTTAAACATGTTGATGTTGGACACTCAAATATTTGTCAAATTTTATTAGTTAGGTTAGCTTTTGTTTATGGCATGAGTTGAATTGTGGGTTTGGATACTAAACCTCGTGATTTTTAACAAATTAACAAGGTTTACTAAGTGCTTGTGCGGGGGGGTTGTAACAAACTAGGCTGTTGTAAGAATTATCCAGAGTGGTTTATCGACAAAAGAGAACGGGAACCTGAGCCCGCGTGGTGACCTGGGGACCTGACCCCCAGGGGAATTCGCGGTGGAAATAACCGACGCTTTGTTCATAAGCTGCGTATAATGAACCATCCTATAGTATTCAGTAATTTAGAGAAATTAGCCTTTATTCATTTTGCATTAAAATTGTATTGTATAATAGTACTGGATACAATATCAAGAGTATTCTAATTATTGAGTTTAAGTCACCATCAGTGACGTCACGAATCAGATCTAACTTGTAAGGCGGAGTGACCGGCGGTCATAGGTCAGCAGGGTTGACAGGTCTACTATTTCTCAAAGTTTTAATAACCATTTTTGTGATCGGGAACAGCTCTGCCGTTAGAGGCTTGTGTAATTTAATTTCAGTAAAATAATTCAACCAGTCTGGATCAATTAAGTACAACAGAGGTTAATTGTTATAACTTAAACCTGGCTAGTAACTTGGTAAAACTTTGACTAGGCGGAAGGATACAATGTTCTAGTCTGGGCTAGGCCAGACGAGGACAGATCAGTGTGGAAACAGGAGCAGCTGGGAGAGGTCAAACATCTTACCTCTCCCCGAGACCAGCCCAACATCTTTAGCTGGTAAAACATAGAGGTATAGTTGCTATGGTTATGTATAGAAATAGTCTCATTTGCCATTCAGGTCAAGTAGGGAGTGTTAAAGTGACAGGGAGTGAACATATTTAGATTTTTGTTTTAGTTTTTCTTTTAATAAATTAAATTTGTTAATATTTTGCATTTTATTATTTCCATGTATTTTACGTGTATACTTGTCCTGGTCACGTGGTCCACACGAGGCAGAGTTGGATTGGGCGCCGATTCTAACATCGATTCTAACATCGAATCATTCCCGTGTAATTAATTTCACACTCTTAAGTTTCCACGGTCATCGAGTGGGGATCAAGCCCCAAGGTTGATTAATTAGCGTGATCGATCCAGACCTCGATCATTGCTCTGTGTTGCTGGTCTGGTGGTGGCAGCGTAGAGGCGACTCTAGGGTTTTGCTCAGAGCCTAGGTCACGTCATACTGGGTGTAGAATCCTAAGTCGGTCAATCGTCTTAGGACCACGTGGCGTGGAGTTGGCTTTGGTAAAAGTTGGAGTCCCTTGGTAGAGAATAAAAAGTAAGAATACGGGTAGAGAGGGCAAAGAAGGAAGTGAAGTAGAGAGAGAACCCCTAACCCGTGTTACATAGTGGTCATTGTCTAGTGTATAGTGTATAGTGGTCATTGTCTAGTGTATAGTGGTCATTGTCTAGTGTATAGTGTATAGTGGTCATTGTCTAGTGTATAGTGGTCATTGTCTTGTGTATAGTTGTCATTGTCTTGTGTCTAGTGTATAGTGGTCATTATCTAGTGTATAGTGGTCATTGTCTAGTATATAGTGTATAGTGGTCATTGTCTAGTGTATAGTGTATAGTGGACATTGTCTTGTGTCTAGTGTATAGTGGTCATTGTCTAGTGTATAGTGTATAATGGTCATTGTCTAGTGTATAGTGTATAGTGGTCATTGTCTAGTGTATAGTGTATAGTGGTCATTGTCTAGTGTATTGTGTATAGTGGTCATTGTCTAGTGTATAGTGTATAGTGATCATTGTCTTGTGTATAGTGGCCATTGTCTAGTGTATTGTGTATAGTGGTCATTGTCTAGTGTATAGTGTATAGTGGTCATTGTCTAGTGTATAGTGTATAGTGGTCATTGTCCTGTGACTAGTGTATAGTGATCATTGTCTAGTGTATAGTGTATAATGGTCATTGTCTTGTGTGTAGTGTATAGTGGTCATTGTCTAGTGTATAGTGGTCATTGTCTAGTGTATAGTGTATAGTGGGCATTGTCTTGTGTATAGTGTATAGTGGTCATTGTCTTGTGTCTAGTGTATAGTGGTCATTGTCTAGTGTATAGTGTATAGTGGTCATTGTCTAGTGTATAGTGTATAGTGGTCATTGTCTAGTGTATAGTGTATAGTGGTCATTGTCTTGTGTCTAGTGTATAATGGTCATTGTCTTGTGTCTAGTGTATAGTGGTCATTGTCTTGTGACTAGTGTATAGTGGTCATTGTCTTGTGACTAGTGTATAGTGGTCATTGTCTTGTGTCTAGTGTATAGTGGTCATTGTCTAGTGTATAGTGTATAGTGGTCATTGTCTAGTGTATAGTGTATAGTGGTCATTGTCTTGTGTCTAGTGTATAATGGTCATTGTCTTGTGTCTAGTGTATAGTGGTCATTGTCTTGTGACTAGTGTATAGTGGTCATTGTCTTGTGACTAGTGTATAGTGGTCATTGTCTTGTGTCTAGTGTATAGTGGTCATTGTCTTGTGACTAGTGTATAGTGGTCATTGTCTTGTGTCTAGTGAATAGTGGTCATTGTCTAGTGTATAGTGGTCATTGTCTTGTGTCTATTGTATAGTGGTCATTGTCTAGTGTATAGTGTACAGTGGTCATTGTCTAGTGTATAGTGGTCATTGTCTAGTGTATAGTGTACAGTGGTCATTGTCTAGTGTATAGTGTACAGTGGTCATTGTCTAGTGTATAATGTATAGTGGTCATTGTCTAGTGAATAGTGTACAGTGGTCATTGTCTAGTGTATAGTGTTTAGTGGTCATTGTCTAGTGTATAGTGTATAGTGGTCATTGTCTTGTGTCTAGTGTATAGTGGTCATTGTCTTGTGTATAGTGTATAGTGGTCATTGTCTAGTGTATAGTGTATAGTGATCATTGTCTTGTGTCTAGTGTATAGTGGTCATTGTCGTGTGTATAGTGAATAGTGATCATTGTCTTGTGTCTAGTGTATTATGGTCATTGTCTTGTGTCTAGTGTATAATGGTCATTGTCTTGTGTATAGTGGCCATTGTCTAGTGTATAGTGTACAGTGGTCATTGTCTTGTGTCTAGTGTGTAGTGAACATTGTCTAGTGTCTAGTGTACAGTGGTCATTGTCTTGAGTCTAGTGTATAGTGGTCATTGTCTTGTGTATAGTGGTCATTGTCTTGTGACTAGTGAATACTGCTGTGGGGAGTACATCTTCGCCAGTTTCAGAGTCAAGGGTGCCGACTCTTTCCTGTCTGTGGGTGCAGTCTATAGAATTCCTAACACTGATGTGTCCGAATTCAACTCAAACCTTAGAAATCTAATACTAGATAACAGACTGAACAAAAACCATCTAATTATCGCAGGGGACTTTAATATTGACCTCTGCGAGCCTGAACACCCCTCTGCTGTTAGCTTCCTCAACTGTATGAATTCCTGCTTCCTCATACTCTTAATCACTAGACCTACTAGAATCACTGATAGTACTGCCACGACTCTAGATCACATCTGGACCAACATAACCTCTCCGCTTACTTCATGTATAATCACCGATAGCACTACAGATCATTATCCCACATTTCTCTCAACTAACATTAACAAACCACCTCTAGAGACAAGGAAGATAAGCCTTAGGCTGCGCAGTGAAACTGCTATACACAGTTTTATAACTGCTGCTGCTAATGTCAACTGGGAGTCCGAGTTAGGTAACATAGGGGACATCAACCTAGCAGTGCAATCTTTTCTTCAAAAAACTCTCAGCCTTTATAACACCCAGTCCTATGCTTACGAAACAAGTTACAACCAAAAGGCTTAACAATTCTTGGCTTACAAAGGGAATACTTAAATCCATTAATAAAAAACATGACCTTGAGAAGAAGTATAGGTTAGGAACCGTCTCCAAAGAATTCTCAAAGAATTACTCGTTATTGCTATCTAAAATAATTAGACGAGCCAAAACTAAATACTTCAAAGATAAATTTACCCAAATAAAGAGCAACATTAAAAATCTTGGAGCACAATTTCATAAATATTGGGATCAAAGAAGATTTTAAATAACAAACCAACACTCCTGTCCAATAACGATGGTCAGCTTTCAGCCTCTGATTCTGCTATTGAGTTCACTAGGTTCTTCTCTTCCATTGGGTCATCCCTTGCAAATGATATTCCATCTTCCAGTACTGATGTTAAGGACTATCTTACAGGTAACTATTCACAGTCTCTGTACCTAAAGCCTACTAATTCCACTGACGTTAATGAGATAATCCTTTCCCTTAAAACCAAGTCTAGTGCCCTTGAGGAGATACCAACTTTAATTTACAAAAAAGCCTCTAGATCTTTAGCCCCTGCTATTGCATTGCTCTTCAACAAGTCACTTGAACTCCAAACCTTTCCAGATATTCTAAAAAAAAGCGAGAGTAACCCCTGTCCACAAATGTGGTGATCTCACAGATGTTAACAACTACAGACCTATATCAATCCTGCGTAACTTGTCAAAAATATTTGAAAAACTAATCTACAAGCAGCTTTACTCTTATCTAGCCAAACACAATATACTTAGCTCTTGTCAATATGGCTTCAGACCCAAAAAAACACTAACGATGCACTTATTAGTATGATTAACTTGATTCATGCAGCTCTTGATAAAAATGATTTCCCTGTTGGGTTATTTGTGGACCTGCGTAAGGCTTTTGACACTGTCAACCACCAAAACCTTCTTCTTAAATTACGTCATTATGGAGTCAGAGGACACTCCCTGCAATACCTCAAATCTTACCTTACTGACAGGTTCTAGTATGTTTCTGTGAATAATTCAATTTCTCCCATCCTACCCATCAACATCGGTGTTCCTCAGGGCAGCATACTTGACCCTCTCCTCTTTCTCATCTACATCAATGACCTTCCAAATGCCTCCCAACACCTCGAACCAATTCTATTTGCTGACGACACAACCTTCATTTACTCCAGTCCTGACCCCCTTGCTCTAAATGCCACAGTAAATACTGAGCTAAATAAAGTCCATCTTTGGCTAACTGCCAACAAACTCACCCTTAACATTGACAAAACTTTCTATATTCTGTTTGGCAATAAATCCTCTAATCAAATAAATTTCAGGATAAATAATACACAAATTTGTAACAAAATAGATGGCAAATTCTTTGGCGTTCCCATTGACAACAAGCTGCATATCCAGGGACACATTCTAAATATATAAAAAAAAGTTTCAAAAACTGTTGGCATTCTTTCTAAGATCAGATATTATGCACCCCGCCCTGCCCTGGTGACTCTCTATTACTCCCTCTTCTATCCATATCTCAACTATGGTATTTGTGCTTGGGGTTCTACTACCCAAAATCATTTACATCTTCTAATTACTCAACACAAAGCTGCTATTAGGACAATATCCAACTCTGGCCCCAGACATCACTCGGTACCCCTACTCAAATCTGTGAATATGTTAGATATTAAGTCACTGCACAGTCTCTCGTGTGTATTATACATATATAAAACGCTGAACTGTAATGCCAATCCTGACCTCAAAAGCTTCATTGAAGGTTGTAACAGAACCCATGGGCACCACACCAGAAACAAATAATCACTGATTTTCTCAGCAAAAGCGGTGAAATTCTGCGAAGAAGAAAATGTATTACCATGAGTTGGAGACTAACTGACTAAGTAGCGCGCGCTCCGAGTGAGGTACTTAAATGCGAGCCGCGGACACAGCGCCCTCTTGCTCGCCTCCGCCTCGCCAGTTACACTACAAAACGCCCACCCTCCTCCCGGGAAACCCTGCTTCCCCGGTTTTACTCTCCAAGGGATGACGCTAAAGCAATTTGCTAGGGACACTTGTTCCATCTTGCATCAACTATGTGTTACCCTGTGGGTGCTCCGACGGACCCCCCAAAGTGATAAGCCAAGAATACGAGATCGCTCTTCATTGTATTTGATTTAATCATTATAACGGCTATCTCCTCTTGCTCGCCTCCGCCTCGCCGGTTACACTACAAAACGAAACGCTCCGCCGCCATCCATTACACGTGGACTACGACGCCGGTACCTCAGACGACTACACGCCTTCCACTTAGCCTTCCACGTCACCCCCTGTCGCCTACAAGGGCGGCACACACGGGGCTCCTGATTGAGTGAAGTTTTCCTTGGTAGCCATAGGCATTCCAGAGCAGACGGCCCATCTCCATTATCCTAAGGTACAGTCCTGCCCGTATTCCCCCTACACGCCCGCGTGTGGGGCGCCCTGTTTTATTTAGGAATGTCCCCAGTGCCCGGCGTGTGCCCAGCGCCTGTCCCCGGTCGTGCGTGTCCTGATGCAGTAGCTAGATGCCCCAGGTTTATTTGCCCTCTCTAAGGACCCCGGCGTGCGGGATGCACGGTGGGGTCCCTCCCCGCCCTCAGTCCCGTGCCCGGGCGTGCGGGTCGTGCCATGCGCGTGTGGCTCCCCCTTCCGTACGAGGGCGGGCGGCGCCGCATCTGGTGGTGTCACCCACGTGGCCAGGCTCAGTGGTGTGCTTGCCCTAGGCGTGGTCCCTGGGGCCCCGCCCCCCCTTTCGCCCCTTGCGTGTGGGCTCCTATACACATGGGGGCGGGCGGCGCCACTGTGGTGGTGTCGCCCATCTGGACTTGGCTCCCAGGGGTTAGTTTGCCCTAGGCGGGGTCCCTAGGGGCTCTGCTTCGCCCTCGTCCTGCGGGCGCCTGGGCCACAAGGCACGCTCGTGCGGGCTCCTCTACGCCCGTTGGCCGGTGTCCCCCACACCTGGTGGCGTGGCCCATGCGGACAGTCCTAATGCTTTCCTTGCCCTAGGGGGTCGTCACTGGGGCCCGGAGGTGTGCACGGCGTGGCCTGGTGTCCGTCCCTGGGGTACGGCGTGGGCTGGCCCCTTGCGGCTCTCTTGCCTCTAGGGGCTGCATTAGGGGCTTCGCCTCGCCTCTCGCCCGGGCCGAGGGGCACGGGGTGTGGGGGTCCGGGCTCACGCTCGCCTCCTAGGGCCTCCTGCCGGCGGCGACCGGGACCGGGGACACGTGGGGTGCACGTACAGGGCTCCCCCTATGTCCCGTCCCGGCTGCTGATGTTCTGGCGGAAGTGGTTCCCGCCGATGATCCAGCAGCCGAAGGCTCAGCTGGCGGTGTTCCTTCTGAGCATGCCCTTCCCGCCCTCAGTGTCGTGCCCGGGAGTGCGTGTCGTGCTATGCACGTGTGGGTCTCCCTGCCCGAGGGCGGGCGGCGCCACACCTGGTGGTGTTGCCCGCGTGGCCTGGCCCTTAACTCGAATCCAGCCAATTATTCTTTATTAGTGTTATCCTTTATAGTTATTATTATTTATTATTATCCCTTATTATTATCGTCATTAATCTATTCTTATTTTTTAGATAGAGGACAACTGCTGTATCACATTACTAGCGGTCGTATAAATGAGCAGTGCACGAGCGATTGTTAATCACTGGCTGGCTCGTCGCCCTTACTATTGTATTCTCCATTATTATTATTCTTTATTTATTCTTTATAATTAATTATTCACCCAGCTGCTGAAGTTCCGGCTGGCGCGGCCCAGCCGATGTTCCAGCAGCTGAGGCTTCAGATACTAAGATTCTTTACTTTAAGAAAAGGTACAAATTTTTTTTATGCTTATATTATCTTTATTAAGATCAAGTTTTCCTTCAGTTCCGAGGGTGCGCTTCGGAATAATTCTATCATTTATTCCTTTATTATTGTCTCTAAGGTTATTATTCTTTATTATTATTACTCTCTATTATAATTATTATTAATCCAGCTGCCAACCGTTGGTCCAGCAGCTGAGGCTACAGTTACTATGAATCATAATTAAGAATCGATTACCTTTTCTCTATGCCTATATTACACTTTAATAAGAACATGAATTGCTTCAGTTCCGAAGAGTCGGCCCAGATGTATCCTATCAATTATTCCTCGTTTGTTATTCTTTATTGGTATGTCATTATAAGTGCTGGGCCCCGCAGCCGAATGGACTGCGCTCGGGGGTCATAGCCCTAGGGGCCCGGGTTCGACTCCCGGTGGAGGCGGAAACAATTGGGAAGTTTTTAATTTTTTTTTGATCTTTATTATAACAATTATTAACCCAGCTGTTGAAGTTCCAGCTGGCGAGGTCCCAGCTGATGTCCCCAGCTGCTGAAGTTCCGGCTGACGAGGTCCCAGCCGAAGATCCAGCAGCGGGCCCTCCAGTTAACAAGAATCTTTACTTTAAGAAAGATCAGCTTTCTTTATGCTTATATCATCTTTAGTAAGATCAAGAATTACTACAGGCCCGACTATTCGATTTAGCTGAATCCTGTCAATTATTCCTTAGTATTGTTATCCTTTAGTGTTATTATTCTTTATTATATTCGTTCTCCCCCGGAGCTTATTATTTCGGGATAAGGAACACTGAATGTACCACATTACTCGATGCCGTATAACCTAACTGAGCAGTGCGCCAGTGCTGCATTGGTTGCAACTAGGGAGATTGTGACATGGCATATTGCTGTCGGAGCCTAGTGCCAGTTACACAATGTTGACGGGTACACACAAAACGAGGTCTCAATTATTATTCAGTCATTATTTCTGGTTATGTCTATTCACCTTCCCTGTTTATTATTATCCTCATATTCAATTATCCATACTGGTTATTATAATTTCGCTACTCAATTGATTTGCCGCTGTTGTGCCGGCTGATGTGATCCCTGCCGGTGATCCAGCAGCTAATGGCCCAGCTGCCTTCGGGCCGGGCACATCTGCTGATGTCCCGGCTGACGTAGTTACGCTGCCGACGACCCAGCAGCTGATGGGCCAGCTGAGCGTGCCCCCTGGGGGCCACGCCCAGCCCCCCCTGGGGCAGCCGCTGACGTTCCGGCTGTTGTGGTCCCAGCCGATGATCCAGCAGCTGATGGCACAGCTGGTGGTGTTCCAGCTGTGCATGCCCCCGGGGGCCAAGCACAGCTGCTGATGTTCCGGCTGATGTGGTCCCAGCCGATGATCCAGCAGCTGATGTCCCAGCTGGTGGGGTTCCAAGCTGAGCATGCCCCTGGGGGCCAAGCACAGCTGCTGACGTTCCGGCTGACGTGGTCCCAGCCGATGATCCAGCAGCTGATGGCCCAGCTGGTGGGGTTCCAAGCTGAGCATGCCACTGGGGGCCAAGCACAGCTGCTGACGTTCTGGCTGACGTGGTCCCAGCCGATGATCCAGCAGCTGATGGCCCAGCTGGTGGGGTTCCAAGCTGAGCACGCCCCTGGGGGCCAAGCACAGCTGCTGACGTTCCGGCTGACGTGGTCCCAGCCGATGATCCAGCAGCTGATGGGCCAGCTGGTGGGGTTCCAAGCTGAGCACGTCCCTGGTGGCCAAGATAGCTGCTGACGTGCCGACTGATGTGGTCCCAGCCGATGAACCAGCAGCTGCAGGCTCAGCTGACGGTCTTACAGCTGAGCATGCCCTTGTAATTAATCATCGTGATTATTGTTAATTAATTGCTTGCAGTTGTTTAATTATTATTTCTATGCTGCCGGTGACCCAGCAGCTGATGGCACAGCCGAGCATGCCCGTATAATCAACCATTATTATTATTATGAGTATTGTTAATTAATTATTAGTAGCTAAGAATAGCAGACGAAGGCTCAGCTGGTGGTGTTGCAGCCGAGCAGGCACAGTCACCCTCTTTATTTATATACGTTTTCTGTTCTTTACATTTTGTCATTCCTTATATTCCTTTCTAATTTATATATTATATATTGTTTGTTTGTTTCTCGGGCAAGTCCCAGCTGCTGAGGTGCCGGCTGACGTAGTCCATGCCGATGATCCAGCAGCTGAGGACCCAGCTGGTAGGGTTACGGCCGCTGGGTGAGGCCCAGCTGTTGGGCCAGCTGGTGGTGTTCCAGCTGAGCATGCCCCCGGGGGGCCTAGCCCAGCCACGGATGTTCCTGCTGACGAGTTTCCAGCCGATGTCCCAGCAGCTGAGGCTCCGGAAGAAGGTATTCAGCCGACGATGTCCCAGCTGCTGAAGTTGACATCTAGCGGCGTCCAACCGAAGATGCCGCAGCTGCACTGGTCCAGCTGCCAAGGCTACAGATGGCGTGTCCCAGCCGAGGAATTCCACGACAGAAAAAGGGAAGAACGCATTTTCTCTCTATTCTTAATAATAATTTCGTTACAGTTATATATATTATAATAATTTATAATATAAATTTTATTATATTTTATTTGTATATTTATTTTAAATATTATTAATTTTATTAATTTTATTTTGTTAATTTATATAAAAATATTTATATAAATATTATTATATATATCTTATTACTGATAATTGCCGTGCCGGTGCCTACTAACTACTTGACGCTGACATTAAAAACTTCTATTAGTTTCCCACTGAGGAGGCGTCCGATTGTTCCAGGAGTTAGCACTTATTGTATCTGGCAGTACCATCACTAGGCTCCTCGGTTACTCCCCACTCAGTTATGCTGGGGCTTCATTCCATTCTACCCATTCCTGCCTTACGCAACAGGTGCCGCATCCAGTTATCTCCACTCTCGCAGCCTAATTGCCAGCAGTACACTTTGAAGCGGGTCCCACGCACCTGTGCCTTTTCTTTTCACGTTACCTCTGCACACCAGCTCCTGCCCACCCTTACTGCTTTAATACTTCCAGATCCACAATAGAACGACGACGAGGAAAGCCTGTGATGATGGACCACGGCTCTCATGCCCACAGTGCGAGGTATCCTGGGAGGTGACCGACACGCTTCTAAGCTGACACCTCCACTCCACACCCGCGGGGCTCACCACAGCGACAATGACCGACACGGGGTCGACCCTGGGGAGTCGGCCTCGGAGTGGACAGCGTTCACATTCCCACACCCGCCCTGGGGCCAGCCTTCCAGGACTGGTCTCTGTGAGGGCGGGCTACTACGACGAAGATATACACGGGATCAACCAGTCATTCGCCATGGTGGAAAGCGCTCCCTGCATGGAGTACAAACCCGGCAGTAGGTCCTCCTCCCAGGGCACAGTCGGTGGCCCAACCCGCTTCAGCTCCACGGCTCGTCAAGATGGCGCTCTGTCGGCCCACCAAGCGAGCTGCGTCAGTTAGCAGCATCTGTCTAGTAGACTCGGAATGGTACCTTTTTCAATCAGGAAAACTGATTGTTTTTTAATGACCTCTCCGGGCATACGGGCACGCTTATGGCCACGGTAGCGAAGTGTCATGTTCCTACTTATAGCAGCCAGCTTCCGCTCGATCTTCGGGGGTGGGGGTTCCGCGGCGCTGGCCCTCACGGGATTGGGGGTGCTCCGACGGAACCCCCAAAGTGATAAGCCAAGAATACGAGATCTCTCTTCATTGTATTTGATTTAATTATTATAACGGCTATCCAATAATTTTATTTCTGTATAATAATTTATGGTTATTCACTAAATCATTATTAGTCACCATAATTAATTCCACTTTAATCATCTATTTATTCGTTATACTATGTATATACTATACATAGTATAGTTATACTATACATAGTATAGTTATACTATACATAGTATAGTATATACATAGTATATACTATACTATGAAGTACTATGCTTCTTCATTTAAGGATTATCAATTAAATCATTAATTATGACTATTATTAATTAATTATTTGTTTTAAATAATTAATTATTATTATTATTATAAAATAAAACAAGTCCCCCACTCTGTGAGCGTTTTCTTCCATCCGCAGAAATGTATCTTTTTGGTTATTTGGCTCAGTGTAGATGTTATGCCTAAGCTCTTGAACCCAGGCTCCTTTGCTTGTGCTGGTGACCAAAATGTTAGTGTGAGTGTAGAGCGTTGGCTCCGAATTACCTTACTGAAATCTCTGCTTGGAAATTTAAGATTAAGAACTGTATCAAATGAGTCTAGTGAATAAAGAATAACTAGAGCACATTTAGACGGATTAAACGTATGGTTGTATTCAACACTTCATGGTTTAACTATTTATAAGAAAAGTTGATAGAATCTTTGGCTGCCGTCAATATGATTATATCATCACCAACACAGAAAACATTACCATAAATACTGCCTCTGCGACAGCCGGGACTTTATTCTCTCAACTCTTTCAAAAATGGGTCAAGATGGAAAGCAAACAAAAACAAAATTAATGTAATAAATTTTCTCAGATTTCTCCATCACATTGCTGCTTTTCATACATGATCAGGTAAATACATATATCTAGCGATAGCTTGACATACTTTTATGCTCATTAATTCTCTAAACAGTTTGAAGTGTTCAATATTGTCAAGTGATTTGGAAGCACAAGGAAACTGAGATAATAGAGCTTTTCTTTGAGTTTTAATACTAATAGTTTCCAGCAGGGAAAAACTACATAGTGTTGTATATAGTAATCAGTCTTTTAGGCAAATTTAGAGTCAGGGTGTCTAGTTCGTCAGGTAGAAAATCAACCAGTATAATCAAATGCACTATTTATTAGTATGTTTAGTGCAATGGCTCCATAGTCATCATAGGACCTACAACCTCGGTAATTGTTTGGAATGGTAAAAAGTACAGAGGTGTTTATTGCTGTCGGCGATGGATCATAGCAGATGCAGGGTGTAAGATTGATATATAGGCTCACAGTTTCGCTGATTCGTGTTTATTGTTGTCAGTGTGGGTGTGAACAACACGTAATCTTGAATAACATTTCACAGCTTGACGTATTAGGCTCCAAAGACCCAAAATTTTAGTATTAACCCTTAAATGGCGCATAGCTATATACCACTTGACATTCACAGGTGCATACCAAAAAAAAAAAAAAAAATTATTTTTTCTTCTTAACCTGTTAATTTGTGTTCACTGATCACAGGAAAAATAAAAAAAAAAATCCTAAGTGGCATATATTGCCCGCTATACGGTGGGGAATTCTGGCAAAAAATAGGCGCTGACTCAGCATTCGTCCCAGGCAGTCTGTTGATCGCCAGCTGTCAGGCCGGAGTTGCCACAAAGAGATACTTACCTGATTATTTCATTGTCTGTGATTTTTCGTAATTTTTTTGCTGTAATATTATTCAATAGTGTGTAGTGTGATATATTTATATAATAAAATGAGTGAATCATCACTGTACTCAAAAATATGGTGTGCATATTGTTGATTCAATTATATTCATCAAACAGTGAACAAATACTTTGTTGGTTATTACGCTACATACACAGGTTATATATAAGTATCTGCATGTTTTGTTCACCATAATTGTACATCTAAGCTTGTATGGTGAGTAAAGGCACAAAGACGTAGCTACTCACACAGTCAGCTGATGGCTGCCGCCCTCAAGGCCAGACGCACTAATATTTCTCCTACAACAATACTGTTTGTGGTGCTATTACGCTACTGTTTGTGGTGCTATTATCAACCGTGAAGAGCTCAGTCCCCCAGGGTACTGTGCTTGCTCCAGTACTTTTTCTCATCCTCATTTCGGACATAGACAAGAACACAACCTATAGCACTGTATCATCCTTTGCAGATGACACTAGGATCTTCATGAGAGTAGGCAACATAGAGGACACGGCGAACCTCCAGTCAGATGTAGATCAGGTCTTTCTATGGGCTACAGAAAATAATATGGTGTTTAACGAAGATAAGTTCCAGCTCATGCGCTATGGAAAAGATGAAAATATAAAAACGGAAACCACGTACAAAACTCAGGCAAATCATAACATAGAACGAAAAGGCAATGTAAAGGATCTGGGTGTACTCATGTCGGAAGACCTTACCTTTAAAGAACACAATAAAGTAGCCGTCACAACTGCAAGAAAAATGACAGGTTGGATAAGAAGAACTTTTCACACTAGAGATGCTATACCGATGATGACACTTTTCAAAACGCTTGTGCTCTCTAGAGTAGAGTACTGCTGCACAATGACAGCACCTTTCAAAGCTGGAGAAATTGCTGACCTGGAGAGCGTGCAGAGATCCTTTACTGCTAGAATCCACTCAGTAAAACACCTAAACTATTGGGACCGACTAAAGAGCCTAAAACTGTACTCCCTTGAGCGCAGGCGGGAGAGGTACATAATAATTTACACGTGGAAAATATTGGAGGGGCTGGTCCCAAACCTGCACACAGAAATAACATCACATGAGACCAGAAGACATGGCAGGATGTGCAGAATACCCCCGTTGAAAAACAGAGGTGCAACTGGTACTCTGAGAGAGAACTCTATCAACATCAGAGGTCCGAGACTGTTCAACACGCTTCCACTACACATAAGGGGCATAACTGGCCGACCCCTCACAGTGTTCAGAACTGGATAAGAACCTCCAAAGGATACCTGATCAACCAGGCTGTGACTCATACGTCAGGCTGCGAGCAGCCGCGTCCAACAGCCTGGTTGATCAGTCCGGCAACCAGGAGGCCTGGTCGACGACCGGGCCGCGGGGACGCTAAGCCCCGGAAGCACCTCAAGGTAACCTCAAGATAAGGTCTCATGAAAGCGGTACGCTGTGCTCATGCCGAAGGACGATCCTGGAAACAAGCTATGTATGCTTTTCTCAGGAACTACCGTGCAACACCGCATGGAACACTGGGCAAGTCACCTGGTGAACTTTTATTTGGACGTCCTATGAGGATCGCACTACCCGTCATGCCAGCCGAGGTAACGGATAAACGTCTCGCTCAGAAGGATGCTCTAGCCAAGGGCAAAATGAAAATTGCTCATGATCAACATGCAAAGGAACAATTCATAAAGGTTGGAGATACTGTTTTCGTTAAAAAGAAAAAAGAGGGAAACCTAGATATGCCGTATGATACAAAGCCATATAAAGTGATTAGTGTAAAAGGAACTATGGTAACAGCTAGTAATAGAGATCATAGTATAACACGTAATATGACCTATTTCAAAGTGATTCCAACTAGTGTAGAAAATGATGAAGTGCAAAGTCGTGCAAAAGAAAAAGAAAAAATGAGTTATAACTCAATAAACAATTCATCAAGGGATGTTATTGTATTAGGGGACTCTCGTCCTAAACGTCATGTTAAACGCCCTACACGATTTGATGATTAATTGTGTTCCTATGTAATGCAAAGTATTTACTTGTTATGCTGAACTAAATTTAATATTGTTTGAATAATGCAGATATCTCATTCAATATTTTGTAACTCTGTATTACAGTTTCTTTTATGTTTGTTTAACATTGCATATACATAAGCCTGGGCATATGTATTTTTAATATTGAAATCCTTTGTGGTAAAGATTAAGTTGTTTAAATTCTTTGTGTGCTTAATTAATGTTAAATGTATGCAATATCTCTTGATATGTTAATAACTTACTTTGTGTCAATAACTTAGCTTTGTGCTACAAGCATGGTAGACATCCTGTAGTCATTCTTTTAAAGAAAAGGAGGGATGTCATGTTCACAGAAAATGGTACCATCCGTTTTCTATGTGTGGTGGAGCAGACGCCAGAGAAGGTAAACAAGAGAGCGTACAGGACGCCCGCCAAGCTTGGTAGCTACTAGTCATGTAACATCTTAAGTATTAAAGTCAGTAACCAAGCAATGGCTTTACATCAACCCTACAACCAAGACTTCCTCAGTAACACACAAACACCACAGTCCCAAGTGTGCAGGTTCACACCCTCCTCATGGTGTGGTGGTCTAGCATGGCAGTACCAAGTGTGCAGGTTCACACCCTCCTCATGGTGTGGTGGTCTAGCTTGGCAGTACCAAGTGATTCAGCTACAGATAGACAACATTAACATCAGTAATAAAGATGATGGCAAGTTTCTTGGCCTATTCCTAGACAAGAGACTCAACTTCAGCACCCACATTCAACACATAACTAAGAAAGTCTCTAAGACAGTTGGTATACTCTCCAAAATCAGATATTATGTTCCTAACTCTGCTCTCCTCTCACTATATTATGCACTAATTTACCCCTATCTTAATTATGGTATCTGTGCATGGGGGTCTAACACTGCAAACCACCTTAAGCCCATCATCACACAGCAAAAATCTGCTATCAGAATGATAACTAACTCAGCTTTCAGACAACACTCAGCTCCCTTGTTTAAATCCCTAAACTTGCTAAATATTAACTCCCTCCACACATTCTCTTGTGTCAACTACATTTACAAAACCCTGTTCTTAAATGCAAACCATGCTCTGAAACTCTCCCTGGACAGATGTAATAGGACCCATTATCACCACACCAGAAATAAATATCTCTTTGATATCCCCAGGGTCAAACTTAATCTGTGTAAACACTCTATGCAAATTAAGGGACCTAGTTTATGGAACTCACTCCCTAGTGAATTGAAAAACTGTAAAACTTTTGCCTTATTTAAAAGCAAAACCAAAAAGTACCTAACTTCATCTTCTTAGTTTTCCTACACTGAGCTTTAAATTTGCTCTGTACCTAGTGTTACCCAATCTCCTAATTTTTATGTAATTTCATACAACCTTATCATTGTGTTCATTGCTGTCTTCTTTTATGTGCTAGCCATATGCTGTATTGTGACTACCAATTTTTGTCAACTACCATTCAAGCTGTCATTGCAACCAATCTTATATTGTTTCTGCTGTATTATGCCTACCAATTTTTTTGTCAACTACCATTCAAGCTGTCATTGCAATCAATCTTAGCTACCTATGTGCTTTAATATACTGTACCTACAATTTTATCTCATCTTTTTTTTCATTTCATGTAATCTGTTATCATTTTTTGTCTATAATTTTGCAAGTATTTACCTCCTTAAAATTTTCTTAGATTAAGGACCTGCCCGAAACGCTGCGCGTGCTAGTGGCTTTACAAGACTGTAATTACCATATTTGTATCCTCACATTCCTTATGTACATTCTTGTATATGCATAAATAAATAAAAATAAATAAATAAATAAAGTGTGCAGGTTCACACCCTCCTCATTCCTTTTTAGAATCTTATATTATTATATTATTATTATAATTATTTAAAAGTGTAATTTTGATAGTAAAGTAAATTTTAAGTTCGATCATTTTTATTTTGTTTTTGCCAAAACTCTAATGACTAAATGTCCAAGAATGTTGTTGAGGTCCAGTGTAGTGCAGCAAGCTAAGGTAATTATGAGGAGTTGAGGTCCAGTGTAGTGCAGCAAGCTAAGGTAATTATGAGGAGTTGAGGTCCAGTGTAGTGCAGCAAGCTAAGGTAATTATGAGGAGTTGAGGTCCAGTGTAGTGCAGCAAGCTAAGGTAATTATGAGGAGTTGAGGTCCAGTGTAGTGCAGCAAGCTAAGGTAATTATGAGGAGTTGAGGTCCAGTGTAGTGCAGCAAGCTAAGGTAATTATGAGGAGTTGAGGTCCAGTGTAGTGCAGCAAGCTAAGGTAATTATGAGGAATTGAGGTCCAGTGTAGTGCAGCAAGTTAAGGTAATTATGAGGAGTTGAGGTCCAGTGTAGTGCAGCAAGCTAAGGTAATTATGAGGAGTTGAGGTCCAGTGTAGTGCAGCACGCTAAGGTAATTATGCGGAGTTGAGGTCTAGTGTAGTGTACCAAGCTAAGGTAATTATGAGGAATTGAGGTCCAGTGTAGTGTACCAAGCTAAGGTAATTATGAGGAATTGAGGTCCAGTGTAGTGCAGCAAGCTAAGGTAATTATGAGGAGTTGAGGTCCAGTGTAGTGCAGCAAGCAGCAGCAGAGGGTGTAATAGTAGAAACAACAGTAGCCGGATCAGCATGAGGAGTAGCAGTTGATGACAGGGTTGTTGATATGTGGAACCAATTACCACGAAACGTAGTGGAGGTGGGGTCCCTCGATTGTTTCAAGCGTGGGTTGGACATGTATATGAGTGGGATTGGGTAGTTATAAATAGGAGCTGCCTCGTATGGGCCAATAAGCCTTCTGCAGCTACTTTTGTTCTTATGTTCTTAAATCGCAGGAGGAACAGCAGTAGCAGGTTTAGCATGAGAAGTAGCAGTAGAAATAGCAGGGGGAACAGCAGTAGCTGGATCAGCATGAGAAGTAGCAGTAGAAATAGCAGGAGGAACAGCAGTAGCTGGATCAGCATTAGAAGTAGCAGTAGAAATAGCAGGAGGAACAGCAGTAGCTGGATCAGCATGAGAAGTAACAGTAGAAATAGCAGGAGGAACAGCAGTAGCTGGATCAGCATGAGAAGTAGCAGTAGAAATAGCAGGAGGAACAGCAGTAGCCGGATCAGCATGAGAAGTAGCAGTAGAAATAGCAGGAGGAACAGCAGTAGCTGGATCAGCATGAGAAGTAGCAGTAGAAATAGCAGGAGAAACAGCAGTAGCTGGATCAGCATGAGAAGTAGCAGTAGAAATAGCAGGAGAAACAGCAGTATAAATAGCAGGAGGAACAGCAGTAGAAATAGCAGGAGGAACAGCAGTAGCTGGATCAGCATGATAAGTAGCAGTAGAAATAGCAGGAGGAACAGCAGTAGCTGGATCAGCATGAGAAGTAGCAGTAGAAATAGCAGGAGGAACAGCAGTAGCTGGATCAGCATAAGAAGTAGCAGTAGAAATAGCAGGAGGAACAGCAGTAGCTGGATCAGCATGAGAAGTAACAGTAGAAATAGCAGGAGGAACAGCAGTAGCTGGATCAGCATGAGAAGTAGCAGTAGAAATAGCATTAGGAACAGCAGTAGCTGGATCAGCATGTGAAGTAGCAGGTGGAACCGAAGCCGGGAAAATTTTGTTTTCAAGGATGCCGTGAGTAGGAAGAAGGGGGTGTAACATCATTTTCAGGACATCAATAAATTAAAAACTTTAAATATGTATTCAAAATAATGTGTGTACAAGATCATATTAGTAATATACAATTGTGGGGACAGGAGTTACACAAACTCATGAAGCCATTATTACGTAAAGCATTTCACGCAAAACTTACAATAATTTAGAAGAAAATTTAATTAAAGGTGTGACGGGGTAAGCACTTAATAATAAAAGGGAAGTAAGCTAACAAAAATGAATAATTTTAAGAAAACACAAATGAATACAATAAAAAGGTGATACTTAATAATGACTGGTATAGACTATTACATTAATGAGTCGGTAGTTCTAGCAACAGTACAGTACTTTATTTACATTAATAACACAATGTAAATACTAAGGTGTAATTTAGAAAAGAAACTGGACTTTTTCTCATAACATTTTCTTGGAACTTAACAGAAATATAGTATAAGTTATGGTTAATGAGCCCCTCAGTGGTGCCTCCTTGCCATGGTAAGGGGCTCACGTACACCTCCCTAGGACAGGTGTGGGTTGCCTGTGCCCCCTCTCCTGCCCCGTCTTTGGGTGGTGTACGTGCTGAAGGGCACCATGTAGGGGCCTTGTGAGCCATCGGACCACCCGCTGGAGGGGTCGCCTGTGAGGGGCCGCCCTGAGTGGATGGTTGGGTGTCCAGGCTAGGGCGATAGGGGGACAGGGGTCTTAGTACCAGTGTGGGAGAATGAACGAAGTAGTAGGACTCCGCTGTTGAAAAGGGGGAGCACCGCTGGGGACGACACACCCTTCCTGCACTGGCCCGCACTCGGCCTCCCTGGCTGCCCTGGTAGGTGGTATCCCTTGGTTCCGGGTCCCATCCCTTGTATATTGGTTTGCTATATGGATGACGACTTGACTACTAACCAGGCTCATGGGGTGGGCGACCAGGCCCCTGAGTCGGACCGTCCTGGAAGACCGGGATCTGTAGCTTCCGCTACAGAGCCCGGTTTAGGCCCAGACCGGACTCTTCCTCCCTGCTCCCTTCCCTCCTCTGTGGTTGGGTCGAGCCCCAAGTCTGCTGTGGTGACCGTCTCGTCCCCTTGCACGGCTCCATCTCTTCTTGTGACTACTGCACCTTTCGTCCCGTCTCTCTCTAAGGGTTCTCATCGCCGTACCCGCCACAGCCGCTGTCGTATGCTCCCTTCCCATCCTACTTCGTTCCATGCTTTGTTTCGTCCTGCTACATGGACTTAGTACTTTGACCTCCAACCTTTGACTCAACTCTTCCTGACGATTTTTCCCTTCATAGGCATCTTGTCGATTCCGTGGATGCCTCTATCACCTTCAACCCCACTCGTCTTGGTACCCGTGTCGTTGCTGCTCCTTCTCAGGATGCGGCCACTCGCTTGGCCGCCTTATCCTGCCCTGGCGAAACCCCTGTTCGGGTCTCAAAGAACGCTTGGTTGAATGCCAGTGTGGACACTGCTCTCTTCCCGCACCATGTTGCGACCGGTGTTAGGGATCTCAGGGACTGCCACGAGGATATCAAGCATGTCCTCGAGGCTCAGGGTCATTCTGTCCTCCAGGTGGATACATTTACTCATCCCCCTCGGGGTCATCGCCGTCTGCTTCTTCGGGTTGTGAAGGTTACCTTTGATGGTAGGACCCTTCCATCCTCTGTTATTCTTGTTGGTGCTAGGTGCTCCGTTCAGGAATATATTCCATCTCCTCGGCTCTGCAGTAAGTGCTGGACGTTTGGGCATGGTACCCTCAAATGCTCTAGTCCTGTCTCTCTCTGTCCCACGTGTGGAAGCGAGGGTCACTCTAAGTTGGAGTACACTTCTCCCCAGGCCCGCTGCCTCAATTGCGGTGAGGCCCACCCTACCTTCTCCCGTGCGTGTATTCGTTACAAGCTTGATGGGGCTGTCCTCAACTTGAAGCACCGGGACCGTTTGTCTTTTCCTGAGGCTCGGCGCCAAGTTCATCGTCTCCCCCCTTTCGCCGGTGTCTCCTATGCTCGCGTGGTGCGCTCTTCCTCTCCTCGTCCTTCCCGCCTTCCTCAGTCTCACAACCGTTTCCGAGCCTTAGACCCGGACACGCCCACCACCACCTCCCCTGTTTCCCTCCGTTCTGTCCCGAAGGGTCCCCCTCCTGGTTCTCTGTCTAGGGCTCCTCTTTTTTCTACCCAGTCTGTCACGTCTCCTGTGTCTTCTATTTCCTTTCCTTCTAGTCCTCCTTCCCGTCCTTCTCCTCCGTCTCTTGGCTCTCCATGCCGCCTGACTGTGCGGGCCGATGTCCATCGCTCTCCTGATGGTTGTGTTGTTTGCTCTCGCTCTTCTTCTCCTATCCAGACACTGGAGTCTGTTGCCCAGTACGTTGTCACGAATCTTACTAAGATTCTGCCATGACTCTCGATATTACATATTACATTATTGTCGTGTTCTCAAATTAATATTGTGTCCAGTTGTATGATTCAAGAATTTGTATATATATATATATATATATATATATATATATATATATATATATATATATATATATATATATATATATATATATAACATAGCAGGCTGTGTGAACTGTGTAGTGTGTGTGGACTGTGTAGTGTGTGTGTAGGCTGTGTAGTGTGTGTGAAGTATTTTGGTGTTAGATTTCGCTGTAGTTACTCCGTGTGGGCGGGTGACCATATTTGGATATGGCCGGTGTGATTGTTGTCAATCGAGTGTCTCTAGTTTTATCTTTATTTATTCTCATGTTTGGTGGCCATATATTTGTATGGAATGTTATACCAGTGATTACTATTTAGTTTACAATGTTTAATTATTAGTGCTGCATTTGTGGTATTAGAATTTCCACCATGTTTACGTGGACTGTTAGGTGAATTTTTGGTAGACGTTTAGTCGACGTTTGGCCTGCGTACCAAAACCTGGGCAGTAGAGTGGCGGCTGCGCTCGAGAGCAGTTGTGTTTTAAGCTAAGTCATTGGTCCCTGTTATTTTAGCCCATATAAATGGTAATTATCTGGTTAGATGATTTGAGAATTACTATTGATTACTCCATGTTCTGGTGATATTGCTCATGTCTCAGTACTTAATTTCATTTTATGATATTGCATGCTGATAAATATTTCTGGCTACCATTTATACACTTAATTGTTGTTATGTTGTTCCCCTTAGCAAAATATATTGTTCTCCTTTTTATACAGTGATGTAATTATACCCCTAGACATCTATTGGCAAGGCCGATTTCTTACCATTTCTTTTCACTGTGGGGGAGAAGAACCTTATTTAGTCTCAAGGGTCGTGACATACGTTGCTGCTGGGACGCCTGTATCTTTGAGTCAGAAGCGGAAACCTGGCTCCTCTCCTTCCTCCTCCCTGTCGGTAAGAATTAAAGCTTTGCTTTCTTCTTCACCCCCTCTCTCTGATTCTATCATTCCTTTCCCTCCCGCTTCGGTGGTGGTGCCCCCTGTTCCTACTGTGGGGGTTTCTTTAGCCCCTGGTTCCATCTCGGTTACTGCCCTTGCTGAGGTGCGCTCCCCTCTTTCTGCCCCCCCCCCCTCCTCCTCTTCCTTCTCCTCCAGACCCTGCTCGTCTACCTCTGGTCTGTCCTCTCGCTTCTTGCCCTCCTTCTTTACTCAGTTTACCCATGCCCCCTAACCCTGACTTCGCTGACCCTGATCCTGACTCTGCTTTTTTAGCGTGCTGTGTTCCTTCTTCACCTTTGTTTCTTCTTTGCTCTCTGTTGCTCTCCTCTCTCTCTTTGCTGATGTCTTTTCACAGTTTTCACAGTTTTCTCCCCTTTGTGTCTGTCTCCAGGAGCCGATGCTTGGTTCTCGTCCTGGTCGCTTCCGTGGCTATTCTTTTCTCTCCCCTCCTCCAGCTATTGCTGGGGTCCATAATTCTTCTGCTCTCTTGATTCGTTCCGATGTTCCCTTTGTCCTCTTACTTTTTTCCTCGCCTCTCCACTGTTCTGCCGCCCGTATCTTTGTGCGTAGATGGTACATGGTTTGTTCCATTTATCTCCCCCCCACTGTCCCACTTTCTCTTCCCGATCTTAAACTGAACTATTTATAGTTAATAATCATTAGCTTAAATTTGCCTATGTTTATTATTCAACTTTTTTTTTTTTATTTAATTTATTACCTAGTTTGCCTAGCCTCGCCATACTCCCTTACTCCATTGTACCCCTGGCTTTGCCTGTATCTCAAATTACAAATTGTTACCTACAGTGTACCTGAGAGTACTTGTAAGCAATCTACCTCATTTTTTCTTTTTTTGCTCAATTTGTTTTTGTATTGTATAGTCTTGTTTATATCTTTGTTTTGTATTTCTATATCTTTTGTTTTGTATAGTCTATGTTTATATGTTTTTTTCTTTGATTTCATTTATTACCTAGGTTGCCTAGCCTCGCCATAACTCCCTTACTCCATTGTACCCCTGTAAGCCCCTTGTAAGCTACCTCATTTTTTTCTTTGTTGTTCATTTTGTGTTTGTTTTGTATAGTATTGTTTATATATTTTTCCCCCTTTTATAGCTTAATTCTACTTTATAATTTGCCTTTCTTGCCTTGTTTTCCTGCAACCAGCCTTTTTAGGCAGACAAGTATAGACCCAGAACTAAACCTCTTATCCACTATCTATGACAATCATCACTTTAACATGCTTGGGGTTTAATATCCTGTCATCCCTACAGGCGTATGTCATTTTGAAAAAAAATAAAATATTTTTTCTTCCTAACCTGTTAATATGTGTTCACTGATCACGGGAAAAATAATAAAAAAATCGTAAGTGGCATATATTGCTCGCTATAGGGCGGGGAAGTCTGGCAAATTATAGGCGCTGACTCGGCATGCGTCCCAGGCGGTCTGTTGCTCGCTAGCTATCAGGCCAGAGTTGCCACAAAGAGATAATTACCTAATTATTTCAATGTCTCTGATTGATTTTTCATAGTTTTTTTGCTGTAATATTATTCAATAGTGTGTAGTTTGATATATTTATATAATAAAATGAGTGAATCATTGCTGTACTCAAAAATATGGTGTGCATGTTGTTGATTCAATTATGTTCATCAATCAGTGAACAAATACTTTGTCGGTTATTACACTATAAGCACAGGTTATATATAAGTATCTGCATGTTTTCTTCACTATAACGAACCATTAAGTAGCTATTATGAGTCAAAAAGTAACGAGGAGTGACCGCCGTGTACCAGCCAGCCACTCCCGCCCTCCCTCCAGTCATCTGACTCACCCACATTCTCCTCCCACAATAATGTTTTTGCTATAATTCACTATATACAGACGTTATATATAAGTATCTACATGTTTTGTTCACCATAACTGTACATCTAAGCTTGTATGGTGAGTAAAGGCACACAGACGTAGGACCTCACACAGTCAGCTGATGGCTGCCGCCCTCAAGGCCAGACGCACTAATATTTCTCCTCCAACAATACTGTGTGGTGTTATTACGCTATATACACACATTATATATAAATATCTACCTGTTTTATTCACCATACTTGTACAAATAAACTGGTATGGTGCCCAAAGACCATCGTGGTAACCAGTAAACAACACCATCATCTGCACGGTGGCGTCGTGCAGACGACGCCACCGCCCTCACCAAAATGGCGGCTCCAAACCTTCTCTTGCCATTTATACCCTCTATACACACGTTATATATAAGTATCTACATTTGTGTTCACCATAGCGAACCACTAAGCTGGTATGCTGAGTGCAGTCAATAAAAGGTGGCCACACACAGTCAGAAGACATCGCCACCATCCTCCCTCCCACAGCATTACTCCTCCCTCCATGGCGCACAGCGCTAAATATCACCACAATCCTGCTATTATCAGAACCCTGGTCAGTTTTATTACAGTCAGGGGTCTTCTGTAATAATATCATCGCTACATAATAGCATGAACAAGTATATTTTGGCATTTTTAGGCGATGCTGTGGTCACAAGCTGAACAGCAGTGCTGTTAGCTTATGCTGCGTGCGTCAGGTTTGGTTGCTCACTCAATACTGAGGCCAATAACACCCGGGAGTTTGGCCCACGATTTTTTTTTAAAATGGCGTCTGTTTACAAGAGCCCTGATGAAGGTGTATCCGCGGGCCGTTTAAATCTTGCGTAGCACTCCAACACATCATATGACGTGATGCGCAGTTGACTGGAACAACGTCCAACACGTCATATGACGTGATGCGCAATTTAAGGGTTAATGATCTAAATTGCAGATATTTTGCAGCACATGATGTAAACAATGTATTAACTCATAATCACAATATCTCTGTAATCAACTTGAACGTTAGATCCCTAGGTAAACACTTCGATGATGTTGGTGCCTTGATTGAAACTATTGACAACAAATTCTCTTTTATTATACTTACTGAAACATGGTTGAAAGAGGATACTACTCAACTCTTTAACATGCCTAACTACTCGGCAATTCACAACTATCGTCAACTTCAGAGAGGTGGTGGCACTGCTCTTTACTACCACCAAGAACTAACATCCTTAAAAGAAATTAGAACTAGAGACTGCTATGGGGAGTATATCTTCGCCAGCTTCAGAGTCAAGGGTGCCGAGACTGTCCTGTCTGTGGGTGCAGTCTATAGAATTCCTAACACTGATGTGTCCGAATTCAACTCAAACCATAGAAATCTAATACTCGATAACAGACTGAACAAAGACCATCTAATTATCGCAGGGGACTTTAATATTGACCTCTGCGAGCCTGAACACCCTACTGCTGTTAGCTTCCTCAACTGTATGAATTCCTGCTTCCTCATACCCTTAATCACTAGACCTACTAGAATCACTGATAGTACTGCCACGACTCTAGATCACATCTGGACTAACATAACCTCTCCGCTTACTTCAGGTATAATCACCGATAGCACTACAGACCATTACCCCACATTTCTCTTAACTAACATTAGCAAACCACCTCTAGAGTCAAGGGAGTTAAGTTTTAGGCTGCACAATAAAACTGCTATAGACAATTTTATAACTGCTACTGAAAATGTCAACTGGGAGTCCGAGTTAGGTAACATAGGGGGCATCAACCTAGCAGTGCAATCTTTTCTTCAAAAAACTCTTAGCCTTTATAACACCCACTGTCCTATGCTTTCAAAACAAGTCACAACCAAAAGGCTTAACAATCCCTGGCTTACAAAGGGAATACTTAAATCCATTAATAAAAAACATGACCTTGAGAAGAAGTATAGGATAGGAATTGCCTCCAAAGAATTCTCAAAGAATTACTCGTTATTGCTATCTAAGATAATTAGACGAGCCAAAACTAAATACTACGAAGATAAATTTACCCAAATAAAGAGCAACATTAAACAAACTTGGAGCACAATTTCACAAATATTGGGATCAAAGAAGACTTTAAATAACAAACCAACACTCCTGTCCAATAACGATGGTCAGCTTTCAGCCTCAGATTCTGCTAATGAGTTCAATAGGTTCTTCTCTTCCATTGGGTCATCCCTTGCAAATGATATTCCATCTTCCAGTACTGACATTAAGGACTATCTTACAGGTAACTATCTAGTCTCTGTACCTAAAGCCTATTAATTCCACTGACGTCAATGAGATAATCCTTTCCCTTAAAACCAAGTCTAGTGCCCTTGAGGAGACACCAACTTTAATTTACAAAAAAGCCTCCAGATCTTTAGCCCCTGCTATTGCATTGCTCTTCAACAAGTCACTTGAACTCCAAACCTTTCCAGATATTCTAAAAAAAAGCGAGAGTAACGCCTGTCCACAAATGTGGTGATCTCACAGATGTTAACAACTACAGACCTATATCAATCCTGCCAAACTTGTCAAAATGTTTTGAAAAACTAATCTACAAGCAGCTTTACTCTTATCTAGCCAAACACAATATACTTAGCCCTTGCCAATATGGCTTCAGACCCAAAAAAAAGCACTAACGATGCACTTATTAGTATGCTTAACTCGATTCATACAGCTCTTGATAAAAATGAGTTCCCTGTAGAACTCATTTGTGGACCTGCGTAAGGCTTTTGACACTGTCATCCACCGAAACCTTCTTCTTAAATTACATCATTATGGAGTCAGAGGACACTCCCTGCAATACCTCAAATCCTACCTGACTGACAGGCTCCAGTATGTTTCTGTGAATAATTCAATTTCTCCCACCTTACCCATTAACATTGGTGTTCCTCAGGGCAGCATACTTGGCCCTCTCCTCTTTCTCATCTACATTAATGACCTTCCAAATGCCTCCCAACACCTCAAACCAATTCTATTTGCTGACGACACAACCTTCATTTACTCCAGTCCTGACCCCCTTGCTCTAAATGCCACAGTAAATACTGAGCTAAATAAAGTCCATCTTTGGCTAACTGCCAACAAACTCGCCCTTAACATTGACAAAACTTTCTATATTCTGTTTGGCAATAAATCCTCTAATCAAATAAATCTCACAATAAACAATACCCAAATTTGTAACAAATTAGATGGCAAATTCCTTGGCATTCTCATTGACCACAAGCTGAATTTTCCTCAGCTTCAAGTTGAGGACGGCTGCCTTAAGCTTGTAATGGACACACGCACGGGAGAAGGTAGAATGGGCCTCACCGCAGTTGAGGCAACGAGCCTGGGGAGAAGTGCACTCCGACTTAGAGTGACCTTCGCCACCACACAAAGGACAGAGAGAGACAGTCCCAGAGCAGCGGAGGGCACCATGCCCAAACCTCCAGCACTTGTTACAGAGTCGGGGAGAAGGAATATACTTCTGGACAGAGCACCTGGCACCAGCAAGAATGACAGAGGGTGGAAGGGTCCTTCCATCAAAGGTAATCTTCACAACCCGGAGGGGTTGACGGCGACTACCACGAGGCGGACGAGTAAACGTGTCCACCTGGAGAATAGAATGGCCCTGGGCAGCAAGGATATGTAGAATATCGTCGTGGCAGTCGCGCAGGTCCCGAACACCGGTCGCAACATGGGGCGGGAGCAGAATAGTGCCAACACTGGCATTCAACTGAGCGTTCTTCGAGACTCGAACAGGGGTCTCGCCAAGGCAGGATAAGGCAGCCAAGCGGGAAGCAGCATCCTGAGAAGGAGCAGCAACGACACGTGTACCGAGACGAGTGGGGTTGAAAGTAATGGAGGCATCCACGGAATCAACGAGATGTCGATGGAGGGAGAAATCGTCAGGAGGCGCAGAATCAAGAGGGAGGAGATCAAAATATTTGGCCCACGAAGCGGGACCAAACAAGGCTTGATAGGTAGCAGAACTGGAAGGAATCGAGCGAGGGCGGCCGTGACGAGGACGGCGGTGAGAACCCCCAGAGAGAGAGGGGTTAAAAGAGAGTAGTTACAACTAGAGAAGGAGCCGTGCCAGGGGACGAGGTAGTCACCACTGGGGGCTTGGGGCTCAACCCAACCACAGAAGAGGGAGGGGAGCCAGGGGAAGGAGTCAGAGAGGCCAAAGGAGGAGCAAGGTCAGGGCCCAATGCAGCGGAGGCTACAGAGCCCGTTCTTCCAACACGGACTGACTCGGGGGCTTGGTCGCCCACCCCACGAGCCTGAGAAGGTAAAGCAGAAACAGCCGAAACAAGGGTCATCATCATTACGAAAAAGAAAATTCATTCACGAATGTGCCCCCACACCCACCATGGAGCCACAATTAGAGGCAGGACACCCAACAAGAAGCTATCGCCGATCTTGCCGGGGCCTCCTAGGGGTGTGTCGTGAGTATACGCCCCACAAACGCCACCTTAAGAAACCGACAGTCCGTCGAGATCGGGTTCAGTGACGAAAGGGGGATTGACAATAAAAGGTTCCCCTCGCTCTCGACGTCGGGTACTACAGTTCTACGGGTGCAAGAGTATGCCTCCTCAAGCACCCGGGCGTCAAAATAGAAGAAGTCCAAGGGAAGAACCAGAACAAGCAAAAGGTCGGCAGGAAACGGCAAGCAGATAGAAGAGGGGGGAGAAAAACGAAACAGAAGGAAAAGGAAAAGGTGCCCAGCAGAATTGGAGAGGACGGCAGCAGGAGCACAAGGCTAGAGAAGGACAGAGGACTGTCCCAAGGAGCATCACACTCCGGCAGCTGCCCACTAAGCCCCCACACGGCAACAACGAGCTGAGCGGGGAGGGGGTGACAAATTACAAGCTGTGGTTTGGCCACAGAGTGGCAAAAACTGCAGCTCTTTGACCTTTAATATGCGGCTAGTAAAAAATTCTTGAGAATGTGAATATTCTATAAGTTTCTACCCGAATCCAGGGCAAGAAATGCATGACTATATAAAAAGTTCCAATGCTTGTGGAACAAAGTTTGCATTCACAGTTAAAGGAGGTAAACATTTGTGTCTTGTTTGCCAAGTCCCATTCAGTCATTACAAAGCCAGGAACTTGAAATGCCAAAATGAACCTAATCACAAAAACTTTTCATATGATTATCCACCTAAATCAGACTTAAGGAAAAATAAATTAAATGATTGAAAATCATCAATAAATTGCCAGCAGACACTGTTGACATTATTCAGTAAGGAAGCTGTGGCTCTCAAATGGTTCTCCTGCAGCTCTCAAACATATGAGGTTTATCATTTGCAGCTCTTACAGTAAGCAAGTTTGGCCACCCCTGCCATAAAGGCTACTCCTATACCTGGTAAAACAGGCCTATAATAATCATATATACCAATTATGCAATGATTAAATTTAGGCTTATATCTACAAATTAAAAATCATTACACTAATTTATAGTTAGATATACTTAATAATCAAAGATATAGAGAATAATGGAAATATAGACAACTGATGTAAATACTAGCAGTAATTAAGCCTAGGCTAACTATATTCAATGACATACTCCAAAAAATATTATAAATTATAGTCATGGTAATATACTATAAATGAAAAATGCCACTTTATAAAATGGGTTAATACAAGTGGCAGTCAGGCTAATAGTATTATTGTCAGATAAGATAATATAATTGCCAGTATTCTAATAAAATTGTGTCAGGATAATATTATTGTCATTCAGGATAATATATTTACCAGCACGCTAATGTAACTGCCAGTGTCAGGCTAATATAATTGCCAGTCAGACTCATTTAATTGAGTCAGGATAATATAATTGCCAGTCAAGTTAATGCAATTATCAGTCAGCATATATGTAATATAATTGCAAATCAGTATAATATTATTGAAGGTTAAGATAATATAATTGTCAGTCAGGCTATTATAATTGTCGGATTCAGGCTAATATAATTGCCGGAGTCATGCTCACATAATTCACAGTCAGGATAGTGATAGTATAATTGATAGACAAGTTAATGTAATTATTAGTCTGGATACATATAATATACCTAGTAATTGCAAGTCTGATTAATACAATTGCCAGGCAAGATAATATAATTGCCAAAGTCAGGATAATATAATTGCCAGTCAGGATAATATAACTGCTAAACATAAATATCTCAGCCTGGCAAATATTATTTAACAGCTGAGTAATATATATTACTATACATCGTTGGGCTAGAGTAATATATATTTCCAACTCAGAAAATTATAAATGCCAGTTAGGCTAATATGAGTACTCAACTAAGGTTAGTCTTTTATCAGAATCTATCTTAAGGCACACAATAATGCAAGGGTTAGATCACTTTAACTACTGTAGATAGGCCAGACTACTAAAAAATCTGATGCAAATATAAATGAAGAGGTTTAGCTGAAATAAATTCCAGTCTAATATATATTTGTTAATAATTTATATATCTCAGTCATTAAGCAAAATAACAAAAATTACTTTAATACCAGTATTTCATAAAAATAGTACAATAGTATATATATAAAACCACAGTTAAAAGTTAACAATCAACTAGAGTGCTTTTGGCTTGCTTTCAAGCCTTGAAATGTGGTGGCAGTGATGGCACTGCCAATGCCAGCACTGTGGCTGTTGAACATTGCCACGTTTCTTCTGTGGCAAAGAAGAAAATGGAATGGAAGCTATGTGGTACACAGATATCAACGAAGAAAATTGGTACCACTTGTACAAACACGATCATGACAACAGAAAGGAAAACAGGGCAGGGGTTGGAGAGTGAGAAACAAGTTGACGTAAAGTAGCAACACCATGTTTTTGAATACAGTATATGGAATTGGGTAAGCTAAAACAGTATAAAAATATATAATAAAATAATGGTTGCAGCTATGGAGAGTGCAAGATATTTTCCTGATAAAGTTTACAATTTCTAACAATTTTAAAATTGGAAAAATGGTATTATAAGTTAATGAACTAATATGTGCTTTAATATACATTATACTTAAAACATTTTCTGATTTATCTCTCACACTCAAAATGTTTAACCTATCACCCAAATGAGTGAGTTTTGTGAGTTTTCATACTACAAAGATGACCGAATCTCTTTTAAAACTCTCGACACTCATGAAGGTTTATCATTCAAATGCACTAACATGTGTGCTTTTATACCTTTACGTGATTTAAATAATCTGCCACATTTATCACACTCAAAAGGCCTTTCTTCTGTATGTACTAACATGTGATGCATTATAGAGCGACGATCTCTAAACCTTCTGCCACAATCATCACACTCAAAAGGTCTTTCATCATTGTGCATCATCATGTGAGTCTTCATATATCTAACCTGACTGAACCTCTTCCCACACTCTGGACACTTATGAGGTTTTTCACCCGAATGCACTAACATGTGAGTCTTCATATTTCCAAGGTGTCTCAACCTCATCCCACACTCTGGACACTTATGAAGTTTTTCACCAGAATGCACTAACATGTGAGTCTTCATACTTCCAAGTTGACTGAACCTCTTCCCACACTCTGGACACTTATGTAGAGGGAACCACATTCAAAGTGCCCACCAAGGAGACATTTTACAGTATAGGCAGGGCTGTGCCCTGATTGGTGGACGACGACGGCGCACGGCCTACCCGCGCGGCAGCCCGCGCAGGCCGAGTGGGCCAGATTTGAACTGCATGTGACCCAACGCGGACGACGCCTGCCCGGCACCACTGGCACTTAGGATATGTGCCCATAGGACCCCTAAGAGGCATTGATTCCCTCTGTCCTACCCTTCCTGAGGAGCCTAGACTTGCTCCACCTACCCTACCAGCCCTTCCTCTCTCTACGACGACAGTTCCAGGTGAATTACTGTACTATTGTTGTAACACGTGGGTCACCTCTACATTGGCGCAGTGAGTAAACGTTCCCACGCGGTGATCAAGAGGACCTCGCCAAGATATCTGCATCATCGTTCTGCCGACTTCAGTCAAGACGTCTTAGATAGTGTTCAACGGTTCCAGTCTCGAATTACTGGCTTTGGTTGCACCATAGATGTTCTTCGGTTTGTTGTTCAATAGCGGTGCCCAAGATATTTCAACCCCTGTTTTTTTGTGCATATGTTTTATTCCACATCTCGTGCAATCCCCCAAGATTCTCCATAAGTTCCAGTTATCAGTGTTTTATACGGATTATTTCTCCGGATTTGTTGCATTTTATTGTCTTGTCCCCCAAGCACCGATTCCCGCGGTCCCCAAGTTCTTTGAAGAAGGGGAGACGAGTACCACCATTCACACGGAATACGGGCCACCGTTCATGAGCATACCCGACCTGTATTGTTTACGAATCCGCTCGCGGAGGATTTCAGGCTGTCGTTCCCGAGCGCATCCGTCTCCAGTGTGTTTACTACAGCGACGCTGGTCCCAGCTCTGCAGGGTGCTTGCTACAGGTCTGTTATTTTCTCATTTCTACTGTTAGCTAGACGTAACCTGTTCTGGGCTTTCTACAGAAGTAACGGCTCAAGGGAAAGAGATACATTAAGTGAGCCAGTGAGTTTGTGTTCATACCAGATTTAAGGTGGATGGTGATCCGCCCTGCACACAGTTCCACACGTTCACCTGAAAAAAGTGTTTTTGAGAACCCTCAGCCCAGTGCTTATGAAAATCAGGCACATTGCTTGTCAAAGTTCCTCAAAGTGCCTGCCATATCAGATTTTCCAGCTTTGCAAGTGCAGTAAGTGCCCAGTTTTTGTCTAAGCCTCCAGTGATTTAGGTACCAATTAAGTGTGCAGTGTTTTATGTTGCTTGAAACCCACCTGGCCCCATCATTTACATTATTGACTGTGCAGTGCTTATTTTTCCTTGTGGAACATTTATCTCTATCTCTGAACATTGGAACCTTAAGTGTGGCTATTGGTGTCTGTGTTTTTTTTGTTTTGTTTTTCTGTTTGGGGTGGTATACATGTGAGGTGCCTGGCCCCAGATCTAAGGCTTATTACCAGGTGTGGCACGATATCGGAGCTTTAACTTTCGACACCAGCACAATGGCTCTAATCAAGATAAACTCTGCTTCGGCTACTGAGCTGCAGCTGCTACCGGGTGTAGGAGATAAATTGGCCGCTCGCATTATCAAGTTTCGGCGTCACCATGTGATCACGGAGGACAACATTTATGATATCAACCGCCTTCGGGCCAAACCCGAGTTGATGGCTGCTATATCGTTTGAGGTGGACCCGTCCCAACAGGGCCCCGGGCCCTTAGGTCAGGGGGCAGGAAGTCGTTCATCGTCCTCGTCCAGCGAAACGGGAACCCGCCACTCCTCTAGGGGTGCCACCAGCAGCAGCCAACGTGGACGTCGACCTCAGTCACCAGCTTACTCCAGGGCTAGTGGCCAGCAAGGTACTCGGCAGGGGAGCCCCTCCCACCATCGATCGGCTCGATCAAGGAGACGGACAGCTCGACACTCGTCACACAGCTCTCTGACTTCCGATTCGGATGCCTCTCTATCCCGCAGCAGGCGGACAGGTTATCGCCAACAGAAAGAGACCTTCCGCACACCACCTCGGGCGTTGGACTATGACGGGAAGTCAGATTGGGCCACCTTCTACCGCCGCTTCACGTCTTATGCCTCGGAAAAGGACTGGAGCGGGCCTACGTCATTGACACAGTTAGGATGGTGCCTCAAGGGTAAGGCAAGTGATTTTTACAATCGCTTACTGGACAGAGAACCGTCGATCGATTATATTCGCATGATGCATAAGATGATCAAGCGATTTGGCGATAGGGAAGTTCTGGATGTAGCTATGATGAAGTTTAACCAGGCCCAGCAGGAACCAGAAGAAGATATTGCTGATTGGGCAGATAGGGCCCACCACTTGGCTCATCGGGCCTACAAGCATGTGCCACGATGGGAAGTGGAACAAATCGCAGTAATGAGATTCGGCCAGGGGTTACAGGACAAGACTCTGGCAGAATACATTGCCAATGCAAGAAATTCGTCAATGGAAGAGGCCATCGACCGGGCCCAAACCTTCCAGCACAATGCCGTAGCAATCCATGGCTCCGCAAGTTCAAGCAGGCACGACTCCCACCGCCGCGGGTCCCAGGGGCCAGCAGTAAGAGTGAATGCAGTGGGCAGGTACTCCCGGTATGAGCAACCACCCAGGAGTAAGGACGCTTCTCGGCGCTCGACACCAGGTGCCTCGCCGGCTACCAGTCCCGCAGGCCGTGGAACCGGTACTCACCACCCGTCGAGTGCAGGCTCGGGTCCTTCATCTTCCATGGACACGGAGGCGAAATTGGACGTCTTGGTAGCAGGTGTCTCAGAACTCAGCGGGAAATTGGATCAGGTGTGTGAGAGTTTGAGGCGTCTCACAATGGCCATCATATCGCCGAATATTCGTCGTTCCCCATCTCCCAGGCGATCGCTGCAGTGTTTCAGATGTAGGAAAGAGGGTCACGTGGCTCGGGAATGTCTGGAACCGGGAAGTGATGGGGAGGGAAGCCGCCGGCTCAGGGACCCCCTGGGCAACAAGCTGCGCGTTTCATTTGAGGACGAGAAAGAGTCTTTAAACACGGATGGGTCGGTCCAGTCGGCCTAACTCCGACCCAATGTACAACAGGCCTAGAAAGGGAGAGCACGATAGGGGCGGGCCAAGGGACGTCGGGCACGGAAGAGCAGGACGGGGGAAGAGATCACATAACCATCAGACAGCTCAGATCCGGCTCTATGTTTTGGGTCCCAGTCCAGATCGGGGACGTGGAGGTCAAGGCGATTGTGGATACAGCGGCCGAGGTCACCATTATCTCCCAGGAGATCCATCAACGGTTGAACCCACCACCCCAGGTGATACAACACATAACCTTAAGCACGGCGGGGAAACAAATGCACCTTACGGGAACACTGGTGGGCCCCATCTCCTTGCTGGTTGCGGGACGGGAATACACTGTGGGAGTGTATGTGGCGCCTATTGCAGACGACATGTTGCTAGGGCTCGATTTCATGAAAAGATACGGTGTTAGTATAGCCCTAGACAAGTCTCAAATGATATTAGAGGGACAGGTGATTCCTATGAAGCTAGAGACGAAAGAGGAGCCTGACCCTAACCTAGCTCCGTGCATCGCTAAGGTAGCAGTGTCCCAATACACTGTTATCCCACCACATTCAGTGGCCAGGGTCAAATGTGAAATGGACAAAAGTATGCCCCAGTGTATAGTGGAGCCCCTGGAGGATGGGCAGGTGCCAGTGGTTCGCACACTCCATCAGGAGGGAGAATTCCTGAAGGTATGTGTACTCAACGCAACAGGGCAGAATATCACATTAAAGAGGCGGATGCATGTGGCCAATGCAGAGGCAGTATGGGAAATTTTACCGGGGCCGGGCCCAGCGGTAGCAGCAAGGGCAGTGGGGAGGGTACGAAGTGAAACTCAAGTCAAATTACCTCCCCATATGATGACCATGGTACAGGACGTCGAGGAAACGCTGTCAGCAGAGCAGGCAAGCCAACTGACCCACCTGTTATGGAACTTCCAGGACATCTTTGCCGCAAGTGAATTTGACCTGGGATCATTCAAGGAGGTATCTCACCGCATCGACACGGGTAATGCAAGACCTGTGAAGCAAAAAATACGACGAACACCCGCATGCTTCGCACAGGAGGAGAAAGGACACCTTCAGCGCATGCTCGATGCGGGCATCATCCAACCGTCAGTGTCTGAGTGGGCATCGGCACCAGTTCTGGTAAGGAAAAGGGATGCGTCAGTTCGGTGGTGTGTAGACTATCGAGGGTTGAACTCTCGCACCATAAAGGACGTGTACCCACTCCCTCTAGTCGATGAGTGCCTGGACACCTTGGCGGGAAACGAATGGTTTAGCAAGCTAGATGCCAACTCGGCATATTATCAGATCAACATAGCAGAAGAAGATCGGAAGAAGACGGCATTCATAACGAAATACGGACTGTTTGAATTTAAGAAAATGGCCTTTGGTCTTTGTAATGCCCCGGCTACCTACGCCAGGGTTATGAACTTGGTGTTGCGGGAGCTAAATTGGGAAACTGTGCTAGCATTCTTGGATGACATCCTGGTGCTGGGCGATTCATTCCAAAGCCACCTCTCCAACCTAGCACAGGTATTTGCGAGATTCAGAACCTATGGTTTACGCCTGAAACCACAAAAATGCGCCCTCTTTAAGAAACGGGTTGAGTTCTTAGGCAGGATGGTCAGCAGGGCAGGACTAGAACTGGGAAAAGAGGCGATAGACACAGTGGTGAAATGGCAGAAGCCGGGATCATCCAAAGACGTGGAAAGATTTCTGGGACTGGCCAACTACCATCGGACCTTCATAAAGGGATTTGCAGAGTTAGCCGCACCCCTATACGCACTGACCGGCGGAAACAGATTCGAATGGGGAGACAAGCATCAGGAGGCTTTTGCAGCTATCAAAATGGCCTTAACTACAGCTCCGGTGCTGGGATTACCTAATGGACATGACCCCTTCATCCTGGACACCGACGCCTCCGACTGGGCGATAGGAGCGGAGCTGCTACAGGTTCAAGAGAAGAAAGAAAAGGTAATTGCTTATGCCAGCTTCGCATTGACCCCAGAACAGAGAAGGTATTGCACCACGAGGAAAGAGCTATTGGCAGTAGTCAGGTTTACCAGGCTGTTCCGGCACTATCTCTTGGGGCGGCCTTTTACCATACGCACTGACCATGGCAGCCTGGTCTGGCTGGTTAGGTTTAAGAACCCCCAGGGCCAACTAGCACGTTGGCTGGAGGAGCTGAGCCAATTTGATCTAAAAATCCAGCATAGAGCAGGTAAAAAACACAACAATGCAGACTCTTTATCCAGGAAGGGAGGCACTCAACAGGCATGTACCCACTTTCGCCAGGACGTGCCAGTGCAGGACCTGCCGTGTGGAGGATGCTCATACTGTCGCAGGGCACATCAGAACTGGGCAACCTTCCAGGAGACGGTAGATGACGTCGTCCCACTGGCTACGGGGTCGTTCAGATGTGCATGTAACGTTCAGATCCGGGGGACGATTAGACGCGTGAGCACTATAGCCCCTATTCAAGACTGGTGGTCGGAGGATTCCAACTTGGCTGTCTTCCCATGGGACCCTGGTGAAGATGGCCGAAGAAAGCCTGCCGAGACGCTGTATAAGGAAGAAGACGCAGTGGCCCCAGAAGTAGTAGACATTAGGATCATCACCAGAACAACGGCGGACAGGCTAGGGTTGCATTTACTCGAGTTACAGGAGCGGACGGAGAGAGACCCGGACATGAGAATGGTAAGAGAATGGGTGGGAGGCCGTCAGCCAACAGAAGGGGACCTGTTCGGGGCCAGCCCTGAAACAAAATACTACTGGTTAAACAAAGAAGCACTCCTCATGGAAAATGGGCTTTGGTGGTGGCACAAAGTAGATCAGGGGGGAGCCGCCCAGAAGCTTTTGTATGTACCCAGCAGCCTGAGGCAGGAGGTACTGAATCTGTGCCATGATATACCTGATATGGGCCACCAGGGCCGGAATCGCACAATGGAGCGGGTCAAAGCAAGGTACTTCTGGTACGGGCTATCAACGGATGTCGCAAATTACGTGGCATCATGCCACCACTGTAGTATGAACAAAAAAGCATCCAAGACCAGCAGGCATGAGCTGCTTAAGTACCAGGCGGGTGCACCAATGGAAAGGGTACACTTGGACATTCTGGGACCATTGCCTAAGACTCCGAAAGGCAACGAATATCTCCTGGTAATGGTAGATCAGTTCACTAAATGGATTGAGTGTGTGCCACTACCGTCCCAGACGGCAGAGAACACCGCCCGAGCAGCACTCGATGGGTTCTTCACCAGGTTCGGGTATCCGTTTGAAATCTTCACCGATCAGGGCAGGAATTTTGAAAGTGACTTGTTTACGAAGCTCTGCGAATTGATGCACATCCACAAGGCCCGTACTACCGCCTACAGGCCATCGGCGAATGGGCAGGTGGAAAGGTATAACAGAACCATCATGGATGCATTGCGGTGTTATGCCAGTTCCCAACATGACAGCTGGGACACCTATATCCAACACATAGCAGGGGCCATCAGGTCTAGTGTGAACCGACAGACGGGGTTCACGCCCAACAAGTTAATGCTCGGTTGGGAAACCAACCAGCCAATAGATTTAATGTACCCCCGAGAGGTGCAACTTCAATCAGATGCAGTACCTTACCTAGCAAATTTGCAGAAGGAAATTGAGAAGGCGCATGGACTGGCACGGAAGTCTCTATCCACGAACCAGGAACGAATGAAGAGAGATTATGACCTACGGGCACGGCTACAGGTCTATGAGAAAGGGGACCTGGTTTACCTGCTAGACACGGCACAGGTGAAGGGGCAGTGCCGGAAGCTATCACCGCAGTGGAAGGGCCCAGGCGTCATCATCCACAAGTTCTCATCTTCTTTATTTAGGGTCAAGCTCCAGAATGACAACATCACAGCAAATCATGATAAACTAAAGAAGTGCAAGGACCGTACATGCCCGGGCTGGATTGAGAAGTTTAAACATCATATGTCACAGGTTCAGGACCCAGTGGGAGGGCCATATAAGGACCTTTACTGTGTGTGTCGGCAACCATACGATGGAAAGTTTATGGTGCAATGCGATATGTGCGCGGAGTGGTTCCATGGGGTCTGCGTGGGAGTGACTCTGGCGAGTGTACGGTCAAAACCAGAGTATGCATGTCCTCGGTGTGAGCCATAAGAGCAGGAAAAGAAAAAAAAAAAAGAAAAAAAAAAAAGAAAAAAGGAAAGGGAATAGTGTAGTGTATGCAATGTTGAAACAGTTCGTGTATAGTGCAAAGACAATACGGGTAATAATTGTAATAGGACCCATTCATGAAAATAGACTTTTTTACAAAAAAGACATGTTGTATATAGTGAAACGTTTTCCCTCCAACATACCCGTTGTTCTATAGGGACGGGAGGAGTGTAGAGGGAACCACATTCAAAGTGCCCGCCAAGGAGACATTTTACAGTATAGGCAGGGCTGTGCCCTGATTGGTGGACGACGACGGCGCACGGCCTACCCGCGCGGCAGCCCGCGCAGGCCGAGTGGGCCAGATTTGAACTGCATGTGACCCAACGCGGACGACGCCTGCCCGGCACCACTGGCACTTAGGATATGTGCCCATAGGACCCCTAAGAGGCATTGATTCCCTCTGTCCTACCCTTCCTGAGGAGCCTAGACTTGCTCCACCTACCCTACCAGCCCTTCCTCTCCCTACGACGACAGTTCCAGGTGAATTACTGTACTATTGTTGTAACACGTGGGTCACCTCTACACTTATGAGGTTTTTCACCCGAATGCACTAACATGTGAGTCTTCATATGTCCAAGCTGACTGAACCTCTTCCCACACTCTGGACACTGGTGAGTCTTCTTCTTTATGATAGGTGCAGTTTGTGGGAAGGTTTTCTCCTCGGATGACTGCATGAGTGGTGATGCTGGGTGACGCCTCACGGTGGGATGTCAATGTTGAGGCTTAGGCAAGGCTTGAGTGTTGTTTCTTAGGCTGTTGTAGAGTTAGACTTGATGTGAGCACTTGAAGGTCAATGGTGGGCTTCTTCTTTATGATAGGTGCAGTTTGTGGGAAGGTTGTTGTGTTGATTTAGGGGCGACGACGATCGTACGTGGGAAGGTTTTATGCTCATGTCTGGACACTCACCGTCCCGTGTTGTGATAATAGCGGCGACGCTCACCTAGGCGTTCCAGTGTTCTTTCTGGTGCCATATTTTATTTTTCTACTTCTTACTATTGTTTGTAACTGGTTTTCTACATTTAACTCTTATGTTTTCCTCTTTTTTTTAATTAAAGAATATGCTTGCAATTCATTTATTAAAATACAATGGTACTCGTTTATATACTTTCTGACGGAAACATTGCTCCCATGGTGAATGCACTACTTTGCATTCTTTTTATTTATTTTTTTCAATCAAATTAATCATCAATCAGTATATATGATTGGTAATAAACAAGTTGCAATAAATAGAATACAAGCAGATCCACAAAAAGTAGGCAAGACAATAAGCAAATACATTCATAAACAAATTTGTAATAGAGAAGGAGCACCACCGCTGGCTGGAAGGATACAAGACGCTTTGTACACTGACAACATCGCACACAAGTTCAAGTTCAAGTATGTTTATTGAGATAAATACATCTCAAAGAGATAGAGTAGCTTAGGCTATTTCTACCCCCCTCTACTTCAAGTCCCTCAAGGGGCGCACAAATTCAGTGAGTACAAATAGACAAATAACATTACAAGAATTCCATTTAACATTGCAGGTTAATATAGTAAGTACAGCATATAATTGTTACACTCTTGGGGCAAAATTCTTGTAGCTCCTAAGTATACTGTCTATTATACCATTATCACACATCCAAACAATTTGATGTGGTACACTATTTATTTCCTTATTTCTATAGTTTTCAATAAGTTGACACTCTAATACATAATGTTCTAAGGTGTGGGCGTGCGGCATACTGCATAATTTACACTCCTTGGGCCGGATTCAGGAAGGTACTTAAAAGTATATGAGAGTTGCATGAGGGTGGCTCAGCTTTCTTTTTCTGGTACCCTTGGCCTACATTCAT
Organism: Procambarus clarkii; assembly: GCF_040958095.1. Classification (NCBI taxonomy): domain Eukaryota; kingdom Metazoa; phylum Arthropoda; class Malacostraca; order Decapoda; family Cambaridae; genus Procambarus; species Procambarus clarkii. Next base: position 35,322,725 of record NC_091155.1, on the reverse strand, counting down.
CTTGTCGGCGGGTGGAGCGCGCTGCTGTCTTTGACATTATATGCACATAGTTCTGTTGGGAATTCTATTGCGAACGCATTGATACCAAAATGAAAGACATAGGACGAGAATTAAGGTGACAAAGTTGAAAAGAGTATACACTTTTCAGTATTTCCGCACACTACCAGGGAATGTCCAAAAAAAAAAATGGAGAGAGTGGAGGGGTAACTTGCCCAAAACGCGAAAGTGTTTGGGGAGATTAACTTTCGTTCAATACTATTATGCAAGAGGAGCGACACATCTATGGTTCATCCAATAAAATCAGCAGACTTCTAGATGTTACTACTGCTCGGCTTAGACTCGGTTACAAGTATTTCTGGGAATTCTCATTATCTGCCGATGTAGACCTGACCAAATGTTAACTGTCAACAAAATTATTCGCACACCCTCCGTCACTATGTGATAGTGAATTCAGAGACAATTCTATAACCAGTGTACCAACGATGTGTCAATATTTCATTCAAAATGATCTGGTATAAGAAATTTTAGCCAAATATCCCCAGTTTGCTAACTGTAAGTAGTAACAAAGCGATTGTAACCTATCCACCGCTGCCCACTGGATGGGGGGCGGTGTGCAGGACAAACATATCAATTGTGACACTAGCTCTCCACATGTGTCAGTTGCTTAATTTAGAAACTGTACTTGTGATCGATCTCGAACCCATTGTTGATGTGACGACTTATACAGAATTTTGTAACTAGCTCATCAAGATTGTAACTTGCTTAGCTAAATGAATTGTGGGGTTCAGTCCCTGAGCCCATTATGTGCCTCTGTAACCCTTTCCACTACCGCCCACAAGATGGCTATGGGGTGCATAATAAATGAACTAAACTAACTTTAAGGCATCCTGAAAGAAAGCTTGGAGGGCTTGAAAAATTGCAGAACGAAGCCGTGAGGATAATCCTTGGGTGCCTTCGTACCACAAAGATACTTAATATGAGAAAGGAACTTAATATTCCGAGCGTTGTTTATCGTGTTACTGAAAATAACTGTCAAATTGGTATAAAAATGCTTAGGCTAGCTCATCCTAACCCTTGCACAGAAGCCCTCCAGAATTTCTTTATTGAATGTTGAAAACAACCCTCAAGTTGACTATTTCCGTAACAGCATGCACTCCTGTATGCTAATCCCCACAATCACCAAGCCCACCCGAGTCACTCAAACATCTGCCACTACCCTGGATCACCTTTGGACTAATATAACAGCTCCCCTTACATCTGGGGTAATTTATGACAGAACAACTGACCACTATCCTACTTTCCTCATAGCAAACATTGACACATCACCACCAGAAACCAAAAAACTTTCATTCAGGCTACATAGTGAATCAGCTTTAGGCAATCTCTCTAATGCACTTCACAATATTAACTGGGAATCTGAATTTAATAATTCACAGGATATAAACTCATCAACTAACCTCTTTCTCTCCAAAACTCTAAGCCTCTACAACACTCACTGTCCCCTCCTTACCAAACAAGTAACTGATAAAAGAAAAAATAACCCGTGGCTCACAAGTGGCATAATTAAATCAATCAACAAAAAACATGAATACGAAAAGAAATTTAGGAGTGGCCTAATTCCAATGGAAGTAGTTAAAAGGTACTCATCAGTGCTTACCAGTATCATAAGAAAAGCAAAACTTTCATACTATGAGACTAGATTCAAAGAAGCAAAAGGCAACATGAAAAGCACATGGAATACCATCTCTAACATCCTGGGAACTAAACAACTTTCCCACAACCAGATAACACTCTCTAAGGATGGCCTTAAACTGTCATCTGACTTAGAAATGGCGAATGAATTTAATAGCTTCTTTTCATCGATTGGTGCTAACCTTGCAAGTAAAATCCCACAGACTCAGACACATATCAACACATATCTCTCAGGCAGCTATCCAAACTCTCTTCTCCTCTCACCAGTCAGCCCGTCAGATGTTGTGTCCATCATACACTCACTAAAAACCAAAGCTGGGAACATCAGTGAAATCCCATCCATTGTATACAAGAGCGCCTCCCATGGCGCTCTTGCACCACCTATAGCTCTGCTGTTCAACAAATCCCTTGAGTGTCATACCTTCCCTGATATCCTTAAAAACGCAAGAGTAACGCCAGTTCATAAAGGAGGTAATCCGTCAGACATAAACAACTACAGACCAATATCAAACCTACCTATACTATCAAAAATATTTGAAAAAATTATCTACAAACAGCTCTACTCCTATGTCGTAAAATTCGACATTCTTAGCCCCAGTCAGTTAGGCTTCCGCTCTCAAAAGAGTACCAACGATGCAATTATTAGTCTCCTTGATATAATTTACTCTGCCCTTGACAAAAATTAGTTTAGTCATATCTCAGCAGAGGAAACAAAGATACTAAACGGGTGTCCACCCAGGCAGGGAGGAGCTGTTCGCAAGATGCAACTGTATGATGGCTCCCAGCTTGACTATGTTAACAGATTCAAATACCTTGGTCTTATATTGTCCTGTTGTATTCAGACTCTGTCGTCAGTATAATGAGAGGCTCCATAAGCCCTCTTGGAGATGTTGCAGGTTATCACTCAGGCTATGGTGCCAATGTCACAATTGTTAAAATGATGTACCTTGCATACATCAGATCTTTAGTGGATTATGTTGCATCTCTGCTTACATTGATGACTGAAAGAAAGCTTAAAGGGCTTGAAAACTTGCAGAACGAAGCCTTGAAGATAATCCTTGGATGTCCCTAGTACCACAAAGATACTTAACATGAGGAAGGAACTTAATATTAACTTAATAATAGAATATGAGTACATATTCTACTGCATTACTATTTGTAATGATCCTCATATTGTGCTTCAGTAATCCAATGTATAACCCTGAGATGTTTTCCTAATTGTACTTAGGATTCCTTGTTCATTATTGTGTATTGTTCTGATCTGCTTTTGTGTCGAAAATTCTTGCACCGTACCTGTAAACAATTTTTTGACAATTTTACTGTAATTATCCTACTTAAAATCATCTGTACTTGTAAAGTAAAGCTGTAATGTACCTGTTAAACACTTTTTATCAATTTTACATTTAATTATTTCTTTAAAACTTTGTTTAAGAATTTGCTCAAAGATTAGTTTAAGGACTTGCCCGAAACGCTATATATGCAAGCTAGTGGTTTTACAAGATTATAATTCTAACTTAAGCTCTATATGTTGTCTCTTAACCCCCAATGTACGTTCTTGTATATATATATATATATAAATAAATAAAATAAACAAATAACGAGGGATCGAGGCATTAATGCGCAGTACGTGCTTCCCTCATCTGTGACGTCACAGCGCCATCTGACGACAGCATAAACACAGGCGGCCATTTTATGTTCCACCAAGATTAAAAAAAAAAATAATTTTGCCCCGAGGGGCGAGTTTATTGGGCAGCGCCCAATGTGTTCGCAATAGAATGTTCTACAAGAACATGTATAAAATAAGTGACACAGAGATTATTGATGTGTGTATTTGTGTGGGTGATTATAAATATGTATGTGTATGTATATATGTATACATATATATATGTACATGTATGTATGAGAGTGTGTACATGTATATATAACATTAATAATTTTGTAACTAGCGTCAAAAATTGTTATTTGCTTAGCTAAACAAACTAGAGAGTTCAGTTCCTGAACCCATTATGTGCCTCTGTAATCCTTTACACCACCGCCCACGGGATGGGTATGGGGTGCATAATAAAGAAAGAAATTGAAATAATAAGGGTATGAAATGTATCAACATAAAACATTAATGTTAGTGGCCATCAGGTTATTATTTGTAAAGAATTTAAATGAGTTAAACTAAATACGAACTAAATATGTTTTGCTAACGCAAAAATATATTCTCGAGGTATTGTAATTGCAAATAAAAATTTAATACAATTATTTGTATCATTTTTTTTATTTTAGATTTCCGTATTGCTTGATAATATATAATAGCGTTTAGATAATGCTAGCGCTGGACATTCTTTAGGCTCGTTGCATGTTGTGGTAGTCGCCGCCATTTTAAAACCGTGTCGAGAGGGACTGCTGCTGGCTTATCCACAAACTCCTGCTGCATCTTCAATAGTTAAGGTAACTGTTTTCTTTTATTTGCTCTTAGACATGTGTAGTATATATATAAGCTTGTGGTGGTAGGCTGGATGGTGTGTTGATGGTGGTGTTGTGTTGATGGCCCTGGCTGGAGGTGTGTTGATGGTGGTGTTGTGTTGATGGCCCTGGAGGTGTGTTGATGGCCCTGGAGGTGTGTTGGTGGCCCTGGAGGTGTGTTGGTGGCCCTGGAGGTGTGTTGGTGGCCCTGGCTGGAGGTGTGTTGTTGGCCCTGGCTGGAGGTGTGTTGATGGTGGTGTTGTGTTGATGGCCCTGGAGGCGTGTTGATGGCTCTGGAGGTGTGTTGGTGGCCCTGGAGGTGTGTTGGTGGCCCTGGAGGTGTGTTGGTGGCCCTGGAGGTGTGTTGGTGGCCCTGGAGGTGTGTTGGTGGCCCTGGAGGTGTGTTGATGGTGGTGTTGTGTTGATGGCTCTGGAGGCATGTTGATGGCCCTGGAGGTGTGTTGGTGGCCCTGGAGGTGTGTTGGTGGCCCTGGCTGGAGGTGTGTTGATGGCCCTGGCTGGAGGTGTGTTGATGGTGGTGTTGTGTTGATGGCCCTGGAGGCGTGTTGATGGCTCTGGAGGTGTGTTGGTGGCCCTGGAGGTGTGTTGGTGGCCCTGGAGGTGTGTTGGTGGCCCTGGAGGTGTGTTGGTGGCCCTGGAGGTGTGTTGATGGTGGTGTTGTGTTGATGGCTCTGGAGGCATGTTGATGGCCCTGGAGGTGTGTTGGTGGCCCTGGAGGTGTGTTGGTGGCCCTGGCTGGAGGTGTGTTGGTGGCCCTGGAGGTGTGTTGGTGGCCCTGGAGGTGTGTTGGTGGCCCTGGCTGGAGGTGTGTTGATGGCCCTGGCTGGAGGTGTGTTGATGGTGGTGTTGTGTTGATGGCCCTGGAGGCGTGTTGATGGCTCTGGAGGTGTGTTGGTGGCCCTGGAGGTGTGTTGGTGGCCCTGGAGGTGTGTTGGTGGCCCTGGAGGTGTGTTGGTGGCCCTGGAGGTGTGTTGGTGGCCCTGGAGGTGTGTTGATGGTGGTGTTGTGTTGATGGCTCTGGAGGCATGTTGATGGCCCTGGAGGTGTGTTGGTGGCCCTGGAGGTGTGTTGGTGGCCCTGGAGGTGTGTTGGTGGCCCTGGCTGGAGGTGTGTTGATGGCCCTGGCTGGAGGTGTGTTGGTGGCCCTGGCTGGAGGTGTGTTGGTGGCCCTGGCTGGAGGTGTGTTGATGGTGGTGTTGTGTTGGTGGCCCTGGAGGCGTGTTGATGGCCCTGGAGGTGTGTTGGTGGCCCTAGCTGGAGGTGTGTTGATGGCCATATATATATATATATATATATATATATATATATATATATATATATATATATATATATATATATATATATATATATATATATATATATTATGAATATCAGAGGTCCCAGGACATTGGACCTAGGACAATTATTGTGCATGTGTAGTATGTATATTTATGTAGTATATTTGGCATATTTAATGGCATTTAGTTAATGCCACTTAGTGGCATGTCTCTGCACCGTTTCCAGTTTGTTGATATGCTTTCTAAGATATGGGCACCATACAACTGCTGCATACTCCAACTTTGGTGTAACAAAAATTGTGAACAATTTCAAAATTTCTGTTGAAGAAATCCTGTTTCCTAGTTCTGCATCTGTTTTGGTATAACACCTCCTTTTTTACTAGGCCTGCAATTATGAATGCCTTTATAACCAGCTAAGTTGTAGAGTTGGGTATAGTCTTTACTTAGCCAAGTTTCTGTTAAAATGAGGGTCCGTCTAATTACCACAAGCTACCACAAGCTACACAAGCTTCACAAAGCTTCCTGGCAATACGTTAGTAATGAATAAATATGATATGTTAGGTTAGGTTGACCTAACTTAACCTAACCGACGCTTGGATCGTCGACTTGATTTGGCGTCACCAGCTCTTTATTTTCGTCTAATTTCTTTATAAAAAGATACTTTTTCAGATTAAAATTATGTTTTTTCGTGTTGTACATTCAGCACCAACATTATAATGAGTAAATATATCATATTTATTCATTACTAACGTATTGCCAGGAAGCTGAGTGGTTAGGTCTCGATAAATTTCCTGGTATAATATTATTGTTTGCTATTCTCCATCTTAGACTAGGCAAGTTGAAGTCACCTAGGAAGATAATATGAGGTATCGAGTTCTCCATTTTGTTTATCTGTTCTGTGAATTCCTCGGCCGTTGCATCTGGCGGTTTGTATATTAGAATAATCACTAAATTTATTTTCTCTATTTTTAATCCCAATACCTCTACCACCTCATTTGTAATGTTAAGGAGCTCCGAGCATACAAGGTCTTCCATAGTATACAGACCCACTCCTCCATGTGACCTAATTTTCCTATCACAGTTGTGTACTTTTCGAGACTACATTTCAAATATTCCCTAACATACATGGCTTCTCCCCCCTCTTTGTGTAAAATAGTTTAAATCCATTTATGGGACATTCAGCAAATAGTTCTCTATTTTTTACATTCATCAATGTTTCGGTACGTGCAATAGTATGTATTGTTTCATTGCAGATAACAGCATTTAAATTTTTTTTGTTTCTTAGACTTAGACTCGTACTACCAAGTTGCTGTTGGCAATTGGATAATTTTTGTATGAAGTCATTTGTTATTTTTTCCCCTACTTTAGTAATTTATGCTTTTGATCTCAATTAGTTTTATATCCTAGCTTTTTAATTTTTTCCCCTTATATATTGCCATCTTATCTGTCTGCTTTACATGGCTTAAGCAGAGTCATGTCTGCTTAAGCCTTTGTTATTTTACTAATTTACCTGTTTTAATTATTATTTGTTTTCAAAGTTTAGTTTACCCCATTTTATTTGCTTTTTGCAGTACAATACTTTACTAATAATCTTTTAATAGTAATTGGTAATGTAGCACTTGGCCTTTCTCCTTCAGAATGTATGCACACATTATAGAAAGAAGAAGAGAATACCACACAAGATGGCAGTGTATGTCACGGGCCAAAAAGCGACGCCTAAAAGAACAGGTAAACCTCGAAGTCTTTCAGAGGTTGATAGATGGAAAGCGACTGAATACAGGCAACTCCTTCTCTACACCGGTAAGATTGTACTGAAGGGAATCTTACCCAAAGAATTGTATGACCATTTCCTGACTCTTGAGTGTAGCCATTTCTATTCTTGTATCACCTAAATTGATTCAGTTAAATTACAGCCAATATGCACATGATCTTTTGCTGTACTTTGTGTTAAAGGCTCGTGAGCTGTATGGTAAGGATTTTTTAGTGTACAATGTACACTGCCTAACACACATATCCTCTGATGCCAAAGAGTTTGGTAGTTTGGACAGATGTTCAGCATTTCCATTTGAAAATTACCTGCAGCAGGTTAAGAATATGGTTCGATCAAGTAAAAACCCTCTTGTTCAAGGAGGATTTAAGGGATTTACTGGAGAACTTGGCAAAGGTATATTCACAATAGTCGTCTCTATTACTAATGACACTATTGCAGATGAAGGTATCTTTGTAAGATATTGCTATGCCACCTCCTTTTTTTATTAGGCCTGCAGTTGTGAATGGCTTTATTATCAGCCAAGTTGTAGCATACAACATAGCATATATATGTATATGGCATATATATATATATATATATATATATATATATGTCGTACCTAATAGCCAGAACGCACTTCTATGCCTACTATTCAAGGCCCGATTTGCCTAATAAGCCAAGTTTTCATGAATTAATTGTTTTTCGACTACCTAACCTACCTAACCTAACCTAACCTAACTATTTCGGCTACCTAACTTAACCTAACCTATAAAGATAGGTTAGGTTAGGTTAGGTAGGGTTGGTTAGGTTCGGTCATATATCTACGTTATTTTTAACTCCAATAAAAAAAAATTGACCTCATACATAATGAAATGGGTAGCTTTATCATTTGATAAAAAAAAATTAGAGAAAATATATTAATTCATGAAAACTTGGCTTATTAGGCAAATCGGGCCTTGAATAGTAGGCATAGAAGTGCGTTCTGGCTATTAGGTACGACATATATATATATATATATATATATATATATATATATATATATATATATATATATATATATATATATATATATATATATATTTCGTCAGTGTACTACATTTTTGTTGTTGCTTTTAACCAGTGTACGTGGGTCTGATTGTGCAACCACGGTTCGAAGAATAATGAAGATATGAACAAACGGCCTGTGGTCACTATACAGTCTGGAAGGGCAAAAGAAGAACTTGGCATTTCTACAAAAACAAGAACTATATAATGTTATTTTAAGTAAGTAACCAAAAAATTAAATAATTTTTTTAAAGTTTAAAATTCACTTAAAAATTTAAATTTTAAATTAAAAAATTTTAACCAAAAAACTTAATATTTTTCATATTTGGAACCATTCCATAATATTTTCCCAAGCATAAATGATTATATTTCTATCACTTGCTCTTAAGATTGTTTCATTTAATAGAGGTTGGGCATAATTGTTCTCTGCTGCTAATAGAACTGACTGACTTAGCTATAGGAAAATGTAAACTTAATTGGTTTATCCATTACAGTATTTTGCAGTTTATTTCATGATCCTGTGCTTAATACTTGCATAAATAGTAGATTACAAAATGCATTTTTATATCATTAGTATTGAATAATAATAATGCAAATAATTGACTTATAAATGATGTACAATTAATTGGTAGGTGATATTATATTATTAATATTTTTTCATTCTTGCAAAGCCTTAACAAAGCCATTAACATGTTAATATAAACTTGATCACCTTCCACTTATTTTCTCATGTGCTACCTACATGTACAAAACCTTATTCCTAAATGCATATTTTGTTCTGAAACTTGTCCTTTATATGTTGTGTATCACCATCTCTGGAGAGTTTTATCTGATTGATGTATAAATTACTTTTAATTTTACAGAATATTATTGTTATACTGAATTTATTATTATATAAATAACTTAATTTTACAGAATCATCTATCAACGCACATCCACAAGTTGAGGAGGAGGATGTGACCTTCCAGATTTCTCAAGTACTGAAACATGCACCAAACAGGCCTGGTGGATCTAGGTACAAGGTAAAATAATTTAAATTTTTTTTTTTTTTTTTACTAATTGTCCGATATATATATATATATATATATATATATATATATATATATATATATATATATATATATATATATATATATATATATATATATATATATATATATATATATATATATATATATATATATATGCGGAAAATCCACAGAGAAATATGAAATGAGGTGAACGTTTCGGCTTTGTTAAAGCCTTTGTCAACACCAAACTGACTAAGGAGAAGGGAGAAGGGGAGGATATATAGGCCGACACCTGTCCAACCCATCCCTAGGGTTGGTCAGGTGTAATTAACCAAAAAAGGTATAGCTTAGCTTAGAATGGTCAAAGAGGATTAAGCGGTCAGAGAATAAGGATGAAAGAATCACAATAAAATTTCACTTATTTTTATAAATATTTTTTTTTATAAATATTTATTTTTTTTTCTTATTTTTATTATTATAAAATCACTTATTTTTTTATCTTTCATCCTTATTCTCTGACCGCTTAATCCTCTTTGACCATTCTAAGCTAAGCTATACCTTTTTTGGTTAATTACACCTGACCAACCCTAGGGATGGGTTGGTCAGGTGTCGGCCTATATATCCTCCCCTTCTCCCTTCTCCTTAGTCAGTCTGGTGTTGACAAAGGCTTTAACAAAGCCGAAACGTTCACCTCATTTCATATTTCTCTGTGGATTTTCCGCATAAAATGATCAGTGTTTTGTGATCGTCAATTGCATATATATATATATATATATATATATATATATATATATATATATATATATACATATATATATATATATATATATATATATATATATATATATATATATATATATATATAACTGAAAACTCACACCCCAGAAGTGACTCGAACCCATACTCCCAGAAGCAACGCAACTGGTATGTACAAGACGCCTTAATCCACTTGACCATCACGACCGGACAAAATGAGGTGATAGCCGAGGCTATTTGAACCACCCCACCGCCGGCACTCGGATAGTTATCTTGGGCATAGCATTTTACCAAATCACCTCATTCTTAGGGGCACACGTGAGGAACACAAATGCGAACAAGCCAGAATGGTCCCCTGGACAATATGCAACTGAAAACTCACACCCCAGAAGTGACTCGAACCCATACTCCCAGAAGCAACGCAACTGGTATGTACAAGACGCCTTAATCCACTTGACCATCACGACCGGACAAAATGAGGTGATAGCCGAGGCTATTTGAACCACCCCACCGCCGGCACTCGGATAGTTATCTTGGGCATAGCATTTTACCAAATCACCTCATTCTTAGGGGCACACGTGAGGAACACAAATGCGAACAAGCCAGAATGGTCCCCTGGACAATATGCAACTGAAAACTCACACCCCAGTAGTGACTCGAACCCATACTCCCAGAAGCAACGCAACTGGTATGTACAAGACGCATTAATCCACTTGACCATCACGACCGGACAAAATGAGGTGATAGCCGAGGCTATTTGAACCACCCCACCGCCGGCACTCGGATAGTTATCTTGGGCATAGCATTTTACCAAATCACCTCATTCTTAGGGGCACACGTGAGGAACACAAATGCGAACAAGCCAGAATGGTCCCCTGGACAATATGCAACTGAAAACTCACACCCCAGAAGTGACTCGAACCCATACTCCCAGAAGCAACGCAACTGGTATGTACAAGACGCCTTAATCCACTTGACCATCACGACCGGACAAAATGAGGTGATAGCCGAGGCTATTTGAACCACCCCACCGCCGGCACTCGGATAGTTATCTTGGGCATAGCATTTTACCAAATCACCTCATTCTTAGGGGCACACGTGAGGAACACAAATGCGAACAAGCCAGAATGGTCCCCTGGACAATATGCAACTGAAAACTCACACCCCAGAAGTGACTCGAACCCATACTCCCAGAAGCAACGTAACTGGTATGTACAAGACGCCTTAATCCACTTGACCATCACGACCGGACAAAATGAGGTGATAGCCGAGGCTATTTGAACCACCCCACCGCCGGCACTCGGATAGTTAGTTTGGGCATAGCATTTTACCAAATCACCTCATTCTTAGGGGCACACGTGAGGAACACAAATGCGAACAAGCCAGAATGGTCCCCTGGACAATATGCAACTGAAAACTCACACCCCAGAAGTGACTCGAACCCATACTCCCAGAAGCAACGCAACTGGTATGTACAAGACGCCTTAATCCACTTGACCATCACGACCGGACAAAATGAGGTGATAGCTGAGGCTATTTGAACCACCCCACCGCCGGCACTCGGATAGTTATCTTGGGCATAGCATTTTACCAAATCACCTCATTCTTAGGGGCACACGTGAGGAACACAAATGCGAACAAGCCAGAATGGTCCCCTGGACAATATGCAACTGAAAACTCACACCCCAGAAGTGACTCGAACCCATACTCCCAGAAGCAACGCAACTGGTATGTACAAGACGCCTTAATCCACTTGACCATCACGACCGGACAAAATGAGGTGATAGCCGAGGCTATTTGAACCACCCCACCGCCGGCACTCGGATAGTTATCTTGGGCATAGCATTTTACCAAGTCACCTCATTCTTAGGGGCACACGTGAGGAACACAAATGCGAACAAGCCAGAATGGTCCCCTGGACAATATGCAACTGAAAACTCACACCCCAGAAGTGACTCGAACCCATACTCCCAGAAGCAACGCAACTGGTATGTACAAGACGCCTTAATCCACTTGACCATCACGACCGGACAAAATGAGGTGATAGCCGAGGCTATTTGAACCACCCCACCGCCGGCACTCGGATAGTTATCTTGGGCATAGCATTTTACCAAATCACCTCATTCTTAGGGGCACACGTGAGGAACACAAATGCGAACAAGCCAGAATGGTCCCCTGGACAATATGCAACTGAAAACTCACACCCCAGAAGTGACTCGAACCCATACTCCCAGAAGCAACGTAACTGGTATGTACAAGACGCCTTAATCCACTTGACCATCACGACCGGACAAAATGAGGTGATAGCCGAGGCTATTTGAAC
>NC_091155.1:35107898-35305398 GCF_040958095.1 Procambarus clarkii | reverse complement strand
ATATATATATATATATATAGTGTGTGTGTGTGTAATTACCTAAGTGTAGTTACAGGATGAGACAGTCTTCCCAGCACTCTTTGTCATATAACGCTTTGAAACTACTGACAGTCTTGGCCTCCACCACCTTCTCACCTAACTTGTTCCAACCGTCTACCACTCTATTTGCGAAAGTGAATTTTCTTATATTTCTTTAGCATCTGTGTTAAGCTAGTTTCAATCTATGACCTCCTGTTCTTGAAGTTCCAGGTCTCAGGAAATCTTCCCTGTCGATTTTATCAATTCCTGTTACTATTTTGTTTGTAGTGATCATATCACCTCTTTCTTCTGTCTTTTAGTTTTGGCATATTTAATGCCTCTAACCTCTCCTCGTAGCTCTTGCCCTTCGGTTCTGGGAGCCACTTAGTAGCATGTCTTTGCACCTTTTCCAGTTTGTTGATGTGCTTCTTAAGATATGGGCCAACTTCTGTTGTTGGGCACCACACAACAGCTGCATATTCTAGCTTTGGCGTAACAAAAGTCATGAACAATTTCTTTAGTATATCACCATCCATGTATTTAAACGCAATTCTAAAGTTAGAAAGCGTAGCATAGGCTCCTCGCACAATATTCTTTATGTGGTCCTCAGGTGATAGTTTTCTATCTAGAACCACCCCTAGATCTCTTTATCAGAATTCTTTAAAGATTTCTCACATAATGTATAGGTTGTGTGGGGTCTATGTTCTCCTGTTCCACATTCCATAACATGGCATTTATTAACATTAAATTCCATTTGCCAAGTGGTGCTCCATATAGTTATTTTATCCAGGTTTTCTTGAAGGGCATGACAATCATCTAAATTTCTTATCCTTCCTATTATCTTAGCATCATCAGCAAACATGTTCATGTAATTCTGTATACCAACTGGTAGATCATTTATGTAGACAATAAACATCACTGGTGCAAGAACTGAACCCTGTGGTTCTCCACTTGTGACATTTCTCCAGTCCGATACATTGCCTCTGATTACTGCCCTCATTTTTCTATCAGTCAGAAAATTTTTCATCCATGTTAGAAGCTTACCTGTCACCCCTCCAATATTTTCCAGTTTCCAGAACAACCTCTCTGTGTGGAACTCTGTCGAATGCCTTTTTTAGGTCCAGATAGATGCAGTCAACCCAACCATCTCTTTCCTGTAATATATCTGTTGCTCGATCATAGAAACTGAGTAAATTCGATACACAGGATCTTCCAAATCGAAAACCATACTGTCTGTCTGAAATTATATCATTTCTCTCCAGGTGTTCTACCCATTTAGTTGTAATTATTTTTTCCAATATTCCAATTCCAATTTTTTCCAATAATGTGTGTGTGTGTATGTATATTTGTGTTGTTGAATATGACCGAAAGTCATAGTCTTTCTGCCCCTCTCCTTACTGCTATTGTTGTTTCTCGCATCTTTGTATTGCTTGTATGTTTGGGCAATTTTTCCCTTTTTCCTAGTTCTGCATCTCTGCTTTAGTATAAATTTTGTTGTGCCATTATCATATATTTCACAAAACTTGACATACATCTCATTTACTTCATGTCCTAACAGCAAGTGTTTGTCAAATTCCTTAAGGAAATATCTGAGTTCCCCATAATGACCTCTCCACAAGTCAGGTTTTTCAACTGCTTCAAGCTCATTTTCTTCCAGATTATAATGCATTGCATACTTTATTCCCAAAAAGACATGGTCACTTTTACCCAAGTGACAATGTCACTTGGGTAAAAGGAGGGAGGTACTGAAAGGAGGAAAAGGGAGGTACCAAAGGAGGGAGGTACTGAATGATAAATATATCTTTCTCTTTCCTGGTAAATATAATATCCAGCATGGAGGGAACATCCCCTTCCCTCATCCTCGTAGCTTGTTTAACATGTAGAAACATGAATGTTTACAGGGTGAGGTTTACGAAATTATATAATATATATATATATATATATATATATATATATATATATATATATATATATATATATATATATATATATATATATATATATATATATATATATATATATATATATATAAGTTTGTGTGTGTAATTTATATAAATAAATAATTAAATATTAATTTTGTTGATATCTTTTCAGGGAAAACTTGCAAGTACAATTCGTATACAAGAGGGGCAACAAGAGCCAGAGGATGTCTACTAAGAAAATATATAAGTCTTTATCCTCACACTCTTGATATATGGTCTTCTCTGGTCTCTTTATTTTCTCTCCTCACAAATGTCCCTTTTTTTTATTTCTTTTACGTTTCTCTCCTGTTTTTCTTGTCTTTTAATCTCTCCTTTCCTCCTCTCTTCCTTGACTTTTTATGTTTGTGGTATTCATTTATGTCATTTTTATCTTGTATATTTTTCTTGTATCTTTTTCTTATCTTGTGTTTCTCTTCCCCTTCTCTTCAATGATTTCTCATTTCTCTCCTCTCTCTGTTGTTTCTGTTCTGTCTTCTCTCTCCTTGCCTTAATTTTGTTCTGTCTCCTCTTTTGTTGTGTGTGTGTCTTTCTGTCTCTGTCTGTCTGTCTCTCTCTTTCTCTCTCTCTTTCTCTCTCTCTCTCTCTCTCTTTCTTTCTCTCTTTCTCTCGCTCTCTCTCTGGCTCTCTTGCTCTCTCTCTCTCTGGCTCTCTCTCTCGCTCTCTCTCTCTCTCTCTCTCTCGCTCTCTCTCTGGCTCTCTTGCTCTCTCTCTCTCTCTGGCTCTCTTGCTCTCTCTCTCTCTCTGGCTCTCTCTCTCTCTGGCTCTCTTGCTCTCTCTCTGGCTCTCTCTCTCACTCTCTCTGGCTCTCTTGCTCTCTCTCTCTCTCTCTGGCTCTGGCTCTCTCTCTCTCTCTGGCTCTGGCTCTCTCTCTCTGGCTCTCTCTCTCTGGCTCTGGCTCTCTCTCTCTTTCTGGCTCTCTCTTTCTCTCTGGCTCTCTCTCTCTTTCTGGCTCTCTCTCTCTTTCTGGCTCTCTCTTTCTCTCTGGCTCTCTCTCTCTCTGGCTCTGGCTCTCTCTCTCTCTGGCTCTGGCTCTCTCTCTCTCTCTCTTCCTCTCTTTCTCTGGCTCTCGCTCTCTCTGGCTCTCGCTCTCTCTGGCTCTCTGTCTCTTTCTCTGGCTCTCTCGCTCTCTCTGGCTCTCTCTCTCTCTGGCTCTCTCTCTCTCTGGCTCTCTCTCTCTGGCTCTCTCTCTGGCTCTCTCTCTCTGGCTCTGACTCTCTCTCTGGCTCTCTCTCTCTCTGGCTCTGGCTCACGCTCTCTCTCTGGCTCTCGCTCTCTCTCTCTGGCTCTCATATTTCATTTGATTTAAAAATGTCTGAGATTTTTACTTAATCTAAGTTATATTGCATGGTGCTAATATGAATATTATACATGACTGTTTTTTCTTTTCTTTCTCTCTTTCTCCCTTTCTTTCTTTCTCTTTCTTTCCTTCTCTCTCTCTTTTTCTTTCTCTTTCTACATGAATATTATACTTGACTGTGTTTACATTCACTTGTAGATTTTTATTTTTAGTTAATTAGTCCTAAACTTTTGATTAATAGATTTTTATTATTAGTCATAGAAAAACTATAGTGTTATATGTATACTCGGAAAATTTTACTTGTTTTAGTTTTAAGTAACAATAACTGCTTGTAACGTCAGACTGATCTCAGCATGACATGAATCACAGGCTGCTTGATCACAAAATCTATTGTGTTCACATATTGCATATATAGATTTTTATAGATTTTTAGATTTTTACTTTTATATTCAGTTATAGATATAGTCTATTTATATAGAGCTATTACATTTATTTTGTTGTATTACTCATTCTTAATTAAATAAATATAATATTTGAATTCTCTTTTTGTACCCTATTTATTTGTAATTTACACATACATATATAGGATGTCCATTTCTTTCTCAGATATGTCTTCTTTCTTTCTCTCCCTTTCTATTTCAGATATGAATTAAAAAATTATTATACCCTAATTTACCCTAAACGTTTTAATGTAGGTAATTAAAAGATTATAAAAAAGTTTTTAGAAATGTTAATTATTTACGTTCTAAGGTTGTATATAAAAGTTCTCAAAAAACCTTTTCTAAACGTAATTATAAACGTGCTGAAAACAATGAAATGTCGTTTTTAGGATGTTTTAAAAACATGAAAATGTTTGCTGGGTTACGAAGGTTTTTTCCTCTTAGCTAAGAGCGTTTTCCGTCTTAGCGCCTTCGTGGCGGCTACGTCCATATTCAATTAACTACCCTAAGTGGAAAAACCTTCGTAAGTTCATTCCGGGATTTAAGTGTGGTTTCGACCACTCGTAGCTTTACGTAAACTGGATATAAGTCATTTTTTCTCTACTACATAACACTGGGATCGATTTATGATATTGGAACATGACCAAAATATTATAGCTGGTGAATCTAGTGAAGAGGAATCCTTCGTGTTAGTTATATATGCATTCTCTGCTTGAAACTTGAAGTAAATATGTGTTTGATGATAGTAGAATTAGTTTTATAATAGCAAGATATTATACCAGTAGTTATTAAGTAAATAAACACTGGTGAACATGAAATATGAGAGAAGGTGATGAGCCCTGCCTGATGGGATCATTTACTATCACCAAATGCCCCTGTTCACCTAGTAGTAAGGGTGTACCTTAGCTATACATACCCATTTCTAATTTATTTAGTTTGGTTTTATTTTGAAATTAAATCTGGGTGAGACATAAAATAAAAATATGCTGCACAAATGATGTTAGGTAAGGAAAAGGGTAAAAATGTCAAAAACTTTATTCATTGAATACTTAAAGCTATAATTATGACTATATAGATTATTAAAAAAGAGAGAGGGAAGTAGGGGTCCAAGACCTCTTCCTGTTATACAATTTGGGTGTAGAACAAGTAATTATCAAAAGAAGGCACCATGCCGGGAAGGCTATGTAGCAGTAAGGCAGTGAGGTGAGGCAGCTATATACTTATTTGAGAAATGCCTATTTTATTTACCTTGTAAGCTGAGGCAACTTGTTTTATTTGAGGAATACTCAGCTGATTCCTCTACATTTAGCATGGAACAAATTTGTGTCCAAGACCTCTTCCTGTTACTTAATTTGGCTGTGTGTAACCAAACTAGAAGTGCTCTACAAATCAAGGGACCCAGAATGTGGAATGAACTCCCGAATCATGTCAAAGGCTGTACCTCTCTCAACCAGTTTAAGAGTTAAACCAAGTACTGCCTAATTAACTCCATGTAACCTAACTTACCTCCTAAATGTCAACCCATGTCTTGCTATTTTTTAAACAACGCTGTTCACCAACATGTGCAATTCCTGATTTATGCTATGTTAACCCCCTTTTTGTATTTTTTATTCCTTCTTTCAACACAATTTATACCTAATCCCGATTACTATTAAGTTTTAGTCTGTGTTTTTTTCCCCCCACACCTTGCCCGAAATGCTATGAGTATTAGTGGCTTTAGGTATTGTATGTACTAGCTCTGCCTATAAATCCAACATTATGTTTGTAAATCAACTGTATGTACTTTTCCTGAATAAAATGTATTTATTATTTATTTTTTAATCAGTGAGTATTAAAAGAAGGCACCAAGCTGGGAAGGCTATGTAGCACCATTGTGTGTAACAATAAACCAAATTTTTTTTAACAAATAATGCACCTGTATGGGAAAACAAATCCTGTCAGCTGTAAAAATATTGATGCAGTTATTTAAATGAAAAATATAATGAAAGAAATATTACTGGTTTATTTTTATCCTATCTTTTTGTACTGTACAGTATATCCAAGGAAGTGAAAAATTGAGACATAATGCACAATTTAATGAATGATTAGCATGGATTAGCAGTTCAAAAGAAATATGACTTGTATTACATATCAACATGAGATCTTAATGATCCATGGTCAACATGATTTAATAAGGATAATACAGTACTGTATTTGTAATAATACAAACTATAATTTAAAATCTTTATTACTGATTTTTTTTATTAAGAAGATTAGGTATACACAGCAATGTGCTGCTTCCCTATTCTATATGGAATATTACACAGTGTAGATAAAAAACTAGCTATAAGTTTATCTAATACTCCCATCTCACAGGATGGTTAGACATACTGTACATGGAATCAATTTAGAAAATACCAGCCTCAATACAAAAAACAAATCAACTCTGACTAAACAACTCTAAGCAATTTTCACAAGAGGTAAGCACTGAATCATGGCAACATTATATTATAATTACTCTTACCAGTTTCTACAAAACTCCTCTCAAACAATGTATTTTTAAACATGTTTAGGTATACACAGCAATGTGCTGCTTCCCTATTCTGTATAAAGGACCACACAGTGTAGATAAAAAACCAGCTACAAGTTCACCCAACATCCTCACCTCACAGGATGGCCAGTCATACATGGAATTAGGAGAGAACAAAATACTTAATGCTGATCTATTAGCCTCCACTGGCAAAATCTGGGTGCAGCACAAGAATATCTTCTAATATTCCTGAGTGTATGAAGTAATTATAGAGCTCAAAATACCTCATACCATTTGGTATGAAGTCACTGATAACAGGACAATCACAGATATAGTGTTGGAGAGTATGTTCTCTCAAGTAGGACTGAAAACAGATGTTTTTTTTCCACCAAGAGGGCTATAAACCCATGGAACCGCCTACCCGCTGAAGCCGTAAATGCCAAATTCCAGCTAAAAAATATCATTAAGACAATTGGCGGGCCCTTTAACAAGCCGCCGGCTTTCTGTCCTCTTCGAGGTCACTAGATAGTTAGTGGCCCTTGGGTAAATTCAGTAAATATATACAATAATTGTCAGCGCATCTTCCGAGCAACAAGGACAGCTACACAGAATCTCTTAGAATTACGTAGGTAAACAACAAATGTAACATATTTGTTTACTACAATGTCGGTGCTGGCTGTAGAAGTTGAAAAAACATTGTTTTACTTCGAAATATACTAATTTTATAAGATAATTCGACGTAAATAGGAGGCAGTAGAGCTCCGATAAGCCAGCGCTAAATCTTTAATATGAAGAATGTTGCTGCTCTCTGATTGGCCAAACGAAACACAGTAGTGACCTCTATCGGCACGCAGGTGAACCAACAATTTTCTTCCTAAGTATACCTTATTGAATCGCACCTAAGCATCTTCTTAGGGCGCACTTAGGAACTTTCGTAGCAAACCCACTTACGAAGAAATACACAGAGCTTCCTGAATCTAGGTCCAGATCTTTTTCACTGACATCAACACCGTATTGCCAGATATATTTATATCCTAATCTTAATCTCATTTAAATTGAATCCTTCCAAGTAGACTTTCCTTTACCATAAGTGAAGGACGAGTTTGTATGTATTATTGAATAATTCTTAAGTGTGTTACTACTGTCCACCATTGCCATTCTCTTTGTCATTTCTTCACCCTCCTGAATCATCTTGATTCTTCTTTTTATTTGTTTCAAGGTTAACTGACATACAACATCAACAAGAGTTTTTTCAGTGGCTCTCTTCGCTATGCCATCAACTACCTCATTCAACAGTATTCCCACATGTGAAGGGATCCACATGAATCTTACTTTATACCCAGTTTTTTCTAGTCTCTTAACATTCTCTCTACACTCTATCACAATATTCTGATATACTGGGCGTCTGCTATTTAAAGACTCTAACGCTCCTCCGCTGTCAATAAAGAAGCAAGCATTTTTACCACATTTGACTACTTCCTGTAATCCTGCTAATACTCCTTGGAGTTCAGCCTGAGTTGAAGAGACATTGTCAGTTAAGCGGCGTCCAATAACAGTATCTACAGTGCCGATGTCAGTGTACTCCCTGATCAAGACTCCACATCCTACCTTCCCATCCCTAGCTACTGACCCATCACAATATACATGTAGAGTGTTTTCTGTAGGCAGTTTTCTAATTATACAATCATATGTTGCCCTCAGCTCTCCTATTTCATACATACTTTTTTTTCTTATGCAAGGGAGTAATTACTACATCTACATTACAATCCTCCCATGGTGGTGTAAATTTTCTCTTGTGCACAGCAATACACTCTGTAATAACAACATACTTTATAACATTATAACATAATTTATTCATATATACTCTCTTCTTCATCATACACTGTTCACTACTTCCCACCTTTTGAACCGAGAGGATTAATTCATTAGCTCCCCCACCTCTCATTAATCTAATGGCAGAGGCTACATTTATCTCTGAAATTCTATCCCCAATACTCTGCAGATTCAACTCCATCCTCATTATCTCAATCATAGCATTTCTTGGGCATCCTAAGATAATTCTCATGGCTTCATTTTGTACCTTCTCCAACTTGCCCATCCTACCTTTACCAAAACTTGAAATGGCAGGTGCAGCATAATCAATAAGAGATCTTACAGTACTCAAGTATATCATTCGTAGCACAGGGACTCCCACTCCCTTTCCACAGCATGCCATGGCCTTCAGAGGTTGTAATCTCTTCCGACATTGACCCAACAGTCTGTTCATCTCAGCTTCCAAACTCTCATGGGTATATCCAACATATATGCCTAAATATTTATATATATTGTAGCGAGTAGATTATCCCAATAATATACTCGCTCCAAATGCATTATTAATATTCCTGTCAACCTTTGGAGATGAATGAGGTGAGGCGTTGCCCGGGCAACACAGTGAGGTGTTGCCCGAGCATATAAGCAGCAGAATAGCAAATATTAACTAGTCTACATTCAAGTGTGCTCTAGAGCAGACACTTGCGAGATACTGTACCGACGCTCAGTGCGCTCAACTCACACCAAAGTATCACCT
Organism: Procambarus clarkii; assembly: GCF_040958095.1. Classification (NCBI taxonomy): domain Eukaryota; kingdom Metazoa; phylum Arthropoda; class Malacostraca; order Decapoda; family Cambaridae; genus Procambarus; species Procambarus clarkii. Next base: position 35,296,586 of record NC_091155.1, on the reverse strand, counting down.
GTGTACTTCTGTATATTCGACCAAATATATATATAGTATCTTAGTGACTGTGTTTATTGTCACCATACTTTACGTAACAATAGAACCGTTACATTGGTGACCCAGTGAGTGAAAAAGAACACCTAGTCACAAACTAGATCTTCGTCATGGATTTATCTACCAGGTTTCCAGCATACAACGCAGATGAGCCAGAATTTTGGTTCATGCAGATGGAGGCAATTTTCGACCTTCACGAAATTTCGACTGAGAAAGCCCGATATGCCTGTACCCTGCCAACACTTACCTCGGAGGCTATGCACACTGCCTCCGCTGTCATCACCGGACACCAGGACGTACACTGCATTCAAGGCCGCTCTTCTACAGGCAGCAATGAAACGCCGCATTCAACAAAGGGACCAACTCCTCACTGACAAAAGATTAGCAGACAAAACACCAGCTTAGCTTCTGCGGCATATTCAGTATGTGATGCATACTGCAACTGGCCCAGCCCCCAGCGAGATTGTGAGATCACTGTGGATACAACTCTGTCCAAAACAAATTCAACCGGCCCTATTCAGTATGGCTGACGACACCCCATTAGCCCAGCTGGCTACACTGGCAGACCGGCTTCATACGACGTCAGATAACGCTACGCTGTCCCATCCCAGTGTAACACAGCAGACTACAGACACCCAACAACTCGACGTCCTCCAGAACCGGCGTTTCTTCCACCCAGGGAAGACGTACCATGCGAATCCATTATCAGTCTCTAGGCGACAGCGAGAACATCGGGGAGAGCTTTGTTCTTACCACCAGAAGTTCGGACACCAAGCCCGCAACTGTAGGGCTCCTTGTTCCTGGTCGGGAAACTACTTCGGCGGGGACTGTTAACGGCCAGTGACCCCGCCATTTCAAACACTACACTGCTCTACATATCTGACGTCATAACCAAACGCCGTTTCCTCGTTGACACAGGTGCAGCAGCTAGTGTGTTGCCTCCCCCACTGGTCAAACCAACCCGTACTCCTGGTTTGGACTTACGAGCCGCCAATGGTACGTCCGTTCGTACATATGGGACCCGCGCCCTGGTTCTCGAGTTCGCCTCTCTGGGTCGCTTTACGTGGACTTTCCTCATAGCGGATGTGGAACAACCCATTCTTGGATGGGATTTCCTGCAACACCATCGACTTATGGTGGATCCCGCAGGTGCAGTACTTCGAGCCTCTCCTAGTACCTCTACACAAGTTAATATCGTCACCCCAGTCGCATCTACGGAACTTCAAGCACTCCTGGATGAATTCAAAGATGTGACCCAACCCGCCAGCCCTCGACCAGAGGTGCAACATACGATTACGCATCACATTACTACAACGGGAGCACCTACCTTCGCCAGACCACGCCGCCTGGCACCGGAACGACTGGCGGTAGCACGTGCTGAATTCAATAAGCTACAGGAGGCGGGAATAATCCGCCCTTCGAACAGTCCATGGGCTTCACCTCTCCATATGGTCCCGAAAACAGCCCCAGGGGAATGGCGCCCTTGCAGAGACTACAGGGCTCTCAACGTTCGTACTCTGCCGGATCGATACCCAATACCACACATCGTGGATTTCTCACAAGGATTGAGCAACGCAACCGTTTTTTTTCGAAAATTGACCTTGTGCGGGCATTTCACCAGATCCCTGTGGAACCGGCAGACATTCCGAAAACAGCGATCACAACACCTTTTGGACTGTTTGAATTCGTCCGGATGCCTTTTGGTCTACGGAATGCAGCCCAGACATTCCAACGCTTCATCGACCAAGTAGTTAAGGACCTTCCTTTTTGCTACGCCTACATTGACGATCTGCTGGTGGCCAGTACATCACCAACAGAACATCTGCTACACCTCCGACTCCTTCTCACCCGTCTGCGCAACTTCGGCTTGCAGCTCAACTCCGAGAAGTGTATTTTCCATGTTCCAGAGCTGGATTTCTTGGGACACCGTGTGTCAGCAGCAGGGGTCCAACCACTAGAGAAGAAAATCGAGACAATCAAGGAATTCCCGCGCCCATCTACTCCAAAGAAGTTGCAAGAATTTCTTGGTGTAGTGAATTTTTATCATCGATTCATCCCACATTGTTCGGACATCTTGCGACACTTATACGACCTCTTACGTGGTCGGAAACTCACGTCCCGTCTTCCGTTGGAGTGGACTCCCCAGGCAGAGACAGCATTCACCGACATAAAACACAAGCTGGCGGAATTCACCTTGCTCGCACACCCAGTGTCTGACGCTCCCACCAATCTATCTACCGACGCTTCAAACACAGCAATTGGTGCTGTACTACAACAGCTCGTTGAAGGAGAATGGCGCCCAATTGCATTCTTTTCAGCGCGCCTGTCACCCACTGAAGAGAAGTACAGCATTTTGATAGGGAACTGCTCGCCATCTACTCAGCCATACAACATTTCCGGCACTTTCTCGAGGGGCGGAACTTGCACATCCTCACAGACCACAAACCTCTCACTTATGCGCTGGCGGCCAAGGGTGATGCTCACTCTCCTCGAGTAGCCAACCACCTGGGATTTATTTCCCAATTTACCTCGGATATCCGTCATGTCAAAGGAACTAATAATGTCATAGCCGATGCACTGTCTTGACCCACCATAAACCACGTCGTGACAAACCCAGCTCAGGTGGACTATTGTGTAATCAGTAAGGCCCAACGGGAAGACCCTGATCTGCAGCGATTACGAACATCTGACACAGCTCTCCGGTCCATCGAGATTCCCATGGAAGGTGGCGGAAGTATAATCTGTGACACCTCACGGACGGGAGCACTTAGGCCCTACATTCCTACCCAGTTTCGCTGGAAAACGTTCATATCTATGGAAGGAACTTATGGAATTCCTCGGCACCACACATAACCGAACCACAGCATACCACCCTGAGTCGAACGGAATGGTAGAATGCTTTCATAGACAACTAAAAGCTGTCCTAAGAGCTCAAGCACGCCCTGATGATTGGATCGACAACCTTCCATTAGTCTTGCTTGGCATACGTTCGGCCACGAAGGAGGGCAGTGGATTCTCGGCAGCAGACTTAGTATACGGATCTAGCCTGCGGCTTCCGGGCGAATTCCTAACCCCAACGCCACTTATCACACCCCCAGACCCCACTTGTCCAGAAATTACGGGCGGCCATGACAAACATTCGGCCTACACCACCACGCCAACCGACAACTCGTGCTACATATGTGCCTCATGAGCTCCACACAACTGAACACGTGTTTGTAAGAGTCGACGCTGTTCGACGCCCTCTACAGTCACCTTACGAAGGACCATTTAAAGTGGTTTCTCGAACACCGAAGTTCTTCACCATTGAATGCCGAGGACAGCGGGTAAACATCTCCATCGATCGCCTTAAACCAGCACACTGTGACGCTGCCCCAGACATCCCTCCAGAGACACATCCGCCGACTACGCAGTTCACTTTTCGACCACAGTTACCAGCAGCACCGCCACCTACGACAACGAACGATCCTGTACGACCTCCCACCCTACAACCCCAGTTACCAGCCGCACCACAACCTGATCCTACGACGACGGACGATCCTGTGTGACCTCCCACCCTATGACCCCAGTTAGATGACATCAGCGAAGAGGAGGAAGTTAACTTTGATGGTTATGTAACGCGAGCAGGGCGTACAATTCACCGACCAGCTAAGTTCCTTGATCAAGTATTTTTCCTTTCATCCCCTGGGAGGGGGAGTTCTGTAGCGAGTAGATTATCCCAATAATATACTCGCTCCAAATGCATTGTTAATATTCCTGTCAACCTTTGGAGATGAATGAGGTGAGGCGTTGCCCGGGCAGAATAGCAAACATTAACTAGTCTACTTTCAAGTGTGGTCTAGAGCAGACACTTAATTGCGAGATACTGTACCGACGCTCAGTGCGCTCAACTCACACCAAAGTATCACCTGTGTACTTCTGTATATTCAACCAAATATATATATAGTATCTTAGTGTCTGTGTTTATTGTCACCATACTTTACGTAACAATAGAACCGTTACAATATTAACTCTCTATATTTTTACCGTTTATTTTCAATACAATGGGGCTCCGACTTCTACATTCAAACTTAGTTTTGTTTTCATTAACCACCAGTCCCATATGGTGACACAGGTTTCCGAAATTGTCCAACACTGTTTGAACCTTTGAAATATCTTTGCCCTGAAACAAAATATCATCGGCACATATGATCGGAGTTACCCCATATGAGTATCTCTCAGATGCTATCTTATTCATTAGTACATTAAACAGGGTGGGACTCAACACTCCTCCCTGAGGTGTGCCGAGTTCAAAAGACCTCACACCTGACACAACCTTGATACCACACCTGAGCCTTCCTTTCGTAAAGATAATCCCCTATCCAGCGCAATAATTTCCCTTTAACACCAAGACCAGCTAATTCATAAAAAATAACCTCTTTGTTGGCTTAATCAAAAGCTCCTTGTAAATCAATGAAAATTCTATAATAATCATTTTCATTAGCTAGACATTTAATAATACAATCAGAGGTACTTTTTCCTTTGAGGAACCCGAACAAATACTAGACAGCTGATCACCTATTATATATAAAATTCTATTTAAAATGATCCTCTCCATCATTTTACAAAAACAGGAGGTTAAAGATACAGATCTATACTCTCCATTGGCTTTAGGGATAGGGATGATCATAGCTTTTTTCCATTTACTGGGAATACTGCCCTCTTTATAACTAATATTAAAGATGTCTAAAAGTGGGCTTTCCGTCATAATGGCAAGTTCATTAAGTATTTCATAAGATACTCCATCCTCCCCAGGGGCGGTAGATTTCCCAACTTTAATCGCCGTTATTAGTTCTTCTCTGGTAATACCTGTGCAAGTGACATTACCACTGTTACCTGCTATAAGTATAAAATCCTTTCTTACATCTTTCCAAGAATCTAATGACTCTCTCGTTACAGCGGGTGATGATGGACTTGAGGTGGTTTGCAGTGGTTGAACCCCATGCACAGATACCATAGTTGAGATAGGGATAGATTAGTTCATAATATAGAGAGATGAGAGCAGAGTTAGGAACATAATATCTGATTTTGGAGAGTATACCAACTGTTTTAGAGACTTTCTTAGTTATGTGTTGCATGTGGGTACTGAAGTTGAGTCTCTTGTCTAGGAATATGCCAAGAAACTTTCCATCATTTTTATTGCTAATGTTTACATTGTCAATCTGAAGCTGAATTGCATTTGTAGATTTGCTTCCAAATTGGATGTAGTAGGTCTTTTCTATGTTAAGTGTTAGTTTGTTGGTTGACATCCATAAGTGGACTTTTTTTAGTTCATTATTAACAACATCATTTAGTGTATGTGGGTTGGGGTTGGAGTAGATGAGGGTAGTATCATCAGCAAACAAAATAGGTTTCAGAATGTTAGAGACATTAGGCAGATCATTAATGTATATAAGAAATAGGAGAGGTCCCAAGATGCTGCCCTGTGGCACTCCAACGGTTATTAAACTTTAACCTTTTCCTCTGAAGGCAGGCATGCTTTTTATCTAGTTTAAGCTGTATTTGTAATGCAAAATGATCACTTAGTATTTCATCCACAGTAAGACAATTCCCCTCTATGCCCTCAGCATTTATTAAACAAGCATAATCTAATCTCCCTCCCCTCAAATGAGTAGGAGAGGGCTCGCCCAGCAGTTGAACATCTTCATGTTCCTGCAAAAACTGGTACCATCTGCAACCATTCCTATTTGCTTTACCCCTTGATCCTAAAGCTGGATGTCTGGCATTAACATCCCCTACCACAAGTGTATCTTCAGAAAAGAAGGAATCTGGCAAGTATCTTAAATCAAGGGAGCTATCAGAGATGTATAGATTAATGAAATTTAACTCTCGGTCCTTTAATTGTATCCGCAAGCTAATACTTTCAATACCTCTATATCTCTGAGGGATTCCAGTTATCTCGGCAGGTATGGTACTTTTGACATAACATGAGACCCCCCTAGCTCCTCCATCAGCATATAAGTGAAAACCTCTATAGCCATTTAGCCTCAGAATGCTACCATCCCTATCCCCAGTTTCCTGGAGTGCTACTATGTCAATATCCTCTCTAAGAGTATAATAGTGTACATCCACCGCTCTAGTTTTTAATCCATTAACGTTCCAAGATAATATTCTCAAATTACTTTCATCCATGATTAATAATAAAACTACCTTTGCCCTGTCCGTCACATTCTATGAGATACGAGAGTACCTTAGAAACTTCCTTCCAACACCGTAACATTTTTTCTTTCTCCTCACTTTCACAACTACTACTAACATCGAAGGTAATATTATTCATATCTATTTTCTTTGTTATTTCTGTAACCCGTTTTACTTTAACCATTCTTTCAACATTTGTCACAACAGGAGGTTGAACACCGCTAACACTACTAGAAAGTGCATTCTCCTGACTATCCTCTATCATCGTTACCTCATGCACATCATTACTTTCGTCTACGCACGTTTCACTTTCCATTTCACGTCCCGTTTTACTTTCAATTACACGTCCTGTTTCACCACCATCTTCACCCCGTCTACCTTCCATAGCCAATTTTTCCAATGCCTCAATCCTCTTATCTAGTTTTTTTAGATACTCCAAAATTTGATTACCAACCTCAGAGGTGACCATATTGTCCTGAACCTTATCCTCACAAGGTTTCAGTTTTTCCACTGCATGATGTACTTTCCCTAGGCTCACCTTTACTTTCTCCGTCCCTTTTTCCCACACATTGATCATAGGGGCTGTCGTTGGCTTCCAGCTGTTTCCTCCATGTTCCTGCTGCACAATCTTTCCTTGCTGCGAGGATACATCTATCCTGCTTGTTGGACCCGTCCTAGTCTCTTTCAGATGAGGCTTCATGCGGCATAGATAGGAACCAGCATTGTGGCTGCCTCGACAGTTTTGTTGTCGAGGCAGCCACAATGGCTGGTTCCTATCTATCATCCCATTTTGTTGTCTGCCAGACAACAAAATGGGATGATTTTTTCACTTCTTTCAATCTTGACTCTACACTCTCGCGAGTAGTGTTTTTTCCCACAATACCGACACCTGGGGTCAAACTGGCATTTCCATGCCATATGTCCCCAACGTGAACACTTCATGCACAGTATGGGCTCCTCAACGTATTTTGCAACGTTCCTATAGCCTAGTCCTTGACAAAAATTTTCTCCGGCGCCTCACCCTTTACCAAGGCAACAACCTGGCTTTGTTTGTCACCACGAACACTGTTCCTCTTTGCCCAGACAACATTATCATTGTTAAGAAGAAGACAGTCAGGATCCAAATAAGTTGGAAACTTGAAAACTATGATCTTTGTGTGCAACATACCTTCTTCTGGAGGAACCATCACTACATTATCAAAACCAACCGTCGTGAGGCGTTCCATGGCCTGTTCAGTCCCAACTGTTATGTAGGGCCGGTGAAGACCCTCCTTGAAAAGTGGTTCGTATTCCAAACATTGTTTAGCTAGACGTACCGTCCACTCTAGCTTTTGGTGGAAATTCAATTGGCATGCTGTAGGGAACAACAGCCTCTTCCTTCTTGTCTTGTCTTGCTTGTCTTGAGTCTTGCTGAGTAGGGTCTCATTCTTTGGCCTCTTTTTAATTTCATCGTCACTCTCACTGTCTCGCTGTCTGTTATTATTTCTCCGTTTCTTTTTGTTCACTACTACTTCAAACGGTCTGTTATCATCTTGTCTGTCCTCCTCACTACCACTTAGGCATACCGCCTCAGCCATTTCTTCGACGCTGTCAATAATCGAGAACAAATGCACAATATCCTGTATCACCACGTGCAAAAACGAAGAGTGTGGGGCAATACTCCACCTCCCACCAATCAACGGACGCCAAGAGCGCCAACCTTGTGACTGCACACAACCGTGGTCTGGACACAACTGACATCGCACACTAATATCTTTACCACTTCGGACGTTTCGCATATGTTTATTTATTTACTTATTTACTATTTATTTATGCATATACAAGAAGGTACATTAGGAATGTGAGGATACATAAAATGGTAATTACAGTCTTGTAAAGCCACTAGTACGCGCAGTGTTTCGGGCAGGTCCTTAATCTAAGAAAATTTTAAGTAGGTAAATACTTGCAAAATTTATAAAAAAAATTATAACAGATACATGGCAAGAAAAAAAATGAGAGAAAATTGTAGGTACAGTGTATTAAAGCACATAGGCAGCTAAGATTGATTGCAATGACAGCTTGAAATAAACAATACCCAAATTTGTAACAAATTAGATGGCAAATTCCTTGGCATTCTCATTTACCACAAACTGAATTTCCAGGAACACATTCTAAATATATCAAAAAAAGTTTCAAAAACTGTTGGCATTCTTTCTTAGATCAGATATTATGTACCCCGCCCTGCCCTGGTGACTCTCTATTACTCCCTTATCTATCCATATCACAACTATGGTATTTGTGCTTGGGGCTCTACTACCCAAAATCATTTACGTCCTCTAATTACTCAACACAAAGCTGCTATTAGGACAATATCCAACTCTGGCCCCAGACATCACTCGGTACCCCTACTCAAATCTCTGAATATGTTAGACATTAAGTCACTGCACATTCTCTCATGTGTATCATACATATATAAAACGCTAAACTGTAATGCCAATCCTGACCTCAAAAGCTTCATAGAAGGTTGTAACAGAACCCATGAGCACCACACTAGAAATAAATACAGTTTTGATATTCCTAGAGTACGACTTAATCAAACTAGAAATGCTCTACAAATCAAGGGACCTAGATTGTGGAATGACCTTCCCAACCATGTTAAAGACTGTACCTCTCTCAACCAGTTTAAGATAAAAACGAAGCTATACCTAATAAATTCCCTATAACCTACTTTACCCCTCTATTGTCAACCAATGTCTGTATTTTTTAAAGAGCGCTGTTTGTCGACAGAATTGTATTTGTGCTGCTTTTTCAGCTATGTTTTCATTCCATGTTTTCATTTTACTCTTTATGCTCAATTAGTATTAAGCTTTAGTCATTTAAGTTTTTCATGCCCGAAACGCTTTGCGTAATAGTGGCTTTAGGCATTGTATGTACTAGCCCTATCTATAAATCCATCATTCTTTGTAAAATCTCTTGTATGTATGTACCTTACCTAAATAAACATTTGATTTTGATTTGATTTTTTGTTTAATGGTAGTTGACAAAAATTAGTAGGCACAATACAGCATATGGCTAGCACATAAAAGAAGACAGCAATGAACACAAAGATAAGAACACTGTTTTTCCAAAAAACGGTGGGTTTTCTGAGGGAAGAGAAAACGTATGTCTGGAAGCTGACTTTAACCGCCCCAAGCTGAGCGCGCAACGAGCCGAGGTTATATAAACCCGGACGCAGACTGCGTGGCTCCTCTTCCCGACAAGCCAGCAGCTGCTCTCTTACAAAACGCTGCTCACTGCTGCTCAGCGAGTCGTAAACACAGAAGTTTAGCCTGCTCAACTGTTCCCCCAGCATGGACCCTACACCAGTTCCTATCGACAACGACTCGGAGCGACCCGTCAGGGGCGTCCTGCCCTTCTCAACATTTAAGGTACAGTGTTTGTGTTGTTGGCGCGCCGGACCAGTGTTTGTGTTGTTGGCGCGCCGTACCAGTGTTTGTGTTGTTGGCGCGCCGTACCAGTGTTTGTGTCTGTGTTGGCCCGCGCGCCCCTGAAGCACGCCTGTTGGTTCAGCCTTGGTGACCAAATGCAGGTGCAGTGGACCTAGAGGGGGAGGTGACCCTCGGTGTTATGGGGCACTGGGTTTTCTCCAGTAGGTGGCTGTTATTTGAAGCACAATCGGGAGGAGGCCTGTCCACCACCCCACCTCCCCCAACTGCTCAGCCCTGTACCTTAAGCTCCCTCACCCAGTCGACGTGAGGTCTGCTGCTTGGGCGACTTCTGTTGTGCCGTTAATTATTATTTATGTTCTTTATATCAGTGCTTCTTTACAGTCTGACTGTTAGTCATGGCGTGCTTCCTCACGCTACAATATTTACTGTAATTTTACCTTTGATTTCGCCCCAGGCCTATGTTTATATATTGGGTAGTGCTGTTATTGTTGGTCCAGGACATTTAATGCTCAAGTCAGCTCCTATTTAGTGCTGTTGCTTTACTCTACTCTAAACGCTGGCTATTAGGTTAGGCTAGTGCTAGGTTAGGCTAGCTGCTGTGTCACAGGCCTCGGGCCCCTAGCTTTAAGTTTTCATGGACTTGAATTTTCCATAAGTTTCCTTAATTTATCAATGAATTTCATGCAGTGTCAAGCTGCATGTTTTCCTTTGCTGGTTTTACATTTAGGTTTGTTTAACTTTTGCTTTTTGCCTATAAGTTATTAGGTAAAGTCAGCTAGGTTAGGCTAGCTGCTGTGTCACAGGCCTCTAGCCCCTAGCTTTAAGTTTTCATGGACTTTATTTATTTATTTATTTATGCATATACACGAATGTACATAAGGAATGTGAGGATACAAATATGGTAATTACAGTCTTGTAAAGCCACTAGCACGCGCAGCGTTTCGGGCAGGTCCTTAATCTAAGAAAATTTTAAGGAGGTAAATACTTGCAAAAATTATAGACAAAAAAATGATAACAGATTACATGAAATGAAAAAAAGATGAGAGCAAATTGTAGGTACAGTATATTAAAGCACATAGGTAGCTGAGATTGATTGCAATGACAGCTTGAATGGTAGTTGACAAAAAAATTGGTAGGCACAATACAGCAGAAACAATATAAGATTGGTTGCAATGACAGCTTGAATGGTAGTTGACAAAAATTGGTAGTCACAATACAGCATATGGCTAGCACATAGAAGAAGACAGCAATGAACACAATGATAAGGTTGTTTGATATTACATAAAAATTAGGAGATTGGGTAACACTAGGTACAGAGCAAATTTAAAGCTCAGTGTAGGAAACTAAGAAGATGAAGTTAGGTACTTTTTGGTTTTGCTTTTAAATAAGGCAAAAGTTTTACAGTTTTTCAATTCACTAGGGAGTGAGTTCCATAGACTAGGTCCCTTAATTTGCATAGAGTGTTTACACAGATTCAGTTTGACCCTGGGGATATCAAAGAGATATTTATTTCTGGTGTGGTGATAATGGGTCCTATTACATCTGTCCAGGGAGAGTTTCAGAGCATGGTTTGCATTTAAGAACAGGGTTTTGTAAATGTAGTTGACACAAGAGAATGTGTGGAGGGAGTTAATATTTAGCAAGTTTAGGGATTTAAACAATGGAGCTGAGTGTTGTCTGAAAGCAGAGTTAGTTATTATTCTGATAGCAGATTTTTGCTGTGTGATGATGGGCTTAAGGTGGTTTGCAGTGGTAGACCCCCATGCACAGATACCATAATTAAGATAGGGGTAGATTAGTGCATAATATAGTGAGAGGAGAGCAGAGTTAGGAACATAATATCTGATTTTGGAGAGTATACCAACTGTCTTAGAGACTTTCTTAGTTATGTGTTGAATGCGGGTGCTGAAGTTGAGTCTCTTGTCTAGGAATAGGCCAAGAAACTTGCCATCATTTTTATTACTGATGTTGATGTTGTCTATCTGTAGCTGAATTGCATTTGATGATTTGCTTCCAAATAAGATGAAGTAAGTCTTTTCGATGTTTAATGTTAGTTTGTTCGTTGACATCCATAAGTGGACTTTTTTAATTCATTATTCACAACATTATTTAGTGTATGTGGGTTGAGGTTTGAATAGATAAGAGTAGTATCGTCAGCAAACAGTATAGGTTTGAGAATATTAGAGACATTAGGCAGATCGTTTATATATATAAGAAATAGAAGAGGTCCTAAGATGCTGCCCTGTGGCACTCCAACGGTAATTGGTAGAGTGGAAGAAGTTGTATCATTGATGGTTACATATTGGTGTCTGTCACTAAGATAGGATCGGATGTAGTCAAGGGCAAGGCCTCGGATTCCATAATGCTGGAGTTTAAGTAAGAGGTAGTTGTAGAGGTAGACTTGTATTTTCCATAAGTTTCCTTAATTTATTAATGAATTTTATGCAGTATCAAGCTGCATGTTTCTTTGCTGGTTTTGCATTTGTTTGTTTAACTTCTGCTTTGCCTTTAAGTTATTATGTAAAGTCAGCTAGGATGTGATAGTTGCAGGGATCGGGCCCTTGCCTCTTGCCTAAAATAAAATAAAAAAAAAATAAAATAAAATAAAATGTTTATTTAGGTAAGGTACATACATACAATAAATTTTTACAAAGATTGGTTGACTTATAGGTAGAGCTAGTACATACAATGCCTAAAGCCACTATTACGCAAAGCGTTTGGGGCATGATAAACTTAAATGACAAGCTTAATACTAATTGAGCATAATGAGTATAATGAAAACAAGAAATGAAAACATAGCTGAAAAAGCAGCACAAATACAATTATGTCGACAAACAGCGCTCTTTAAAAAATACAGACATTGGTTGACAATAGAAGGGTAAGGTAGGTTACAGGGAATTTATTAGGTATAGCTTCGTTTTTATTTTAAACAGGTTGAGAGAGGTACAGTCTTTAACATGGTTGGGAAGGTCATTCCACATTCTGGGCCCCTTGATTTGTAGAGCATTTCTAGTTTGATTAAGTCGTACTCTAGGAATATCAAAACTGTATTTATTTCTAGTGTGGTGCTCATGGGTTCTGCTACAACCTTCTATGAATCTTTTGAGATCAGGATTGGCATTATAGTTTAGAGTTTTATATATGTATAATACACATGAGAGAATGTGCAGTGACTTAATGTCTAACATATTCAGAGATTTGAGTAGGGGTACCGAGTGATGTCTGGGGCCAGAGTTGGATATTGTCCTAATAGCAGCTTTGTGCTGAGTAATTAGAGGACGTAAGTGATTTTGGGTAGTAGAGCCCCAAGCACAAATACCATAGTTGAGATATGGATAGATAAGGGAGTAATAGAGAGTCACCAGGGCAGGGCGTGGTACATAATATCTGATCTTAGAAAGAATGCCCACAGTTTTCGAAACTTTTTTGATATATTTAGAATGTGTCCCTGGAAATTCAGCTTGTGGTCAATGAGAATGCCAAGGAATTTGCCATCTAATTTGTTACAAATTTGGGTATTGTTTATTTTGAGATTTATTTGATTAGAGGATTTATTGCCAAACAGAATATAGAAAGTTTTGTCAATGTTAAGGGTGAGTTTGTTGGCAGTTAGCCAAAGATGGACTTTATTTAGCTCAGTATTTACTGTGGCATTTAGAGCAAGGGGGTCAGGACTGGAGTAAATGAAGGTTGTGTCGTCAGCAAATAGAATTGGTTTGAGGTGTTGGGAGGCATTCGGAAGGTCATTAATGTAGATGAGAAAGAGGAGAGGGCCAAGTATGCTGCCCTTAAAGTTTATTCTGGCCCTGCATTTACGTTTAGTTTCCTCTGCAAATTTCCTGCATTTTACTTTGCTCTTGCTGCATGTTTTTACTTTACTTGTTTACAATTGTTTGTTTAACTTATGCTTCACCTTTAAGTTAAGTAAAGTCAGCTAGGATGTCCTAGACGCTGTCTTCGGGCCTCATGCCTCTCCCTTTAAGTTTATCTTGGACTCGTATTATGATTAGTTCCATCAGCAATTTATTGCTAGTTATGCATTGCTTAAGTGCATGTCATTTTACTTACCGTTTTACCTTTATACATGTTTTCTTGACTTTGGCATTAAGTTATTAAGTACTGACAGCTAGACAGTACCAGTTTCGTTTACCAGTACCAGTAAACGTTTCCAGTCGTTTTGTCTGCCCGGTGTAGCCCGAAAGAATCTGCAGCCTCCCGGCTGCTGGTTTATCCAGGCATGTGTGGCCTCCCAGGCCGCTGGTTATCCGACGTGTTGTCTGCTCGGTGTAGCCCGGAAGATACTGCTGCTTCCCAGGCCGCTGGTTTATCCAGACGTTTTTGTTTGCCCAATGTAGCCAGGAAAGTTGTCATAGCCACTGCCGTCTTAGCTGACTGCGTTCAGGGGCTGCTCTCCAGCCAACGTTCTTCCTGTGATGAGTTAAGCCGGCGATGTTATTCAGGTATTATATTTATATTGGTCATATAAATATGCGGCCTTCCAGGCCGCTGGTTTATCCAGACGTGTTGTCTGCCCGGTGTAGCCCGGAAGTCACAGCGGCCCCCCAGGCCGCTGGTTTATCCAGACGTGTTGTCTGCCCTGTGTAGCCCGGAATATACTGCGGCCTCCCAGGCCGCTGGTTTCTCCAGACGTTTTGTCTGCCCAATGTAGCCAGGAAGGTTGTCAAAGCCGCTGCCGTCTTCGCTGTCTGCGTTCGGGGGTTCACGTCCAGCCGACGTTCTTCCTGTGATGAGTTAAGCTGGCGATGTTATTCAGGTATCTTATTTATATTGGTCATATAAATATGCGGCCTTCCAGGCCGCTGGTTTATCCAGACATGTTGTCTGCCCGGTGTAGCCCGGAAGTCACAGTGGCCCCCCAGGCCGCTGGTTTATCCAGACGTTTTGTCTGCCCGGTGTAGCCCGGAAGGTTTTTCACAGCCACCGACGTCTTAGCTGCCTTCGTTCAGGGGTTGATGTCCGGCCGATGTTCTTCCTGCGACGTGTCACTGTGTTCTAGCGGCCGATGCTCGGTTGGGTCTGTTGCAGCTGGTCCAGCCGTCTGCCCTAGTGTCCGAGCCGCCACTCTTCCTACGTTGTTGCTCAATTTTGGTGTCCAGCTGCTGCAGCTGTTGGTGTTCCGGCTGCTGACATTCCCGGCAGTCGGTGTTCTAGCTGCTGTAGGTACAGCTGTTGCTGTCCCAGCTTGCTGCTGTTCAGGTGGAACATGGTCCAGCTGCTGGCGTTCCAGCGGTTGTTGGACCAGCTCCCATGTTACTGCTGAAGTTGTTCCTGATGTTCCAGTTGAAGCGGTCCCAACTGATAATGCCCATCCTACTGCGTTCCAGCTCCCAAGGGTCCAGCTGCCGACGCGCCAGCCCCCGAAGTTCCAGCAGAAGCGTTCCAGCCGACGTTGTGCCTATTAGCACTCCTTTCAGTTTATTGTATTTGATTGTAATTTATTTCAGCTTCTTGCATTAATCCCGTTTTCTCTAAAGAGTTATATTCCAGCATTATTTGAGCATGATCTGTTTTGCAGTCGCACTTCCCTTACTGCTGCAGTTTACCCCTTGGCCCTTTGCCGCTAATTTTGTATCTTCGGCAGCGGCCGAAGATACTCGTCATTCCTTTGTTGGCTCCCAGGTTCTATATGGTCCCTAATTGTCTTGCAGTTGGATTTCTACTTATATCCGAAGTTTTCCCTGGTGGCCAGTTGCCACTATTTATTTATCTTTGGCAGTTGTCGATTCACCAGTTGCCAATGTCCAGCTGCAGGTGTTCCAGCTGCTGATGTTCAGAGGCAGGATTTTACAGTTTACATTTGTAAACTGCAACTGTTGTTTGTTAAGCCCTTATTTTGCCCTTGTTGACCACAAGTGTTCGTGTTGTGCATGCTACGTTATTGTTGGTTTGTTAAGGTTAGGGTTTCCCTGCTTACTTCCTCCTCCCCAGTGTGGGATATTTACTTATTTATCTATTTATACAGTTCCTACTGTATCATACTACTACTTATTTAAGTTCTTTATTATTAGGTCCGGGTTTTGGTCACCTTACTTCTACCCTCCCTCTGCTTTACTTGTTATCGTTTTCTCTGGCATTTTTCGCCATGCCCTCGGTCGGCCCCGTACTAGGTCCATTAGCTGGGCCAGTCCGTTACGCCCTTAGCCGGGACCCCTGTGGAGCCCTAAGCTGGGCGGGCCCGCCCTGTTAGCCGGCTAATGGGCGGGCCCGCCCTGTTAGCCGGCTAATGGGCGGGCCCGCCCTGTTAGCCGGCTAATGGTCCTGCGACCTCTTACTTTGGAAGGAGTATTTTGTGCTTTTCCCTATCCTTCTAGTGCTCATGTCTCTCTTTTACATTTTCTTAGTGAAAACTTCGTTATATTTGTAAGGTACTATTTATTTCTTGTGAATCTATGTGTGTGTGTGTGCATATGTATATGTATGTGTATATATGTATATATATATATATATATATATATATATATATATATATATATATATATATATATATATATATATATATATATATATATATATATTGAAATAAGAGTTCTCTAAAACTCATTTTCGTACTTTTAAGGTGAAGAAAAGAAGTGATTTACTATAGAGTGTATTACACTTATTTGTATAATTTGCACGACGTTTCGAACCTCCATGGTTCATTCTCAAGTGAACAGATCTTACAATACTAGTTGATTTTATACCCACATTAGGTCAGGTGATAATACAATGAAGGTGAAAACATGGGGGGATACATAAGGGATAAACATAGGGGCTGCAGAAGGCTTATTGGCCCATACGAGGCATCTCCTATCTAAACACAAAGATTAATCCAGTGTAATTGGCCTGTTATGTTTGGACATTGTTTTCTGTGTTGGCATCGATATGTTCTTGTCTTGTCCTTACTGTAAGGACAAGACAAGAACATATCGATGCCAACACAGAAAACAATGTCCAAACATAACAGGCCAATTACACTGGATTAATCTTTGTGTTTAGATAGGAGATGCCTCGTATGGGCCAATAAGCCTTCTGCAGCCCCTATGTTTATCCCTTATGTATCCCCCCATGTTTTCACCTTCATTGTATTATCACCTGACCTAATGCGGGTATAAAATCAACTAGTATTGTAAGATCTGTTCACTTGAGAATGAACCATGGAGGTTCGAAACGTCGTGCAAATTATACAAATAAGTGTAATACACTCTATAGTAAATCACTTCTTTTCTTCACCTTAAAAGTACGAAAATGAGTTTTGGAGAACTCCTATTTCAATTAAGCCCTGATGCTAAGAAAATAGTTAGAGGGATAGAAGCCCTAAACCAGAAAATAATAAATACAGAATATGCGGTCATATTCAATGAAACATGTTTGAAAGAAAACCTGCTGCCAGTATACACCAATATATATATATATATATGCGAACAAGCCTGAATGGTCCCCAGGACTATATGCGAATGAAAACTCACACCCCAGAAGTGACTCGAACCCATACTCCCAGAAGCAACGCAACTGGTAACTACAGGGCGCCTTAATCCGCTTGACCATCACGGCCGTCAAAAGGAAGTGATAGCCGAGGCTTTTGACGGCCGTGATGGTCAAGCGGATTAAGGCGCCCTGTAGTTACCAGTTGCGTTGCTTCTGGGAGTATGGGTTCGAGTCACTTCTGGGGTGTGAGTTTTCATTCGCATATAGTCCTGGGGACCATTCAGGCTTGTTCGCATTTGTGTTCCTCACGTGTGCCCCAAAGAATGAGGTGATTTGGTGAAATGCTATGCCCAAGATTACCATCCGAGTTGCCGTCGGGGAAGTGGCTCAAATAGCCTCGGCTATCACTTCCTTTTGACGGCCGTGATGGTCAAGCGGATTAAGGCGCCCTGTAGTTACCAGTTGCGTTGCTTCTGGGAGTATGGGTTCGAGTCACTTCTGGGGTGTGAGTTTTCATTCATATATATATATATATATATATATATATATATATATATATATATATATATATATATATATATATATATATATATATATATATATATATATATATATATATATATATATATATATATATATATATATATATTTATATGTGTGTATATATGTGTATATATATATATATATATATATATATATATATATATATATATATATATATATATATATATATATATATATATATATATATATATATATATATATATATATATATATATATATATATATATATATATATATGCAAACAGGCCTGAATGGTCCCCAGGACATATGCATATTTATATATATATATATATATATATATATATATATATATATATATATATATATATATATATATATATATTATATCTACATTTGAGTGAGGTGGGAAGGGTGATGTGGCATTAACACATTAACATTAACAATCTCTAACTTCGTTAGAGATTGTCTTGTGTTAATGCCACATCACCCTTCCCACCTCACTCAAATGTAGATATAATATCAGAGAGACGTAAGTTCTAATCAGTTGTGTATATATATATATGTATATATTCATTAGTTGCTATACTAATTTATAGTACTTCCGGTCCCTCGCCGGAATTCTATAACTGGACCGAGAATCAGTGGTTCAAAAAGTTGTGCCAAGTCGTCGAGTCACAAAATACTATCATCGTGAGTCTTCTAAATGAGAATCTAGCGAACCGCGCTAATCTCCAACAACAACAACAAGAAATAACCCTCCTCCGCGAGGATATTAGAAACTGCAAGGCTAGCCAAGACCAACTACAGCATGATTTGAATGATCTCCGTGAGGAAAACAACCTTCTGAAAACTGATGAAGCCATAAAAAAACAGGAGGAAGCTCTCAGCAAAATGACTGCATGTATCAGTACATTTTCAGCCCAACGTTCCGTCTCCCAGGATGAACAAGACCAGCAAAAGCTGCTAGACTCTGTTATTGTGTCGTCCCAAGATATACCTGTGGAACATGAAGGTGAAAATTGTGTCGAATTAGCTCAGGATCTCTTAAAAACAAATTGCAGCTCATTCTAAACAAAACTGACGTTATTGCTGCCTACAGAGTAGGCAAAAAGAATCCATCAGGTCAAAACCAACGGAAAATTCGCCTGAAGCTGTCTTCCCAGTTCACGAAATCCCATCTAGTCCGGACAGCTGCATCCCAACGGAAGGGATTATACATCAACGAGTGCTTGACTAGGAACAGACAGCAACTCCTCTACCGCCTGCGTCAAATCCGTCAACAAAACCCAGATGCGATTCATCAGTGCTTCGTTAGAGATGGACTGATAAAGGTGAGAAAAACCGCAGAGGGCAAAATGTTCACAATTACTAAAGAAGAGAACCTCAACACTTTCCTCTCCCAATGTGGTTTGTCTCACCTTATTATCACTCCCAGTGAATTAACTTAATTAACCCCCTGTCAACTAGTGGGGCTAGGTATCCTAAGTCTCCTTGTTTCATTTTCTGACTTAATTTTTAACTCACTCTTAACTAGTCATTTACTGAAATGTTTTAATTGAGTGCATTAATAGTTCTTCAGGACTTATTAATTATACAGTCATAACTGAATTATTTTTTTTATAGCTAATAGTCATTAGCTTAAATTTGCCTATGTTTATTATTCAACTTTTCTTTGATTTCATTTATTACCTAGGTTGCCTAGCCTCGCCATGCTCCCTTACTCCATTGTACCCCTGGCTTTGCCTGCATATCAAATTGCAAATTGTTACTTACAGTGTACCTGAGAGTACTTGTAAGCAATCTACCTCATTTTTCATTTTTGCTCAATTTGTTTGTGTATTGCTTAGTCTTGTTTATATTTTTGTTTTGTATTTCTACAACTTGTGTTTTGTATAGTCCATGTTTATATGTTTTTTCTTTAATCTCATTTATTACCTAGGTTGCCTAGACTAGCCATACTCCCTTACTCCATTGTACCCCTGTAAGCCCCTTGTAAGCTAACTTTTTTTTTTTTTACTCATTTTGTGTTTGTTTTGTACAGTATTGTGTACATATTTTTTCCCTTTTTTATAGCTTATTTCTACCTTGTAATTTGCCTTTCTTTCCTTGTTTTTCCTGCAATCAGCTTTTTTTATGCAGACAAGTATAGACCCAGAACTTAACCTCTTATCCACTATCTATGACAATAATCACTTTAATGATCTAAATTGCAGATATTTTGCAGCACATGATGTAAACAATGTATTAACTCATAATCACAATATCTCTGTAATCAATTTGAACGTTAGATCCCTAGGTAAACACTTCGATGATGTTAGTGCCTTGATTGAAACTATTGACAACAAATTCTCTTTTATTATACTTACTGAAACATGGTTGAAAGAGGATACTACTCAACTCTTTAACATGCCTAACTACTCAGCAATTCACAACTGTCGTCAACTTCAGAGAGGTGGTGGCACTGCTCTTTACTACCACCAAGAACTAACATGCTTAAAAGAAATTAGAACTAGAGACTGCTATGGGGAGTATATCTTCGCCAGCTTCAAAGTCAAAGGTGCCGAGTCTGTTCTGTCTGTGGGTGCAGTTTATAGAATTCCTAACACTGATGTGTCCGAATTCAACTCAAACCTTAGAAATCTAATACTTGATAACAGACTGAACAAAAACCACCTAATTATCGCAGGGGACTTTAATATTGACCTCTGCGAGCCAGAACACCCTACTGCTGTTAGCTTCCTCAACTGTATGAATTCCTGCTTCCTCATACCCTTAATCACTAGACCTACTAGAATCACTGATAGCACTGCCACGACTCTAGATCACATCTGGACAAACATAACCTCTCCGCTTACTTCAGGTATAATCACCGATAGCACTACAGACCACTACCCCACATTTCTTTTAACTAACATTAGCAAACCACCTCTTGAGTCAAGAGAGATACGTTTTAGACTGCACAATGAAACTGCTATAGACAGTTTTATAACTGCTGCTGATAATGTCAACTGGGAGTCTGAGTTAGGTAACATAGAGGACATCAACCTAGCAGTGCAATCTTTTCTTCAAAAAACTCTTAGCCTTTATAATACCCACTGTCCTATGCTTACAAAACAAGTCACAACCAAAAGGCTCAACAATCCCTGGCTTACAAAGGGAATACTTAAATCTATTAATAAAAAACATGACCTTGAGAAGAAGTATAGGTTAGGAATCGTCTCCAAAGAATTCTCAAAGAATTACTCATTATTGCTATCTAAGATAATTAGACGAGCCAAAACTAAATACTACGAAGATAAATTTACCCAAATAAAGAGCAACATTAAACAAACTTGGAGCACAATTTCACAAATATTGGGATCAAAGAAGTCTTCAAATAACAAACCTACTCTCCTGTCTAATAACGATGGTCAGCTTTCAGCCTCTGATTCTGCTATTGAGTTCAATAGGTTCTTCTCTTCCATTGGTTCATCCCTTGGAAATGATATTCCATCTTCCAGTACTGACATTAAGGACTATCTTACAGGTAACTATCCACAGTCTCTGTACCTAAAGCCTATTAATTCCGCTGACGTCAATGAGATAATTCTTTCCCTTAAAACCAAGTCTGGTGCCCTTGAAGAGATACCAACTTTAATTTACAAAAAAGCCTCCAGACCTTTAGCCCCTGCTATTGCTTTGCTCTTCAACAAGTCACTTGAACTCCAAACCTTTCCAGATATTCTAAAAAAAGCGAGAGTAACGCCTGTCCACAAATGTGGTGATCTCACAGATGTTAACAACTACAGACCTATATCAATCCTGCCAAACTTGTCAAAAAATTTTGAAAAACTAATCTATAAGCAGCTTTACTCATATCTAGCCAAACTCAATATACTTAGCCCTTGCCAATATGGCTTCAGACCCAAAAAAAGTACTAACGATGCACTTATTAGTATGCTTAACTCGATTCATACAGCTCTTGATAAAAATGAGTTCCCTGTTGGGTTATTTGTGGACCTGCGTAAAGCTTTTGATACTGTCAACCACCAAAACCTTCTTCATAAATTACATCATTATGGAGTCAGAGGACACTCCCTACAATACCTCAAATCCTACCATACTGACAGGCTCCAATATGTTTCTGTGAATAATACAATTTCTCCCACCCTACCCATCAACATTGGTGTTCCTCAGGGCAGCATACTTGGCCCTCTCCTCTTTCTCATCTACATTAATGACCTTCCAAATGCCTCCCAACACCTCAAACCAATTCTATTTGCTGACGACACAACCTTCATTTACTCCAGTCCTGACCCCCTTGCTCTAAATGCCACAGTAAATACTGAGCTAAATAAAGTCCATCTTTGGCTAACTGCCAACAAACTCACCCTTAACATTGACAAAACTTTCTATATTCTGTTTGGCAATAAATCCTCTAATCAAATAAATCTCAAAATAAACAATACCCAAATTTGTAACAAATTAGATGGCAAATTCCTTGGCATTCTCATTGACCACAAGCTGAATTTCCAGGGACACATTCTAAACATATCAAAAAAAGTTTCAAAAACTGTGGGCATTCTTTCTAAGATCAGATATTATGTACCACGCCCTGCCCTGGTGACTCTCTATTGCTCCCTTATCTATCCATATCTCAACTATGGTATTTGTGCTTGGGGCTCTACTACCCAAAATCACTTACGTTCTCTAATTACTCAACACAAAGCTGGTATTAGGACAATATCCAACTCTGGCCCCAGGCATCACTCGGTACCCCTACTCAAATCTCTGAATATGTTAGACATTAAGTCACTGCACATTCTCTCATGTGTATTATACATATATAAAACGCTAAACTATAATGCCAATCCTGATCTCAAAAGCTTCATAGAAGGATGTAACAGAACCCATGAGCACCACACCAGAAATAAATACAGTTTTGATATTCCTAGAGTACGACTTAATCAAACTAGAAATGCTCTACAAATCAAGGGGCCCAGAATGTGGAATGACCTTCCCAACCATGTTAAAGACTGTACCTCTCTCAACCAGTTTAAGTAAAAAACGAAGCTATACCTAATAAATTCCCTGTAACCTACCTTACCCTTCTATTGTCAACCAATGTCTGTTTTTTTTAAGAGCGCTGTTTGTTCACATAATTGTATTTGTGCTGCTTTTTCATCTATGTTTTCATTTCTTGTTTTCATTCTACTCATTATGCTCAATTAGTATTTAGCTTGTCATTTAAGTTTATCATGCCCGAAACGCTTTGCGTAATAGTGGCTTTAGGCATTGTATGTACTAGCTCTACCTATAAGTCAACCAATCTTTGTAAAAATTTATTGTATGTATGTACCTTACCTAAATAAAAATTATTATTATTATTATTATACTGTCGTTCAATTTTTATTCCCATCTCGTCCGTAATAATTTATTATGAGTCTGGGAGTTGGTTTACTATTTTCGTCCTTATTTCTGTTATTTTACTATATTAATTACATTAAATATTTTACATTTACGGATCCCTAGCCTTCCTGGTGTCCATTTCTCTTTGCCTCAGATCCCCAGATCTTGAAGTTCTTGGGGTACTGCTGCTCGCAGAATGCTCATCGACACTCGGACTAAACTCATTTACGCCTCTTAAGGCAGTTTCTTAGGCTAACTATTCAGCTCTTAACATGCTTTTCGGAGGCCAACATGCAAAACACTCTTTGCAAATAAAGGGACCCAGTTTATGGAACTCACTCCCTAATGAATTGAAAAGCTGTCCAACTTTTACATCATTCAAAATCAATACTAAAAAATACCTAATTTCATCTTCATAGTTTTTCACTTTTTGCCTTAAAATTGCACAGTATCAATTGCTACCCAATCTCCCAACCTTTATGTTCCCAATTTGAACATCTTTACCATTGTGATCATTGCTGTTTTCTTATATGTGCTGCCAATCTGTTGTATGGTGTTTATAAATCTTGTTTATCTGTATCTTTTGCTACCCAGTCTCCCAATCTTTATGTACCCAATCTGAACATCTTTACCATTGTGATCATTGCTGTCTTATATGTGCTGTCAATCTGCTGTATGGTGTCTATTAACCTTTTTTAAATTACTAATCAAGCTGTCAATGTAATCAATCAGAGCTTTAGTATATCAATGTGCTTTAATATACTTACTTATCTCTCTCATCTCATTTCTCTCTTGTAATGTATCTTTATCATTTATCAATTCTGATTGAAATTACCGACTTAAAATTATCTGCTAGATTAAGGACCTGCCCGAAACGCTGTGCGTACTAGTGGCTTTACAAGAATGTAAATACTGTACTATCCAATGTATTCTCACAAACCCAATGTACCTTCTTGTATATATATAAATAAATAAATAAAAAATAAATAAATGGAGATCACTGTAACGGACTCGGTTACCATCCCTATAATTCGTGTCATTCTGGACGCAAGCATGTTGCAGTTACGCCTTAAGACCTGTTTCTTATATTTGATTTATGGTCTTATTTATATATTGATTTGATATTGTATACATAGTGGTCATATAAATATTGATTATGTTGGGCTGTTCTATTGTTTTATATTATTCTATTGGATTATTTTGAAATGAATTATTACTTGCTAGATCCCTCCCCCTGGATTAACTTCTGCCCTTGACCCAGATACGGTAACTCGTTTCCCCAACCTTTTTTACTTGTCTGTTTTTTTTCCCGCTAAAGTTCTACTCGGTTTGGTAGTTACCTTACTTCGCTACAGACTAGTTTCCTGGATGATCTTTTTCTCTTCCTTTCCCCTCTAGTCATTCCTATTCCCTGTGCCAGTGTTCCTTTTGAGAGTTTCTGCAGGGTATCACCCTGGCTTTATCCATTATTGACACTTGCCCAATTCACTTCCGGAAATGTCCCCCTCCTCTTAGAAACTAATTCCAGCAGTACCCTTAAGGGGTAGGTTTCTTGCCCGTCACGTTCATACTGCATGCCCGTTTCTGCCCACCCTTACTGCCTTAATACTTCCAGAACCGACTACGGAAGGCGCACAAGGTACACCATTGATGAACAAGGAAAAGGAATGGAGCCCGAGGGCAGACTACTGCACCCATGAGGTCGACACACATTCCTAGTTACAGCGGCCAGCCGCCGCGTTTGCCCTTCGGGGTTGGGGGTTCCGCGCCGCTGGCCCTCGCGGGATTGGGGGTGCTCCGCCGGAACCCCCAAAGTGATAAGCCTGCAGATAGCTAAGAAATATTCCCATGAATTGTAATTAGTGTAATTAAATTAATGCAGATGTAGTTATTAATTGTAATTGATTTCTACTTTATCATTAAGGATTATTCATTATAATTATTCCTTAATACTTTATTGTTATGCACTAGTCAATAATTATTTATCATTCATCCTAATTAGCTATTTGATTCATTAAAAATAATTGCTTATCATTATACTATGTTATTATTATTATTTATTATATAATAATAATTAATATATTATTTATTAATTTATTTTATATTAATTTATTTTATACCATTATAAAATAAACAAGTCCCCAATCTGAGCACGTTTTCTTCCAACCTCAGAAAAAGGTTGTTAGGGTTAAATACATAAAAATTAGGAGATTGGGTAACACTAGGTACAGAGCAAATTTAAAGCTCAGTGTAGGAAACTAAGAAGATGAAATTAGGTACTTTTTGGTTTTGCTTTTAAATAAGGCAAAAGTTTTACAGTTTTTCAATTCACTAGGGAGTGAGTTCCATAGACTAGGTCCCTTAATTTGCATAGAGTGTTTACACAGATTAAATTTGACCCTGGGGATATCAAAGAGATATTTATTTCTGGTGTGGTGATAATGGGTCCTATTACATCCATCCTGGGAGAGTTTCAGAGCATGGTTTGCATTTAAGAACAGGGTTTTGTAAATGTAGTTGACACAAGAGAATGTGTTGAGGGAGTTAATATTTAGCAAGTTTAGGGATTTAAACAAGGGAGCTGAATGTTGTCTGAAAGCAGAGTTAGTTATTATTCTGATAGCAGATTTTTGCTGCGTGATGATGGGCTTAAGGTGGTTTGCAGTGGTAGACCCCCATGCACAGATACCATAATTAAGATAGGGGTAGATTAGTGCATAATATAGTGAGAGGAGAGCAGAGTTTGGAACATAATATCTGATTTTGGAGAGTATACCAACTGTCTTAGAGACTTTTTTAGTTATGTGTTGAATGTGGGTGCTGAAGTTGAGTCTCTTGTCTAGGAATAGGCCAAGAAACTTGCCATCATTTTTATTACTGATGTTAATGTTGTCTATCTGTAGCTGAATTGCATTTGATGATTTGCTTCCAAATAAGATGTAGTAAGTCTTTTCGATGTTTAATGTTAGTTTGTTCGTTGACATCCATAAGTGGACTTTTTTTAATTCATTATTCACAACATTATTTAGTGTATGTGGGTTGAGGTCTGAATAGATAAGGGTAGTATCGTCAGCAAACAATGTAGGTTTGAGAATATTAGAGACATTAGGCAGATCGTTTATATATATAAGAAATAGAAGAGGTCCTAAGATACTGCCCTGTGGCACTCCAACGGTAATTGGTAGAGTGGAAGAAGTTGTATCATTGATGGTTACATATTGGTGTCTGTCACTAAGATAGGATCGGATGTAGTCAAGGGTAAGGCCTCGGATTCCATAATGCTGAAGTTTAAGTAAGAGGTAGTTGTGATTAACAGTATCAAAGGCTTTTCTTAGGTCAATGAAGAGTCCAATCAGAAACTCATTTTTGTCAAGGGCTGAGTAGATAACGTCAAGGAGACTAATGATTGCATCGTTGGTGCTCTTTTGGGACCGGAAGCCAAACTGGCAGGGGCTGAGTATGTCGAATTTTACGAGGTAGGAATAGAGCTGTTTGTAAATAATTTTTTCAAATATTTTTGATAGAATGGGTAGATTTGATATTGGTCTATAATTGTTTATGTCCGCCGGATTGCCTCCTTTATGGACTGGCGTTACTCTTGCTTTTTTGAGGATATCAGGGAAGGTGTGACACTCTATAGATTTGTTGAACAGTAGGGCTATGGGTGGGGCAAGGGCATGGGAGGCTCTCTTGTATACAATGGATGGAATTTCACTGGTGTTCCCTGCCTTGGTTTTTAGAGAGTGTATGATGGACACAACATCTGCCGGGCTGATTGGTGAAAGGAGAAGAGAGTTTGGATAGCTGCCTGAGAGATATGTGTTGATATTTTGATATTACTGATACCAATTTAATGATAGTAATGATATTATCATTTAATGATAGTAATGATATTACTACCAATTTTTGTCAACTACCATTCATGCTGTCATTGCAATCAATCTTATATTGTTTCTGCTGTATTGCCTACCAATTTTTTGTCAACTACCATTCAAGATGTCATTGCAATCAATCTTACCTACCTATGTGCTTTAATATACTGTACCTACAATTTTCTCTCATCTTTTTTTTTCATTTCATGTAATCTGTTATCATTTTTTTGTCTATAAATTTTGCAAGTATTTACCTCCTTAAAATTTTCTTAGATTAAGGACCTGCCCGAAACGCTGCGCGTACTAGTGGCTTTACAAGACTGTAATTACAAGACTGTAATATGTGTCTGAGTCTGTGGGATTTTACTGGCAAGATTAGCACCAACCGATGAAAAGAAACTATTAAATTCATTTGCCATTTCTAAATCAGTTGACGGTATATCCCCATCCTTGTAGAGCTTTATTTGGTAATGTGAGTGTTGTTTAGTTCCTAGGATACTAGAGATTGTTTTCCAAGTGCTTTTCATGTTGCCTTTTGCTTCATTGAATCTATTCACATAATATGCAAGTTTTGCCTTTCTTATGATACTGGTAAGCATTGATGAGTACCTTTTAGCTACTTCCTTTGAAACTAGGCCAATCCTAAGTTTCTTTTCATATTCATGTTTCTTGTTGATTGAGTTGAGAATGCCACTTGTGAGCCATGGATTGTTTAATCTTTTGTCAGTTTCTTGCTTGGTAAGAAGGGGACAATGAAGGTTGTAGAGGCTTAGAGTTTTGGAGAGGAAGAGGTTAGCTAATGAATTTATATCATGGGTATTATTGAATTCAGAATCCCAGTTAATATTGTGAAGTGCATCTGTAAGATTGCCTAAAGCTGATTCACTGTGTAGCCTAAATGAAGTTTCTTGCTTTTTGGTGGTATTATGTCCATGTTTGCTATGAGAAAGGTAGGATAGTGGTCAGTTGTTCTGTCGTAGATGATACCAGATACAAGGGGAGCTGTTATGTTTGTCCATATGTGGTCCAAGGTAGTGGCTGATGTTTGAGTGACTTGGGTAGGTTTGGTGATTGTGGGGATTAGCATACAGGCGTTCATGCTGTTAAGAAAATAGTCAACTTGAGAGCAATTTTGTTTACCCAGGTCAATATTAAAGTCTCCTCCCAGAATGATGTGGTTTTTGTTGAGATTGTTGTTTATAATAAGATTCCTTAGGTTGTCTGAGAAAGAAGCTATGTTAGTATTGGGAAATCTATAGGTGGCTCCAATAGTCAAAGAGGATTTAAGGGATTTAATTGTGAACTGAGCAAAAGTATATTCACAGTAGTCGTCTCTGTCACTAATGACACTGTTGCAGATAAATGTATCTCGGTAATATATAGGTGTGCAACCACCTTTTTTATTAGGCCTACAGTTATGAATGGCTTTATAACCAGCTAAGTTGTAGAGTTGGGTATAGTCTTTATTTAGGCAAGTTTCTGTTAAAATAATGAACGATAAGTTAGTACCAAGTGCAGTGAGTAATGCATTTAAATCGTCAAAATGTTTACCAAGTGATTTAACATTTTGGTTGTAAACTGATAAACAGATGATATTTTGGAGTTTGTTTTAGCCTGGTGTGCTGTAAAATGCTTGCAATAATGATGATCAATGTGCTGGTTGGTGTAGATATGAGACAGAAGATTTTGATCAGGATCAATATCAGTGTGCATAGAGATGCAGAGGGATCACGATACAAGATACACGATAAAGCAAAACACAAGAATAAAAGCAAATACAATAAAATAGTAACAATTTAGAAGTAAAATAAAGATCCAATAGATAGCCAGGAAGGGCACAGAAGTTACATAAAATAAAAAACAAAAAATCAGTAGAGACTGACAATATAAATGTAAAATAAAAAATAATAAGAACAATAATAATCATAAAGTAAAATGATCTTGAAGATAATTAGCTTAGTAATGGTTAATTAAAATTCTATAATTGGTATGAACCTAATAAAACAAAGTGAGCTCAATAGATAATTCCGAGAAAAAAAAAGATGACATGTAAATCTAATTAAATCTTGAAATTTACTCTAATATAAATCTAAGTGTAAAAATAAACAGGATGAGAGTATATTCATGTGGAAGATTTTACTATGATACTGAGGTAAATGCTTATATAAACAATTATACTATTAATTAATTCCAATAAATGATTACAAGAAACAAATACCAAGTTGCTTTAAATATAACAGGGTACTTACTTTAAATATAAATGGGTATGTGTTCAATATTAAAACGACAATATAATGCTATTAACAATTAAAATTTTCTACTTAACAGGCATATAGTTATTAAATGAAGTTTAGTGATGTGATGGACATAGTCCGGGCTTGGTAAGGACGCCGCCCGCCAGCGTAAACACAACACACCCGAATGCCCACAAACACGATACAATACACAAAACACAACACTTTTGTCAGTTTTTGGACAGACTCCTTTTATATTTATTATGTGATAGTTATACTTGCATATAATGATAACTATTATAGGTAAGCGCCTAATATGTAATATTAATCAATAAAAACGAAGTCAGAAGCCACACGCCTGTCTGTACATGTCTTTTGTGTTAAAGTATTTTGGGCGCTCATGTACTTGTGCGCTAGCTGGCGTTCACAACGGTTCTCGCCTACAAGCATTAGAATTAAACAAATGAATTTATTTATTCATTTATATACAAGAAGATACATTTTCTCGAGAGAGTACATAACATTGGTGTTCTTACATTCTTTTTTAGCCACTAACTCGCAAAGGCTTTCAGGCATTTCTAGATCTAGACATTTCATCTAGACACAATTTCATTTCTAGACTCCAGCATTATAGAATCCGAGGCCTTGCCCTTGACTACATCCGATTCTATCTTTGTGACAGACACCAATATGTAACCATCAATGATACAACTTCTTCCACTCTACCAATTACCGTTGGAGTGCCACAGGGCAGTATCTTAGGACCTCTTCTATTTCTTATATATATAAACGATCTGCCTAATGTCTCTAATATTCTCAAATCTATATTGTTTGCTGACGATACTACCCTTATCTATTCAGACCTCAACCCACATACACTAAATAATGTTGTGAATAATGAATTAAAAAAAGTCCACTTATGGATGTCAACGAACAAACTAACATTAAACATCGAAAAGACTTACTACATCTTATTTGGAAGCAAATCATCAAATGCAATTCAGCTACAGATAGACAACATTAACATCAGTAATAAAAATGATGGAAAGTTTCTTGGCCTATTCCTAGACAAGAGACTCAACTTTAGCACCCACATTCAACACATAACTAAGAAAGTCTCTAAGACAGTTGGTATACTCTCCAAAATCAGATATTATGTTCCTAACTCTGCTCTCCTCTCACTATATTATGCACTAATCTACCCCTATCTGAATTATGGTATCTGTGCATGGGGGTCTACCACTGTAAACCACCTTAAGCCCATCATCACGGGGGATCTGCCCGAAACGCTGCGCGTGCTAGTGGCTTTACAAGACTGTAATTACCATAATTGTATCCTCACATTCCTTATGTACATTCTTGTATATGTATAAATAAATAAATAAATAAATAAATCACACAGCAAAAATCTGCTATCAGAATAATAACTAACTCTGCTTTCAGACAACACTCAGCTCCCTTGTTTAAAACCCTAAACTTGCTAAATATTAACTCCCTCCACACATTCTCTTGTGTCAACTACATTTACAAAACCCTGTTCTTAAATGCAAACCATGCTCTGAAACTCTCCCTGGACAGATGTAATAGGACCCATTATCACCACACCAGAAATAAATATCTCTTTGATATCCCCAGGGTCAAACTTAGTCTGTGTAAACACTCTATGCAAATTAAGGGACCTAGTCTATGGAACTCACTCCCTAATGAATTGAAAAACTGTAAAACTTTTGCCTTATTTAAAAGCAAAACCAAAAAGTACCTAATTTCATCTTCTTAGTTTCCTACACTGAGCTTTAAATTTGCTCTGTACCTAGTGTTACCCAATCTCCTAATTTTTATGTACAGTAGTATCAAACAACCATATCATTGTGTTCATTGCTGTCTTCTTTTATGTGCTAGCCATATGCTGTATTGTGACTACCAATTTTTTTCAACTACCATTCAAGCTGTCATTGCAATCAATCTTATATTGTTTCTGCTGTATTGTGCCTACCAATTTTTTGTCAACTACCATTCAAGCTGTCATTGCAATCAATCTTAGCTACTGTCATGTTCACAGAAAATGGTACCATCCGTTTTCTATGTGTGGCGGAGCAGACGCCAGAGAAGGTAAACAAGAGCGTACAGAACGCCCGCCAAGCTTGGTAGCTACTAGTCATGTATCAGTTTAACTATTAAAGTCAGTAACCAAGCGATGGCTTTATATCAACCCTACAACCAACACTTCCTCAGTAACACACAAACACCACATTGGCGACGAGGATGAACTGTGAACGCAGGTATTTGTTCAGTTTAAAACACAATTGCAAGGGAGAAGCATGCTGCCTGGAGGAGAAAGAGAAGCTCTGAGTGCCATACCCAATGCTGTATGCTAACCGATGCTGTGTGCTAACTGATGCTGTGTGCTAAACGATGCTATGTGCTAACCAATGCTATGTGCTAACCAATGCTATGTGCTAACCAATGCTATGTGCTAACCATAGCTATGTGCTACCCCAAGCTATGTGCTGACTCAAGCTGTGTGTACTGAGTAATCTGCGAGCCGATGCTGTGTACGAAACGACGCTTTGATGTGTACAAAACCTGATGTTGTGGTTACGAAACGACGCTTCGTGTTACAAAATTCTTCACGCTGTGAATTGACTGCTGTACCAACTGCTGACAACTGCTGTACCAACTGCTGTACCAACTGCTGCGCCAACTGCTGTACCAACTGCTGCACCAACTGCTAACTTCTGCTGTGCTGCTGTGAGTAGGAACAACACATGTACACAAGGGCTAGGTAAGAAGTCAGTTGCTGCTATATTGTGCACTGTTGTGAACTTTTGCATTAAAATGCTTGTGTGCTTTGCAAAATTAAAGTAAATACAGTGAATTCTTAACTAACATATACAGTGCAGTAAGTGTTTAATATTTTGAGGAACATTTAAGTGATAAGTTTACATTTATTCAGTAAAAAATGGCAAATATACCTCAGTTTCCTGCATTTGATCCTGACTGTGACCAGACAAACCTGTCACAGAGGTGGGTCAAATGGCTTAAAAGGTTTGAAAATTTTTTGATAGTTTCTGACATCAAAAGTGCTGAAAGAAAGCGTGCCTTTCTACTTCATTATGCAGGTGATTGAGTTTGCGACACCTTTGACACACTGAAAGACACTGGTGGTGCCAAAGATTATGACATTGCCAAAGCCAAATTAACTGAACATTTCAAACCAAGGCAAAATATTGCAATGGAAATTATGTATTTCAAGAGAGCCAGACAACTCTCTAATGAAACCGTTGATCAATACCACACACGTCTGCAGGGTTTAGCAGCCCATTGTGAGTTTGCTGATATTGACAAAGAAATCAAACAGCAAATAATTGAAACATGCACATCTACACGTCTTCGTCGAAGAGCTCTAGAACTTGTTGATGATGACAGTTCTCTTACCAAGATACTTGATATGGCTCGTCGAATTGAAGATGCTGCACGTGATGCTCGTGTCATGGAGTGCAGTGCCAACAACGGTTCTGCCACTGTTACTAACAGAGATCAGGTATGTAAGGTTCAGGGAGGACACCGTGATCAAAGAAGATATCATGGCAAACCTATCAGTAAATTGAGCCGAGAGCCACATCACAACTGGAGTCATGGAACAAGACTCAAGCAGTCACAACGACCCACATCAGAGGGTGTCAACAATAAATGTTACAATTGTGGAGGAGACTACCCACACCAAGGTAATGTTTGTCCTGCTCAAGGTAAGAAGTGCTATGAGTGTGGAAAACTAGGTCATTTTGGTGCTATGTGTCGTTCTGCACTAAAGAAACCACAGTCAATGAATAAAAGCACTGTACGAGGATCAGGTCATAGGGGTCGAGGTGGTAAACACAATATTGCACCTCATATCCAGAATGTTAATAATGTACAAGACAACATTTCATTACAACCAGTCTCAGATGACAGTGAATGTGATTACACTTATGGGGTACAATCAATCGCAGAATGGAATGATCTTCCAAACAACCCAGAGACTATAGTATACATTGCTGGTATTTGTCTCAAAGTTCTCATTGACACTGGATCAAACATTGACACCATTGCTGAGTGCCACTATAAAAAATTTAAAAAACAGTTCCCAAAGCTTGAAAACTATGATGGCAAAGCCACTGCCTATGCTTCAAAGGTAGCCTTGCCAGTGATTGGAACTTTCACTGCAGAGATTAAGTCAAAGAATGCAATGCTCACTACTACATTCCATGTTGTTAGGAATGCAAAGGAGTCTTTACTCAGTTACAAGACTTCAACCAAATTGGGGTTACTTCAGCTTTCTAATGCTGTAGCAGTGGAATCTGCAAACAATGTTGATGGTATTGTTGCTGAATTTTCTGATCGATTTAAATCCATAGGTTGTTATACTGATAGCAAAGTACATCTGCATATCAACCCAGATGTAATTCCAGTTGCCCAACCACATCGCCGACAACCATTCCATACTCGCAAGAAAGTCGATGCCGAACTGGATAGGCTGATCGAACTAGATGTCATTGAACCAGTAACAGGCCCAACACCATGGGTAAGCCCAATTGTCACTCCACCAAAGCCGAAGAATCCAGATGAGATACGCATTTGTGTGGACATGCGTTTTCCCAACAAGGCAATAATGCGTGAACGCCATCCTACACCCACTGTAGATGATATGATCTACCGCTTGAATGGTGCAACTGTATTTAGCAAGTTAGATTTAAACAAGGGCTATCATCAGCTTGAACTTGATGATGAGAGTCGATTCATCACAACGTTTACGACACATCGAGGTCTGTATAGGTACAAGCGCCTGAGTTTTGGTATTAACAGTGCTGCCGAGGTATTCCAGCACATCATCAGCCAGGTATTGCAAGATATACCTAATGCTGACAACATGTCTGATGACATCATTGTTTATGGCCGTACCCAAGCTGAACACGACAAAGCTCTTCGTGCAACATTGCAACGCTTACGAGAAAAGAATCTGACGTTAAGCCGAGCAAAGTGTGAGTTCAATCAACGTAAAATTTAATTCTTTGGACATGTACTTAGTGACAAAGGTCTGTCTCCAGATCCTAAGAAAGTTGCAGATATCAAGAATGCTGCACCTCCTTCAACGTCCACTGAAGTACATAGTTTTCTGGGAATGGCAAACTACTGTTCTCGCTTCATTCCAGATTTTGCTACCATTACGAAGCCTCTACGTGAGCTCCTGAAGAAAAATGCATCATGTTACTGGAGCGATATCGAACAAAATGCATTTGATGCCGTGAAATATGCACTAGTAGAGAATGCAACTGCTGCATATTTTGATCCATCAATGGACACTGAGTTAACGGTGGATGCTAGTCCTGTTGGTTTAGGTGCTGTTTTAGCCCAACACAAACCTGGTCAACCAGATTCCAGAGTAGTAATTGCCTACGCCAGCCGTTCTCTCACAGATGTTGAGCAACGATACAGTCAGACAGAGAAGGAAGCTCTTGCTCTTGTATGGGGCTGTGAACACTTCAATGTGTATCTGCTTGGTGCGCCCTTCACCACGATAGTCACTGACCACAAACCGTTGGAGACCATCTTCAATAATCCAAAGTCCAAACCACCAGCTCGCATTGAGAGATGGGCTCTTCGTCTGCAACCATACAACTTTACGGTGAAATACAAGCCGGGTGCAGGCAATCCCGCTGATTACATCAGTCGACATCCTGCCAACAGTTTCACCATCACCAAGCATCAGCAAGTTGCCGAGGAATATGTACACTCTGTAACCTGTGATGCAGTCCCTAAGGCTCTCACTCTTGATGAAATCCGTACTGCAACCCTAGAGGACCCAACTCTGCAAGCAACAGTGGATGCATTGACTAAGAAAAAGTTTCCACGCATCCCACCCTCAGGAGTTGACCAAGATGCATTCAAAGCACTTGAACGCATCCAGACAGAATTAAGTGTTACGCAACAACGCGACACAGTGCTGCGAGGTACTCGTATCGTCATTCCAGCTGTTCTCCAGCAACGTGCTCTGAAGCTTGCACATCAAGGACACCAAGGTCTTGTTAGGACCAAACAGCTGCTACGAGAAAAGGTGTGGTTTCCTGGCATTGATCGTCAAGCAAAGGATATGCATGATGCCTGTGTCCCTTGCCAAGCTGCAGTGGATACTTCAAGACCAGCACCTCTACAACCTTCACCACTACCTGCTGCACCATGGACGGAAGGATCAATGGACTTCTGCGGACCGCTACCAACTAGAGAGTACTTGATGGTAGTCATTGAGGATCACTCACGTTATCCAGAAGTAGAAATCATCACTTCCACATCTGCAAAGGCTGTCATCCCGAAACTCGACAAGATCTTTTCAAACTTTGGCATTCCTGAAGTTGTCAAGACGGACAATGGACCGCCATTCAATGGACAAGACTTCGTCAACTTTGCTGAGCATATTGGATTCAAACACCGCCGTGTGATGCCACTACATCCACAAGCTAATGGAGAAGTTGAGAGATTCATGCAACCTCTCATGAAAGCGGTACGCTGTGCTCATGCCGAAGGACGATCCTGGAAACAAGCTATGTATGCTTTTCTCAGGAACTACCGTGCAACACCGCATGGAACACTGGGCAAGTCACCTGGTGAACTTTTATTTGGACGTCCTATGAGAATCGTACTACCCGTCATGCCAGCCGAGGTAACGGATAAACGTCTCGCTCAGAAGGATGCACTAGCCAAGGGCAAAATGAAAATTGCTCATGATCAACATGCAAAGAAACAATTCATTAAGGTTGGAGATACTGTTCTCGTTAAAAAGAAAAAAGAGGGAAAGCTAGATATGCCGTATGATACAAAACCATATAAAGTGATTAGTGTAAAAGGAACTATGGTAACAGCTAGTAATAGAGATCATAGTATAACACGTAATATGGCCTATTTCAAAGTGATTCCAACTAGTGTAGAAAATTATGAAGTGCAAAGTCGTGCAAAAGAAAAAGAAAAAATGAATTATAACTCGATAAACAATTCATCAAGGGATGTTATTGTATTTGGAGAGACTCGTCCTAAACGTCATGTTAAACGCCCTACACGATTTGATGATTAATTGTGTTCCTATGTAATGCAAAGTATTTACTTGTCATGCTGAACTAAATTTAATATTGTTTGAATAATGCAGATCTCTCATTCAATATTTTGTAACTTTGTATTTCAGTTTCTTTCATGTTTGTTTAACATTGCATATGTATTTTTAACATAAAGCACGACAAAAGCATAAAGCAGTAAAAGTTAAAGCACGACAGAGGCGAGAGGAAGGATGTTGTAAGGACCGCGCAAGATAGCGAAGACAGTAGTGATCACGGCGGTCCTGGAGCGACAGGAAGCCAGTGTCAACATACAAGCTAAGGACGGGAGTCGAACGAAAGGCACCAGAACTGAGGCGCAACCCAGTATGGTGCAAAGCATCAAGACGGCGAAGAGTAGAAGAAGCAGACGAGTAAGCAGGGCAACCATAATCGAGCTTAGACAGGACGAGAGTGGAATGTAAAGCAAGGAGAATGCGCCAATCTGCCCCCCAAGAAGTATGGGACAAGACCCGAAGGAGGATAAGGGCCTTAGAGCACTCAACACGGAGGTACCTTGAGGTTACCTTGAGGTGCTTCCGGGGCTTAGCGTCCCCGCGGCCCGGTCGTCGACCAGGCCTCCTGGTTGCCGGACTGATCAACCAGGCCGTTGGACGCGGCTGCTCGCAGCCTGACGTACGAGTCACAGCCTGGTTGATCAGGTATCCTTTGGAGGTGCTTATCCAGTTCTCTCTTGAACACTGTGAGGGGTCGGCCAGTTATGCCCCTTATGTGTAGTGGAAGCGTGTTGAACAGTCTCGGACCTCTGATGTTGATAGAGTTCTCTCTCAGAGTACCAGTTGCACCTCTGTTTTTCAACGGGGGTATTCTGCACATCCTGCCATGTCTTCTGGTCTCATGTGATGTTATTTCTGTGTGCAGGTTTGGGATCAGCCCCTCTAATATTTTCCACGTGTAAATTATTATGTACCTCTCCCGCCTGCGCTCAAGGGAGTACAGTTTTAGGCTCTTTAGTCGGTCCCAATAGTTTAGATGTTTTACTGAGTTGATTCTAGCAGTAAAGGATCTCTGCACGCTCTCCAGGTCAGTAATTTCTCCAGCTTTGAAAGGTGCTGTCATTGTGCAGCAGTACTCCACTCTAGAGAGCACAAGCGTTTTGAAAAGTATCATCATCGGTATAGCATCTCTAGTGTGAAAAGTTCTTGTTATCCAACCTGTTATTTTTCTTGCAGTTGTGACGGCTACTTTATTGTGTTCTTTAAAGGTAAGGTCTTCCGACATGAGTACACCCAGATCCTTTACATTGCCTTTTCGTTCTATGTTATGATTTGCCTGAGTTTTGTACGTGGTTTCCGTTTTTATATTTTCATTTTTTCCATAGCGCATGAGCTGGAACTTATCTTCGTTAAACACCATATTATTTTCTGTAGCCCATAGAAAGACCTGATCTACATCTGACTGGAGGTTCGCCGTGTCCTCTATGTTGCCTACTCTCATGAAGATCCTAGTGTCATCTGCAAAGGATGATACAGTGCTATAGGTTGTGTTCTTGTCTATGTCCGAAATGAGGATGAGAAAAAGTACTGGAGCAAGCACAGTACCCTGGGGGACTGAGCTCTTCACGGTTGATGGGCTGGATTTTATTTCGTTGACTATTACACATTGGGTTCTGTTGGTCAGGAAATTGTAGATCCATCTGCCTATTTTTCCGGTAATTCCTTTTGAACGCATTTTATGTGCAATAACACCATGGTCACATTTATCAAAAGCTTTTGCGAAATCTGTGTAAATTACATCCGCGTTATGTTTGTCTTCCATAGCATCTAATGCCATATCATAGTGGTCCAGCAACTGCGACAGGCAAGAGCGCCCTGTTCTGAAACCATGTTGTCCGGGGTTATGGAGTTGCTGTGATTCCATGTATTTTGTGATTTTACTTCTTAGCACTCTCAAAATTTGTTATGATGTGCGATGTTAGCGCTATCGGTCTGTAATTTTTTGCCTCTGCCTTATTTCCTCCTTTATGAAGTGGTGCTATCTCTGCTGTTTTTAGTATATCAGGAATAACGCCAGTATCTAGGCTTTGTCTCCACAGAATGTGGAGGGCCTGCGATAGTGGTTTTTTACAGTTCTTTAGGAATATGGAGTTCCAAGAATCCGGGCCTGGTGCAGAGTGCATAGGCATACTGTTTATGGCATCTTCAAAATCCAGTGGGGATAGGGTGACGTCTGATATATGATTTGATGTTGGTATCGTATCCATGAAAAATTCATTTGGGTTATCAATCTTTAGTGTGTTTAATGGCTCGCTGAAAACAGAGTCGTACTGCTTCCTCAGTAGCTCGCTCATTTCTTTGTTGTCATCGGTGAAAGTTCCATCTCCCTTTCGCAGGGGCCCGTTACTAGATGTGGTTTTTGATCTTGATTTTGCATAGAAGAAAAAATATTTCGAATTTCTTTCTATTTCACTGATGGCCTTTTGCTCTCTTTGCCTCTCCTGGGTTTTGTATGATTCTTGTAGCTTTCGTTCAATTGTTTCTATTTCTCTACCTAACCTTCTTCGCCGTTCTTGAGATAGGGTGCGACTCTCAAGTTGTTCCGCGATTCGTTTTCTTCGCCTATATAGGGAACGACGTTCCCGTTCCAATCTGCATCTTTTCCTTTTTTTTCTTAGAGGTATGCGGTTTGAACATATTTCTAGTGCTACTGAGCTTATTTTTTCCAGGCACTGGTTCAGGTTTGCATTTTCTAGCTGTTCTTCCCAGTTTATTTCTGTGAAGTCCTGGTTTATTTGCTCCCAGTTTATCTGTTTATTATTGAAGTTGAATTTGCTGAAATCTCCTCCACCGGGAATCTGGACTGGTTTTGAAGGTCTACTCCCTATGGTTGTCATAACTTCAATTAAGTTGTGATCTGAGTAACAGGTATTTGTAATCATTATGTTTCTGATCAATTCATCATTATTAGTGAAAATGAGGTCCAGCGTGTTCTCCTTCCTAGTTGGTTCTACTATTTGCTGGTTTAAGGCAAACCTGTCGCACATCCGTAGCAGGTCATTTGCATGTGCCTGTTCATTTAGGCTACTTCCTGGTATTCTTTCTGATATTACTGTATTAGCCAGGTGCTTCCATTTCAGGTGCCGTAGGTTGAAGTCCCCAAGCAGGATGATGTTCGGAGCTGGATTTGTGAGGTTTTCCAAGCAGTGTTCTATTTTCATTAGTTGGTCTTTAAACTGCTGAGGGTTTACCTCCGGTGACTTATATACAAGGACAATAACTACATTTAAAATCTCTATTTTGATTATCAGCACTTCCACCATATCATTTGAGGTGTTTAGCAGCTCAGTACAGATGAATGTGTCTTTGATGTAGAGGCTGACCCCACCCTGAAGCCGGTGTTTCCTATCACATCTGAAAAGATTGTACTCTGAGATCCATATTTCACCATCATGGTAGTCCTTTGTGTGGGTTTCTGTTAGGGCTGCAAACACTGCATTTGCCTCATGAAGGAGACCATCTATAAATTGAACTTTGTTGGTTTTGCGTGTTTTTATTCCCTGGATGTTGGCAAATATAAATGATGTTATCGTGTTAGTGGAAGTGCTGGAAGCCTTACTTGGTGTTAATATCTGAGGCTCTGGTAAGGAGGCCACTGTGTTTGCGTCCAGGGTGTGTCGTTTTGGAAGTGATTCGTCCAGTTTTGGTAGTAGGACGGATGTTGTCTGGTGTAGTACCTGTGTGCTTGTTGGTAATTTGAATTCCAGTCTTGTGGGTATCTGCGTTCCCCTCTGTAATCCTGTAGTGGTTCCATCTGACTGTTCCTCTCTCTTATATTTACTACTCTGTTTCTGCCTTCCTCTAAAAAATTTCCAGTAGTGTCATATTGATCTTCCCGTCTATAACGCTCTGTACCTCTCACATGGAATTCCGGACACTGAAGATTGTAGCATTTTTTGTCCCTAATTAAAAATTGACATAATTTAGGGTGGAAGTATCTACACCCTGTTCCAAAACGGCATGTACCCCTCTCCAACAAGTTCCTGCATTTTCGAGGATGCAGAAAATGGTATTTTGCTCCTAATTTTCCATATTTGCATATTCCTTTAGCGTAGAATTTGCAAATGTGTTCCGGTTTTGCGTTTTTCAAGGTATTTATATCTGTGACTGTCTTGTCTACCTCTTTATTGGAGCCATCTCCGTTTCTCGTCCCAATTCCTTCATCTATGCACTCTGTTTCACTGTTGCTCTCATCGTTTATATTATCTGGCTCTGCAATATTGCTGTTATTTTGTACCACAATAGTCTCCTCCTCCACACTACTGCTGCGGTTCTCCAAACTATCTGTTCCTGAGTTTTGGTCGTTATCCAATGTTGACTTTTCCCAGTCCGCATATATCACTGGTAGCCTGTCTGTGAATGATAATCTCTGTGACTCGGGAATGTTTTTCATCAGTTTAGTTATGTTCTCTAACATTAATCTGTCATCTTTGCAAACCCAGTAAATTCCTTGCCTTTTTATGCATCCTGGAGCTAATTCTGTACAGCCCAGGTGGAATCTTATGTTACAGATGCAGCACGTTACGCCTGCATTTCGTTTTCCCAGTACTCCCGAACACTCGCCACACCTCTCCATTGTCTGGTGTATTGTGTTGTATTTGAGAGTCACTGTATGGATCACTTGTTGATGTCAGTCCTTTTAACTCTTTATAAAATTATATGTATATATATTTATATGTTTAATATTTATAATATTATATGTATACCGTATATTAATAATATTATGTATGTTATTTTGTTCAAACTTTACGGCAGGTACTTAGCGTAGGGTAGCGAAGCTCGTCCCCGGTGAATACAGGTGACCTCTTGTTGTCCCAGGTTGATGTCACCAGTTTCCAGTTACCCGATTTATAACCACTGATGCTGCCTCTTGCCACTATTCTATATTTATAATATTCTATGCACGATTTTCCTTCACTTCCAACTTATATGTTGTTTTGATACCCGTTCCACATCACTGTTCCACGAATCACCGTTCACTATTTTTTTCCTCATACACGCATGTACACAAAGCCTCGTGCACTGGCTCACACGTGGTCTCCTGTTTATTCTTTATTTAGCACAAAGTTCTATTGTTAATGACTGTTTTCAATTTTCCAGCGGGTCACTATGCACTTTATGTCTGTAATCAGTAATCCACGGCAGTAGTCCTAAGAATCCCGGTTAATGACACGATTTTAACGGAGCGTTCACGGTACGTCTTCCCCCTCCCTCGACCTCGACTCGACCTTACATATCTCTAGGTAAGAGATATGGGGAGACCAAGACAAACGAGTGTCAAGGAGTAACCCCAAAAGCTTCGCAGAATCATTGTACTCAAGGGGATGACCATAAAGTAACAAAGAGGGACGAAGAACGACCTGTTTCCGAGTAAAAGTCATGGCACAGTCTTAGAAGTAGAGAACTTGAAGCCATGATCGGTGGCCCAAGACGACATGGCATCAATTGCAAGTTGAAGCCGGCACTGAAGGAGAGGCGAATCATCACCCTGACAGCAAAGGGTAAGATCATCGACATAGAGCGCGGAGAAGACACCTGAAGGAAGAAAGGAAAGAAGACCATTGAGGGCAACCAGAAAAAGAGTAGTGCTCAGAACACTACCCTGGGGCACACCTTCGTATTGCTGAAAAGAGGCAGAGAGAGCGGTACCAAGTCGCACCCGAAAGGAACGACGAGAGAGGAAGCTGCGGAGAAAGAGAGGGAGATGACCATGAAGGCCAAAAGAATGAAGTTGAGATAGAATAAGATATCGCCAAGTGGTGTCGTAAGCCTTTTCCAGGTAAAAAAGGACGGCAACAACGGAGGTCTTCGCAGCAAAAGCAGTACGAATATAGACCTCCAAGTTCACCAGGACATCTGTCGTGCTGCAGCACTTGCAGAAACCAAATTGAGAAGGGGAGAGGAGGTGATGGTGTTCCAGAAACCACATCAGACGAACGTTAACCATACGTTCAAAGAGTTTGCAGACAAAACTTGTGAGGGCAATAGGTTGAAAGTCCTTAGGGGTACCCAGAGACCCCGGTTTGCGAACAGGGAGGACAACGGCATCGAGCCAGTCCTCAGGGACTGACGACGACTCCCAGATCCGATTATACAGACTCAGTAAATATTGAGACGTGCACGGAGGGAGATGGCGAAGCATCTCATAATGAATACCATCGGAGCCCGCCGCCGTAGAACCACAGAGGGCCAGGGCAGAACGAAGTTCAGAGAGAAAGAAGAGATCATTATAGGGAAGCCAAAGACGAGTGCAGAAATCTAAAGGACGAGACTCAAGGACAGGTTTACGAAGAAGGAAAGATTGGGGAAGATGAAGACCAGAGCTAACAGAAGAAAAGTGGGAACCCAGTTCGGAAGCGTCCTGCAACGGGTCCGCCACAAGAGTACCATGGAGGTGAAGGACCGGTGAAACATCGGGAACGAACTTACCCGCTATCTTGCGGATACGCTTCCAGATCTGTGGCAGAGGAGTTTTGGACGTAATTGCGGAGACATAAGATGCCCAACATTCACGCTTAGCCGTACGGATGGCCCTACGGGCCACTGCACTTGCTTTCCGAAAGAAAAGAAAAGAATCGGCCGTCTGCCAACGGCGGTGTCTCTTCCAGGCTGCACGCTTACAGCGGACAGCCGAGCACAATCCGCATTCCACCAGGGAACGCACTTCCGTGGACCCCGAGAGGAAGAGCGAGGAATAGAGCGGAGGACAGTGTTGAAGACAGTGTCATGAAAAAGGAGGAGAGCACGAGGGAGAGGTCAGAGAGAGCAGTACTGAGGGTAAATAGGTTCCACCCGCCAAACACACACCGAAACTACGACGTTGGTACAACGTTCGAACAAGTTTTAACACCTCCTAACCAGTTATAACAACCAATATAGCAAGTTGTAACAACGTTCTAATACGTCATAAATACGTTAAGCCAAGATGTAACAACTTTATTACAAGTTGTAACAAGCGGAAAATAGAGACAGTTTCGGGTTGTGTTTCCAGGGCAGTCCGCCTTAGCAAACTGCCACCTAGGGAAAGAGAGGGAAGGGCGAAAAGAGAAAAAAGGAAACAAGGATGGGGAAATGGTCACTGCCATGGAGGTCATCAAGAACCTGCCACGTGAAATCTAAGTAAAGAGAAGAAGAGCAGAGAGAAAGATCAAGACAGGAAAGGGTGCGAGTCCGAGAATCCAAGTGAGTGGGCTCACCAAAATTTAGAAGAGACAGGGAAGAAGAGAGGATAAACGGCTCAAGAAGGCGACCTCGGGTATTCGTCAGAACATCACGCCAAAGAGAATGACGACAATTGAAGTCACCCAGCAGAAGCACAGGCTCCGGCAAGGAGTCCAGGAGGTGTTTCAAATCAGGAAGAGAGAGCGGGACACTTGGGGGGAGATAAATGGAACAAACTGTGTACCATTTCCCCACAAAGATACGAGCAGCAGAACAATGGAGAGGCGAAGGAAAAAGTAAGGGGACAAAGGGAACATCAGCACAAATCAAGAAAGCAGAAGAATTAGAAGCCCCAGCTGGGGGGGGGGGGGAGAAAGGAATAACCACGAAAACGACCAGGACGAGCACCAAGCATCGGCTCCTGGAGACAGACACAAAGGGGCGAAAACCGCGAAATTAGAAGTTGGAGTTCGAGGAAATTGGCGTCAACCGAGAGGGAAGCAGGGGCCAAAGAAGCCTCCATAGCAGGAACAGGGGGTGCAACCACTGAAATGGGAGGGGAAGGAGCAATAGAGCCAGTAGTAGGGGCCGAGGAAGAAAACGAAACCTTCTTACCCGCCAGGGAGGAGGAAGGAGAGGAGCCAGGCTTACGCTTCTGACGTAAAGAGACAGGTGTCCCAGCAACTACGTACTGGGCAACGGATTCCAGCTTCTCAACAGGAGAAGCTGAACGAGAGCACACACGACGGCCGTTAGGAGAGCGATGGACATCCGCCTGCACCGCGCTGGCGGCGGGGAGAGTCAATAGATGGAGGA
This sequence comes from Procambarus clarkii, assembly GCF_040958095.1. Taxonomy (NCBI): domain Eukaryota; kingdom Metazoa; phylum Arthropoda; class Malacostraca; order Decapoda; family Cambaridae; genus Procambarus; species Procambarus clarkii. Next base: position 35,252,389 of record NC_091155.1, on the reverse strand, counting down.
GAAGGATGGGAAAGAGGATCGGAGGGAGACGAGGAAGAAGACACTGGAGACATGACAGACCGGGTAGAAAGAAGGGAAACCCCAGACAGAGGACCAGGAGGGGGACCCTTTGGGACAGAACCCAAAGGAAAAGAGGAGGGGGCAGTGGGCGTATCAGGGTCCAAGGCCCGGAAACGGTTGTGAGTCTGAGGAAGGTGGGAAGGACGAGGAGAGGAAGAGCGCAACACGTGAGCATAAGAGATATTAGCATAAGGCGGGAGCCGGCGAACCTGGCGCCTCGCCTCAGGAAAAGATAAACGCTCCCGGTGCTTCAAGTTGAGGACGGCTGCCTCAAGCTTGTAATGGATACAGGCACGGGAGAAGGTAGGATGGGCCTCACCGCAGTTGAGGCAGCGAGCTTGGGGAGAAGTGCACTCCGACTTAGAATGACCTTCGCCCCCACACAAAGGACAGAGAGAGACAGTCCCGGAGCAGCAGAGGGCACCATGCCCAAACCTCCAGCACTTGTTACAGAGCCGAGGAGAAGGAATGTTCTCCTGGACAGAGCACCTGGCACCAGCAAGAATGACAGAGGATGGAAGGGTCCGACCATCAAAGGTGATTTTCACAACTCGAAGGGGTTGACGGCGACGACCACGAGGGGGACGAGTGAACGAGTCAACTTGGAGGACAGAATGGCCTTGGGCATCAAGGACATGCCGAATGTCACCGTGGTAGTCCTGCAGATTCCGAACACCGGTTGCAACATGGGAGGGAAGGAGAATAGTGCCAACACTGGCATTCAACCGAGTGTTCTTCGAGACCCGAACAGGGGTCTCGCCAAGGCAGGATAAGGCAGCCAAGCGGGAAGCTGCATCCTGAGAAGGAGCAGCAACAACACGTGTACCGAGACGAGTGGGGTTGAAGGTAACAGAGGCATCCACGGAATCAACAAGATGTCGATGGAGGGAGAAATCATCAGGAGGCGCAGAATCAAGAGGGAGGAGATCAAAGTATTTGGCCCACGAAGCAGGACCAAATAAGGCCTGATACGCATCAGTACAGGAAGGAAACGAGCGAGTGCGGCCGTGGCACTGACGACGTTGAGAACCCCCAGAGAGAGAGGGGTCAAAAGGCGCAGTAGTCACAACGAGAGACTTAGCCGCACCAGGGGACGAAGTGGTCACCACCGGGGGCTTGAGGCTCAACCCAACCACAGAGGAGGGAGGGGAGATGGGGAAAGAAGTCAGGACGGTCAAAGGAGGAGCAAGGTCGGGGCCCAACGCAGCGGGAGCTACAGAGCCCGGTCTTCCAATACAGGCCGACTTGGGGGCTTGGTCGCCCACCCCACGAGCCTGAGAGGGTACAACAGAAACAATCAACGAACATAAAGACGAAGAGAAAGAAATTCATCCACGAATGTGCCCCCATACCCACCATGGAGCCACAATTAGAGGCAGGACACCCAACAGGAAGCTATTGCCGATCATGCCGGGGCTCCCTAGGGGTGCGTCGTGAGTATACGCCCCACAAATGCCACCTTAAGAACCGTCAGTCCGTCGAGATCGGGTTCAGCGACGAAAAGGGGATTAACAATAAAAGGTTCCCCTCGCTCGAGACGTCGGGTACTACAGTTCTACGAGTGCAAGAGTATGCCTCCTCAAGCACCCGGGCGTCAAAATAGAAGAAGTCCAAAGGAAGAACCGAAACAAGCAAAAGGTCGGCAGGAAAAGACAAGCAGATAGGAGAAGAGGGGCGAGAAAAACGAAATAAAAGGAAAAGCGATCCAACACAATTAGAGAAGACAGCAGCAGGAGTGCAAGGCCACCAAAGGACAGAGGACAGTCCCACGGAGCATCACACTCCAGCAGCTGTCCACTAAGGCCCCCTCACGGCGCCAACGGGCCGGATGGGGAGGGGGGAGGTAAATGGAAAGGATAAGCTTATGTAAGGTCACGTTTGTTAGAAAGATTAGAACATTTGTGTATATACTGTGAAAGGGAAGAGTCCACAGCAACAAAGCCAGGACTCAAGTTCATGTTGGGTACATTGTGTATTAGAGCCGATTCAACTAGACGGCGTCTGTGTAGAGTAGAGGCAGGAAAGATTATTTTGGTGGAAGACCAATCAATGGGATGATTATAATCCCTCACATAGCGGAAGAGAGCATTGTTAGTGTCTGCAGACTTAACACTTTTCTTGTGTTCTTTAAGTCTGTCATTCAGTGTACGGCCAGTTTCGCCATAGTATTGGAGAGGACAAGACGAACAGGAAATAGAGTAAACACCAGCAGCGTTAGAAGCAGGAGGAGCAGTGTGAACTAGATTGCTTCGAAGTGTGTTAGTTTGACGAAAGGCGAGCTTAATGTCAAGAGGACGAAAGGTATTGGTAAAAGTTTTGAGTTCAGATATGAAGGGAAGGCATAGTACAGTGCTACTAGTGTTGGAAGCAGGTTTAGGATGAAAGAAATTTCGTTTAGCTTGAGAGTAGGCACAGTTGATGAAATGCAAAGGGTAACCAAGGCGAGAGAATGATTTGTAGATAAGGGCAATTTCAGAATCAAGAAACTGAGGGTCGCTGATGCGTAGAGCGCGGAGGAAAAGAGAGACGAGGACACTTTACTTAACAGATGGAGGATGGTAGGAAAAGAAGTGAATGTACATGCCACTATACATGGGTTTGCAGTAGATAGAGAAAGAGAACCCGGACACAGAGCTGTGAACGTGAACGTCAAGAAAAGGAAGGAGATAATTAGATTCCCACTCAACTTTGAAATGGATAAAAGGAGCCAGATTGTTAAGAGAGTTTTAGTTTAGTTCATTTATTATGCACCCCATACCCATCTTGTGGGCGGTAGTGGAAAGGATTACAGAGGCACATAATGGGCTCAGGGACTGAACCCCACAATTAATTTAGCTAAGCAAGTTACAATCTTGATGAGTTAGTTACAAAATTCAATATAAGCCGTCACATCAACAATGGGTTCGAGATCGACCTCAAGTACAGGTTCTAAATTAAGCAACTGACATATGTGGAGAGCTAGTGTCAAAATTTATATGTTTGTCCTGCACACCGCCCCCTTCCAGTGGGCAGCGGTGGATAGGTTACAATCACTTAGTTACTACCTACAGTTAGCAAACTGGAGATATTTGGCTAAAATTTCTGGTAGCAGATCATTTTGAATGAAATATTTACACATCGCTGGAACATTGGTTATAGAATTGTCTCTAAATTCACGTATCTTTTCGCACTCCATCACATAGTGACGGATGGTGTGCGAATAATTTTGTTGACACAGTTTACATTTGGTCAGGTCTACATCGGCAGATAATAAAAATTCCCAGAGATACATGTAACCGAGTCTAAGCCGAGCAGTAGTAACATCTAGAAGTCTGCTGATTTTATTGGATGATCCATAGATGTGTGGCTCCTCTTGCATGATAGTATGATGATAGATGGAATTACTGGTGTCACTTTCACTTTGCCTCAGATCTACAAGATCTTGTTGAAGTTCTCGGTGTACTGCTGCTCTCAGATTGCTCATTGACAATCCAAGGTTACACTCAACGGCTCCTTTAAAGGCAGATTCTTTGGCTAACTTATCAGCTCTATCATGAAAGAGAGGAGAGGAAAGGCTGGAAAAGACTTAACCCCTTAACAACCCCCCATATACATTCACACCAATAACAATAATAATTATTTTACCACACTATCTTACGTTAAAAGCCTTGGTCCACTTAGGCAGGATACAAGGTTTACACTGTGAACAAGCTAGGGTAAAGTACTACTGGTTAAGAACTGGAGCTTGATGCAGTTTAGGGTAGTGAGACCACGTGGTACCTTAACACAACACAACACTTAGGGGTACCCAAAACACTGGCAAATACTACCCCCAGGTCTCACCAATCTTTACTACCAGAGTAGGCACACTTACAACACAGTATATACTTAACTTAATATTACAGGTATTCAAGGTAAGGGAAGGAAGGAGGAGGAGAAAAGGTAGAGGGTTGCAGAGCAGCTCAGAGGAGATCTCGACACCACAAACGCCAGCCAGAGAGAGAGCGCATCTCCACTCTTCTCCCTCAGTAGACTCGCTGCCAGCAGACTACTCAACTAATCGTACAGCATTCCTATCCCAAGTTTACTCAGGTTTACTTTACAAATGATTAGAAAGTATTAGTAAACATAGTTGGTGCCTATTTTATTATTTAATAATCAACCCCAAGCTCAGTCTTAAATGCTCTTTGAGAAACAAGAATAGTCTTACGTCTGGCAGGGAAGATACAAACAAATGTACCTTGTGATGCGTTTCCAATACTATAAGGCAGTTTATTTAGCTCAATATTGACCTCTAATTTCCACTGAGGAACCTAGGGTCGTAACACTCCTCCCCCCTTCAGAGAGAAAAAAATGTGACTACTAGAATAGTAGTCATATTTTTTTTTTGTAAGAGTATACAGAGAATAAAAAGGAAAATTTATGTCATAAAAAAAAAATCGATCAAAAACAACAATTTCTCTGCAAGAAAAGTACAAAGGAATTCTCTGAAAGAAAAAAAAACACATACACAAAAAAACAGGGAGGTAAATAAATTGGACACACAATATTTAATGTCACAGGAGAACCTACAAAAAAAATAACTAAAGCATGACAGTTGGTAAATGCTTCCTGTGTCTCATATGAATGTTACTCAGGCAACCGGGACAGAGCGTCGGCTATCACGTTGAGCTGGCCCGGTAGGTGGATAATAGACAGATTGAAGTCCTGTAGGTACAATGCCCACCTGAGGATGCGTTTATTCTTCCCCTTCATCTGAGTCAGTGGGTTATGGTCCGTGTACACTTCCACTATATTACCTGTGAGGTAAACTTCGAACTTTTTACATGTTAACACTAGCGCCAACGCCTCTTTTTCTACCACTGAATAATTGCGTTGCGCCTTATTATAATATTAATATAATAATATAATATAATATAATAATTAATATAATATTAATATAATATAATATTATAAAAAATCCGCGACACACACACTTGTTTAATTAATCTTGTGTACACACACAAGCTGAATACATAAGTAATTGAAATACTTTCCGTATGTGTGTGAGTGGATGAGTCAGACCACCACCACATCACTACCACCACACCACCACCACACCACATCACCACCACACCACACCACCACCACACCACATCACCACCACACCACCACATCACCACCACACCACCACCACCACACCACCACCACCACACCACCACCACCACACCACCAAAACCACACCACACCACCATACCACCACCACACATCTCCAGCACCACACCACCACATCACCGCCACCACCACCACCAACATACCACCACACTACCTCACCACCACCACACCACCACCAATGAGATCACCCTGATCACGTGAACATTAGGTGACAGAAACGACGAGGCAGCTGTAACAATTCTTAGAATTGTAACAAACTCAAGCCAGGGAACGAAATAAGGAAAATTATTGTCCTCGGCTGTCTCTTGCGTTTGGCCTTATTTAAAAAAAAAACTGTGGGATACTCAACAAGTCAGTCTCACATTGGAAGGGCAAGGAAATATATGTGTCATACCTAGTAGCCAGAAGGCATTTCTCGGTCTACTATGCAAGGCCCGATTTACCTAATAGGCCGAGTGATTTTCTTTATTTTCATATTTTTCATTATATTGTTTCCAATTAGTTTATTTGAAATATTAATATTATATTATATTAAGAACATAAATTGTTGACTTAGTTACGGTAGTTTAGGTTAGGTTAGGTAGGGTTGGTTAGGTTCAGTCATATCGGCATTAGTTTTAACACAAATTAAAAAAAAATACTCATACATAGTGAAATGGATAGCTTTATCATTTCATAAGATTTTTTTGAAAAAACTGAGCTTATTAGGCAAATCGGACCTTGCATATAGTATGCCAAGTACTACATTCTTACTAGGTACAACGTGAGGGAGAGCAAGACTAGTTAATAATGTACTGTATGGACTTGTGAGCCATTATTATATATTTTATAAAAATAAATACTATTAAATTAGCCAGATATCTACTACTATTCAGTTTTTCAGTTGGTAAGGGTGGACCAATCAAATAGGTGAAGATTTTCTTTTTCTTTTAGGCAGAGCGGCCACTTGACCAACCATTTGAGAATCCACACACGCTAAAAAAAATTTATGATTGGTGTGGGAAAAAATTTAGGCTCAGAGGCCACCTGACCAAACATTTGAAATTACATACTGGTGAAAAACCATTTACTTATAATATGAGGTGGGGACATTTCGGGCACAGAAGTCGCCTGATGGAACATTTGAAATCCACACAAGAGAAAATCCCTTTACGTGCGATGTATGCAGGACAAAAATCCGCTATAGAGGCAACTTGATCTGCCATTTGAAAACACATACCGATGAAAACTCCTTTTAAGACGTGTGTGGAAAAAAACTGTCAGAACAGTAACTGGTAATATTTGTAGGTAATTTTTTTACACTCGGTAAACGTAAAAGGTTTTTTCACCTGTATGTATTTGATAATGTTTAGTCAAGGTGCCTTTTTGACGGAATTTTCCCTCGCACACATCGCACTGCGAAGGGTTTTTCGCCTGTATGCGTTCTTAATGATCACTCACTCATTTAAATTCCACACTAGCAAACAAACAAAACTTTTATGTACAATGTGTGTAAGGCCAAATTCAGTCACAGAATCACCCTGACTCGACACTTGATGAGGACATACCCAGGCGAGAATTATTTTAAGTGCAATGTTTGTGGCGTGAAATTCAGTTGGAAAAGTACCCTGACTCAATATCTGAAAACACATACCAGCAAAATATCGCTTCCTTGTAATGAAAACCTTCAGGTTTGAAGAAATCGTTTATGTTAATTATGTTAAATTACGGAATATCTTTAATAAATGAAACTGACTTTAAAACCACTGTGAACTGAAAAGCAACACTGACTGACTGGCTCCTGACGCCATCCTTTCCCATCACACATGTTCTATAGAACGTACATGTGTATACGATGTTCCATAGAACATACATGTGTACACAATGTTCCATAGAACGTACATGTGTACATATTCTTCAGAATATACATGGGGAACATATGTGCCTTAGAGCATATATGTATGTACACATGTGATTCAAAATGTAAATGTTGTGCCCCCCCTCCCCCAATCCCTCCCTAGACCTCTTGCACCATCCACTACATTGATATCAGGACCGAATATTCAACATAAATGGCAGATAAACCAAGGTATTGTGGTATAAGAGGAGCTCACACCCTACCTTCAATTTCATAGCCTCTTACACCTTTGTCAAGTGAGTTCTCTATTCATGGTAAGTTCTTATACTTCAACTGTTACGGAGTCATCCACTTAGAATCATGAAGTCTTTCATGTGCTCAACAAGGCGTTATAATCTTCGGTGAGTGGTTTTAATCGAGCAATTCAATGTTCAAGACAAAAAATTAACCCCTAGTCCAGTCCAATAGTCGCAGACTTCATCGTGGCAGTGTGTCGATCACTATAAAACCTTTTTGTAGTAGCTGAACCGATTTGCCTAATAAGCCAAGTTTTCCTTATATATTTTTCTAATTTTGTTCTTATGAAATGATAAATCTGGCTTTTTTCATTATTATAAGTTAATTTATTTAAATTTGAGTTAAAACTAACGTAGATATATTACCAAACCTAACCAAACCCTACCTAACCTAACCTATCAGCCTTGCATAGTTGGCCGAGTAAGACGTTCTGGCTACTAGGTACAACGTATATATGAATTAATAACTAGAAAAAAGAGACCTAAACAGGTGAGAAACTGTCTGGCCCAATAGTCGCAGACCTCATTGTGGTGGGTCGGTGAACATAGGAAATTGATTCCTATGGCCAACTTGCGACACAGTAAACAACCTATACCTCGATTAGCGAGGATGTAGTAGCTGAAAAGCAATTATAACTTCCCCTGACAGTTTTCCGTGATCGAGCATCATATATTGTGGATGTGTGGGACCGTCTTTGGGAACGGATTAAATTCATTAAGTGGAGGTACAACTGCACCTTATTGAAGAAGTCAAAATCTCTGGCTATATAAACTCTGGCTATAAAATTTTCGAGAAAATTAAGTGAAACACAGACGAATAACCTTCTGGCCCAATAGTCGCAGACCTCATCGTTGTGGGTCGGTGAACAGTGGAAACCGATTCCTATGGCCAACTTGCTAAAAAATAGTAATAAAGTATTGTCTCATTTCATCTTGTGAAGAGGGAACCTTGTGTAGTACTTGAAAATAATATTTTTCCCTTTCTTTTAACTTCTTATATTACTTAATTACCCCTTTGGAAAACAACATTTTTCTCCTTTTTTTAACTTCTTAAATTAATTAACTCTTTACTGTAGGAACTTTTTTAGTTGAAAACAAGGTGTAAAACCCTTCTTAGTACCGTAATGATACTAATGATACTCCCCCAGAACTGTGCAGAAATATTCAATATCCAGCTTTTCATTTAAAAGATAACATGACAGACAAACCATCTCGATGAAAGCAGCCACAACTACCATGGATGATTTGCCCACAAACATAATATTCAATAATTAAAATTTTGACACTGTTTATTAAAACTATACACCTCCCGGGACCTTTCTTAACATCCATCGTCTTGTAGGTTCCCACACCCACCAAGGAAGGAATTGTGGCCCTTCTAAAGACCAGCTCGATTGGGTGTTACAGGTCCTGGAGCAACAAGTAATTTGAGTAAGCATTTATAGCACGATGGAATTAGGTAAGTTTAGTTCTGTATTTCTGTAATGTGTGCAGGAAAGAATTTTCCAGTTAAAATTTCACCTGGTAGAGTGCTCTTTCCAAATAATGTAATCTAGTTGGAATACTTTTTTATAGTTTGGATATACATATTAATTTAGAATTTAATTTCTTTATTAATAAATAATAATTTTTACAGATGCCCTTGATAGAAAGATTCATGGTTTATACAGGAGACAACTGCACATCGATTTAGAAAGTATTAATCCACAAATAACTAATGCATGATACATAAAATACTTGCTAAAAAATAAAAAGGATTTTCCAAAGTTTATAATTGTGCCTCCATGTTAGGTGGTTGATTGGGATAAAGGTGAACTAGAAAAATTCACCATTCATTCGGAAAAAGTAAATAGGATATATTATATAAAGTTATTAAATAAATATCCTATTATGAACAAAACTTGTGTTGGACGAATGTCATATGAAAAAGATGCCTATATTTTCAACTGACCATTAAGGACTTTAAATATTTCTTTCACGGATTTATTTTTGTTTCCTCCACTCCAGAAAGATTTTTTTTTTTTGAGATATATACAAGAGTTGTTACATTCTTGTACAGCCACTAGTACGCGTAGCGTTTCGGGCAAGTCCTTAATCCTATGGTCCCTGGAATACGATCCCCTGTCGCGAAGAATCGTTTTTTCATCCAAGTACGCATTTTACTGTTGCGTTAAATAGAGGCTACAGTTAAGGAATTGCGCCCAGTAAATCCTCCCCGGCCAGGATACGAACCCATGACATAGCGCTCGCGGAACGCCAGGCGAGTGTCTTACCACTACACCACGGAGACTGTTTAAATGCATGTTGTTTCATTAATAAGTAGGTATAATAGAATCAAAACCTTTTTTTAAAATAAATGTGTCTCTGGAAGTTAAATAAACTCCACGGGACAATAATTTTGTTTATATAGATAGATACTACTAAGTTAGATCTAATAGTTTTGTGAATCCATCATAGAGATTAACAGAGGGAAAGATATGAATATTTTAAACAAGGTTTCTTGGTCGTTGCACTGATCAGACAGGCCCACCCCTATGCCCAAGACTTTCCAATCTATTTTGCTCCCCAAAATTTTTTAGGCTATTGAAATCAGCTTTTCGAAAATCTGGCACTTTAACAAAATTTTCTCCATGCAAAATCTGATTTCTATGTGATCACTGTTCCCTAGCTCACTCTCTATTTCGATGCCAGTAATATGTTTTTCCCTGTTAGTTAACACTAAAAAAGTATTATTTTCCCGCGTTGGTTCCTTGCAATCGTCAATTAATTCTAGAAAATCTTCTGCTTCAGTCGTCACAGCCCTCTACTGCTACAATACGGCCTCTTGCCCACACTACTTGTTACAACACCCCATCTCTTGTGACCACACTACGTGACCCAACTTTAATGGACCTTACAACAGAGAACCCACAGCTCAAGATTGGTGTCGACGATCAAGCCAGAGAACAAAAGATGAAGAAAATTATTGTCCCCCACTATCCCTTGTATATGGCCTTAACTCATTTCGAGAACTTGAATTATGTGGTGTCAGCAGAAAGATGTCGATATATCAATACAATAGTCTTTCTCAAGGTAAAAGGACCAGTCCCAAAGAAGATTGATTTGGGCATTGGGGGAGTGTTCCAATACATCTCATGGCCCCTCAGATGCTACAGATGCCAGAAGATTGGGCATTCCAGGAAAAGCTGCCAAAATCCAGCGAGATGTGGACTTTGTAGCCAGCCGCATCTCACGAAAAAATGCTGCGCTAAATAAAAGCTAGCCAGCCAGTTGAAGTTAAAGTGTCCAAATTGCTCCCAGGCACATCCCACCTGGAACTTATTAAGATGCCCCGATTTTCTAAAAGGATCCAAACGAAAACTCCCCAAACCTTCCTAGAAATCCCAACCAGTGTGCAGTCGAAATATTGCATAGAGCAAACAAAAACAATATTGCCACCTTTTCCTCTTCCACCTCCACCTCCACAAGAATTCTGGAATTTCGTTCTTAAATCACAAAGAATTCCACTGGAATAAATAAATAGAATGAAATTTGTGTCACTGCTGATGTAGCAGGTGCCAGATGCGGCTAATATGAGCTGGGGTGAAGTGCAAGAGATAAGGTCACCTTGAGTACTGTATTAATAATGTTTGTTTGTTCTTTGTTATGATATTATTGTTGTTAATGATCATCATATTGTGCGTTAGTGAACCAATATTACATACAACCCTGAAATGTTATCCTACCTCGTAATCCTTGTTCATTATTGTGTATTATTCTAATCAGCTCTTGTGTCAACATTTCTTGCAATGTGCATAAACATTTGTCAATTTTACTGTAATTACATAAAATATATCTTAAATCAAAGTATCTCATATAAGTGATCTCTATTTTATTTTTCCATTTCATTTGAATTTCATCTTAGTTGGCCTCCGATACTGGAATAGTCCCGATAATAGCTAAAATAAGTGTTGACGATAGTATCTTCATCTGTTCAGACCCCAACTCATTCAGCATCCATATACAACTTATGTGGACATTCAAACCAAATTCAACTTCAGGTAATGAGAGAGAGAAAGAGAGAGAATTTTAAACATTCATGCATTGATTGATCCTTGGGTTTTAAATTCTTACTAACTAGCCTCAAAACTTTACATTTATCGCATTAAATTGCATTTACCAATCTTTTGACCATTTCATCTCTTTTTTTACCATTTCTAATCAGTTGTCATTCTTTTGTACCACGCTCTCTTTTTATATAAATAAGGTCAAATTCTTTGTTATCCACTTGGGGTCAATTAGTGCTTTGCTTAGAATATTCTCTAAATAAGTTATATTTTGAATCCATATCAAATCCAATTTTACGTCACCTATCGCTGAGTTCACGTCATGTTCCAAGACCGGCCCACCCCCATGCCCAAGACTTTCCAATCTATTTTGCCCCAATTTTTTTTAGACTATTGAAATCAGCTTTTAGAAAATCTGGTACTCTAACAAAAATTTGTCTATGCAAAATCTGATTTTCTTTGTGATCACTGTTCCCTAGCTCACTCTCTATTTCGATGCTATTAATTTGTGTTTCCCTGTTAGTTAACACTAAATCTTAATTAATGCTAGAAAATCTGCTTCAGTCACCCATGACACAAAATACTGGTAGACCTAGATGATCTAGATATTTTATCCCATAGGTGCGTTGCTTCCATCCTGTATTAGTTTGGTGGATATTATTCCTTCTTTGAGACTACATTTCAAATTTCCCCTAACATATATATGGCTACTCCCCCCTCTTCGTCTAATATATCTATCTGTTTTAAATAGTTTAAATCCATTTATTTGATATTCAGCTAATAGTTCTCTACTTTCTACTCCCACAAACACATGCTTTTATTACCCCCCTTCTCCCTATCAATTCCCATACAACTATCTAACTAACAACAGTTTAAACCAAAATAAATGGATCTAACCAATTATGTGCCTTAGAGTATACATCTGTTCACATATATATACTTCAGAACTGAATCCACTACATTAATAATGAGTATAGGATATTCCACAAACATGGAGTACCGGATTTTCCCTAAACATGCCAGATAACCCTTTACATTGTGGGGTATAAGAGGGGGGTTTACATCCTGCCTCCACAGAGATCACGACCTCTCCGTAGGGTGCTACAATACGATCACAATCAAGTAAACCTCTGACGCAATTCTCGACAGAGAGCTGGTACCAGCCATTCCGGTCACCATCACAAGTCAGTATTCTCAGCCCCAGTTAGGTTCGGTCATATACGTATTTAACTCAAATTTGAAAAAAAATAACTCATACATGTTGAAATGGATAGCTTTATCATTTCATAAGACGCAGGCACAGCAATTTGTGTTGCTGTGCACACGCCAAGGCCCCCGAGTCTGACAGGAAGGGAGGCCTGTATCCACTGAGTCGCGGAGGGAAAGATTGAGGGCTTTTTCTAGTGTTGATTTCAGCAAGCTGTTGTACTCTTCTAATTTAATATTGTTGAAAGATGGCGAACATCTTAGAAAGTATGTCAGCCTGGGGAGGGACAAGCAAGCATCTAGTGATGAGGTAAAGTGCATCATGAGCATCGATGTCTTCAATCCTCTCGTTCATCCTCTTCAGGTCAGTGATCTTCTTACCAAGGAGCACCTAGGAGTGTGCTGTCCTCAGGGTTGGTTGTATGAATGTCAGGCAAAACAATCTTTATTTTCTCTATTATGTGCTGGTTGGTGGAGATTATTTCGCACTTGGAAGAGAGTTCAGGGTGAGGCCTAGACTTGCTCCTTGCTCTTGAATTATTCTTATGTTGTCCAAGAGTGAGGCTGGGGAGCCAGCTAGAGTACCATCGTCCAAGAACCAAATATTAAGGGTGACTTCCTTGATGACTAGGCAGAAAAGAAAAGTAGCAAACGGGTCCCCCTGTTGGACACCTTCTTGTGATTCAATTTCATGTTCTACGAATAGCATAGTTAGATTCTTGCTGTAGCATGAGTTTACAAACGGGTAGAGGAAAGGAAAAAGGCGATGAACCAGACTGAGTACTACATTACTTCTAACCAGATTGAAAGCATTTTTGAAGTCCAGCTTTATCAGGGCTTTTTCATCCGTAATGTTGGCAATGTAGGCTCTAGCTGCATGAGCCACTGCCTAACACCCTTGGAAAATACCAAACCCAAGCTGTTTTGGCTTCAGCGTGCAGCCACGCCGGAGTGAATTGTCCACTGCTATCGGTCTGATTCCTCCATCTTTTTTCCTCAGGGCACAGAGGGTACCGCCAAAAAAGAGAGGCCGTATGGTCTCTGGTATGTTGCCAGCTAGACATGTGTTGGCGAATCTCTCTCTCTCTCTCTCTCTCTCTCTCTCTATATATATATATATATATATATATATATATATATATATATATATATATATATATATATATATATATGTCGTACCTAGTAGCCAGAACTCACTTTTCAGCCTACAATGCAAGGCCCGATTTGCCTAATAAGCCAAGTTTTCATGAATTAATATATTTTCTCAAATTTTTTTCTTATGAAATGATAAAGCAACCCATATCATTATGTAAGAGGTCAATTTTTTTTTATTGGAGTTAAAATTAACGTAGATATATGACCGAACCTAACCAACCCTACCTAACCTAACCTAACCTATCTTTATATGTTAGGTGTGGTTAGGTAGCCGAAAAAGTTTGGTTAGGTTAGGTTAGGTAGGTTAGGTGGTCGAAAAGCAATTAATTCAAGAAAACTTGGCTTATTAGGCAAATCGGGCCTTGCATAGTAGGCTCAGAAGTGAGTTCTGGCTACTAGGTACGACATATATATATATATATATATATATATATATATATATATATATATATATATATGTCGTACCTAATAGCCAGAACGCACTTCTCAGCCTACTATTCAAGGCCCGATTTGCCTAATAAGCCAAGTTTTCATGAATTAATGTTTTTTCGTCTACCTAACCTACCTAACCTAACCTAACCTAGCTTTTTTTGGCTACCTAACCTAACCTTACCTATAAATATAGGTTAGGTTAGGTTAGGTAGGGTTGGTTAGGTTCGGTCATATATCTACGTTAATTTTAACTCCAATAAAAAAAAATTGACCTCATACATAGAGAAAAGGGTTGCTTTATCATTTCATAAGAAAAAAATTATAGTAAATATATTAATTCAGGAAAACTTGGCTTATTAGGCAAATCGGGCCTTGAATAGTAGGCTGAGAAGTGAGTTCTGGCTACTAGGTACGACATATATATATATATATATATATATATATATATATATATATATATATATATGTCGTACCTAGCAGCCAGAATGCACTTCTCGGCCTACTATGCAAGGCCCGATTTGCCTAATAAGCCAAGTTTTCCTGAATTAATATATTTTCTCTAATTTTTTTCTTATGAAATGATAAAGCTACCCATTCATTACGTATGAGGTCAATTTTTTTTATTGGAGTTAAAATTAACGTAGATATATGACCGAACCTAACCAACCCTAACCATCAAAAATAGAGATTTTAAATGTAGTTATTGTCCTTGTATATAAGTCACCGGAGGCAAACCCTCAGCAATTTAAAGACCAACTAATGAAAATAGAACACTGCTTGGAAAACCTCACAAATCCAGCTCCGAACATCATCCTGCTTGGGGACTTCAACCTACGGCACCTGAAATGGAAGCACCTGGCTAATACAGTAATATCAGAAAGAATACCAGGAAGTAGCCTAAATGAACAGGCACATGCAAATGACCTGCTACGGATGTGCGACAGGTTTGCCTTAAACCAGCAAATAGTAGAACCAACTAGGAAGGAGAACACGCTGGACCTCATTTTCATTAATAATGATGAATTGATCAGGAACATAATGATTACAAATACTTGTTACTCAGATCACAACTTAATTGAAGTTATGACAACCATGGGGAGTAGACCTTCAAAACCAGTCCAGATTCCCGGTGGAGGAGATTCCAGCAAATTCAACTTCAATAATAAACAGATAAACTGGGAGCAAATAAACCAAGACTTTACAGAAATAAACTGGGAAGAACAGCCAGAAAATGCAAACCTGAACCAGTGCCTGGAAAAAATAAGCTCAGTAGCACTAGAAATATGTTCAAACCGCATACCTCTAAGAAAAAAGAGGAAGAGATGCAGATTAGAACGGGAACGTCGTTCCCTATATAGGCGAAGAAAACGAATCGCGGAACAATTTGAGAGTCGCACCCTATCTCAAGAACGGCGAAGAAGGTTAGGTAGAGAAATAGAAACAATTGAACGCAAGCTACAAGAATCATACAAAACCCAGGAGAGGCAAAGAGAGCAAAAGGCCATCAGTGAAATAGAAAGAAATCCGAAATATTTTTTCTCCTATGCAAAATCAAGATCAAAAACCACATCTAGTATCGGGCCCCCGCGAAAGGGAGATGGAACTTTCACCGATGACAACAAAGAAATGAGCGAGCTACTGAGGACGCAGTACGACTCTGTTTTCAGCGAGCCATTAAACACACTAAAGATTGATAACCCAAATGAATTTTTCATGGATACGATACCAACATCAAATCATATATCAGACGTCACCCTATCCCCACTGGATTTTGAAGAAGCCATAAACAGTATGCCTATGCACTCTGCACCAGGCCCGGATTCTTGGAACTCCTTATTCATAAAGAACTGTAAAAAAACACTATCGCAGGCCCTCCACATTCTGTGGAGACAAAGCCTAGATACTGGCGTTATTCCTGATATACTAAAAACAGCAGAGATAGCACCACTTCATAAAGGAGGAAATAAGGCAGAGGCAAAAAATTACAGACCGATAGCGCTAACATCGCACATCATAAAAATTTTTGAGAGAGTGCTCAGAAGTAAAATCACAAAATACATGGAATCACAGCAACTCCATAACCTCGGACAACATGGTTTCAGAACAGGGCGCTCTTGCCTGTCGCAGTTGCTGGACCACTATGATATGGCATTAGATGCTATGGAAGACAAACATAACGCGGATGTAATTTACACAGATTTCGCAAAAGCTTTTGATAAATGTGACCATGGTGTTATTGCACATAAAATGCGTTCAAAAGGAATTACCGGAAAAATAGGCAGATGGGTCTACAATTGCCTGACCAACAGAGCCCAATGTGTAATAGTCAACAAAATAAAATCCAGCCCATCAACCGTGAAGAGCTCAGTCCCCCAGGGTACTGTGCTTGCTCCAGTACTTTTTCTCATCCTCATTTCGGACATAGACAAGAACACAACCTATAGCACTGTATCATCCTTTGCAGATGACACTAGGATCTTCATGAGAGTAGGCAACATAGAGGACACGGCGAACCTCCAGTCAGATGTAGATCAGGTCTTTCTATGGGCTACAGAAAATAATATGGTGTTTAACGAAGATAAGTTCCAGCTCATGCGCTATGGAAAAAATGAAAATATAAAAACGGAAACCACGTACAAAACTCAGGCAAATCATAACATAGAACGAAAAGGCAATGTAAAGGATCTGGGTGTACTCATGTCGGAAGACCTTACCTTTAAAGAACACAATAAAGTAGCCGTCACAACTGCAAGAAAAATAACAGGTTGGATAACTTATTATTATTAACATCTTTATTGACAAAATTAATTACAATTTTGCCTAATCTGAGGATTTTGATAGTCTTATTAAATTGAGGTTAATGCTAGTATTCACTGTCACGCAGGACAGAGGGTCATACATAAGACAATAGGCCTAAACTGTAGGCTGAAGCACATATATATCACGGTTACAATCAATGTTTTAATGTGTGGATATGTGAAAACAACTTTCTATTGTGCACTGCCACACAAGTGCAGGGATGGGTTCATAAGTGATACAGCTTAGAATATAAGTAGAAATTGTTCTTCATTCTTTAAAATGGACAAGCAAATTTTGGGTAAATTGTTAGGATGTCGTCCAGAACACCTGAGTCAATAAAATAGTTACACAGTTGGTGGTACAATAGGCCAGGAGGTCTAAAGTCCTTTACGGTTTCACATTCATCAATATAGTGTTCTAGTGAATGCATTAAAGGTTTATCACAGAGTTTACAATCTGAATATTCTGGTAGTGGCTCAGCCTCACTAACCTGCCAGATGTGTCTATAGCCAAGGCGAATTCGCGCAATTACTACATCACATTGCCTGGTCCGGTTACTGTGCTGACCATACAAATACCTATTATTACAGAACTTGTCATAACTTTTAATACTGCAGCTTTCAGGTCTCTGTGCATTTCTTAGTTCTTCTAAATCTGAATTAATTTCTTTAATTTGTATGTTTCTAATAACTGCATTAGATAGTCCAAAATCATAATCAATGTTTTCTTTCCTGCAAGCCTCATTGGCCAATTGATCTACAAAGTCATGTTTTTCAACTCCAACATGGGATGGGATCCACACAAATTTTATACAAGAATTATTATCATTGGCAAAAATTACATTCCATTTAATATTACAAGCTACTTCCGACATACATTGTGATGGGTTATTTAAGGACTGCAGAGCACTTTTAGAGTCACAGAAAATAACTCCACCACCATTGAGCTTAAGGTATTCAGTGGCTAGATAAATACCCAATAGCTCGGTCTGTGTCGTGCTTGCCCAGTTGTTCAATCTCTGTGTACTAGTCATGATCATTTCATTCCCTTTATACACTGCACATGCACAACCTGTTCTACCAGTGCCTAACTGCACAGAGCCATCAGTAAAGGCATAGGATTCAGTCGGTTTGAGAATTTGAAGATGACTGTCAATAGCTTCTAATGTTATACATCTCAAAATGTCAGTGTTATACATTTGTTTTACACTGATGGGAGTATAATGCAGAGAGACCTCCACATCTTTCCAAGGGGGAATATAGTGAACAGTTTTATCAGGGTTAAGAGATACATTCAGTTTCTGAAGATTATAGACACAACAACTGAGCCACACACTGTAGGGAGCTTTTTGCGGCGGATTGAGGGAACAGTCAGAATTGTTTAGAATGGATCTCAATTTAATTTGAATAGAGCTGGGGGGACCATTATTTTTTAAAGTTTTGGCGCAAAACATAGTACTAAGTAGAACTATTCTTTCGTAAATGGAAGGTAAGTTTAGTTCCTTTCTCATGTTAACAATTCTGACAGTTCTAGGACAACCCAGGATGATGCGCATGGCATCATTCTGTACTACATCTAGGCCTTGTAATTGTTTAGGAGAAAAATTAAGAAGATGCAAGGCATAATAATCAACAACAGATCGTATAAAGGCAATATAAAAACTACGAGCATATTTTATGTTAATGCCAAATCCTTTGCCAACAAGAGTTCTGAGAGGTTTAAGACGCTCAACAAGTTTTTTACGCAGGTTGCTGATGAGATTTGTATCATTAACCTCGACTCCAAGATATTTATAAGACTCACAAGTCTCCACGGGCACTCCATTAATAGTATAGTTAGCATGAAGAGAATGGGGAATAAGAACCCTTGTTTTATCAACAGAGATTATGAGGCCACATTCTACTACTTTCTTGGAGAATGCATCAAGTAACATTTGTAGCCTTGGTTTACTGTGTGCCATAATACAAATATCATCAGCATAACATATAACTGTTTCCGTAGGTTGTACAGGTATGTCATGGATAAGTTTGTGCATAAGTATATTGAAGAGCATAGGGCTTAGGACACCGCCTTGAGGTGTGCCTAGTTCGAATGCATCTGTTCTTGTACTTTTAACTCCTTTAAATAGGACACTAGCACGCCTGTTGGATAGGTAGCTCTTTATCCAACTCAGAAGATTACCTTTGATTCCAAATTCAGCAAGTTGCTCTAATATTATTTCGCCATTCGCTACATCGAAAGCTGACTTTAGGTCAATAAAGGCTGCCTGTGTCCCATCCTGGGAGTTTACAAAATATTCAGCAAAGCATGTTTGTGTGCTACACTTGGGCATGAACCCATATAGGTTTGGGGCCAGTTTTTCTTTGACCTGAAACATGACACGATTGAGAACAATTCTCTCCAAGACTTTACACATGCAAGATGTAAGGGAAATGGGTCTGAATTTTTGAGAGTTAGGTTTAGGAATTGGTATTATGAGACTTTGTGTCCATTTCTTTGGCAAGATACCTTGTGAGAGACTCATTTGATAGAGGTCAAGCAGAGGGTGGCTAGGGACATCATTCAGTAAGCTCAAGATGTTATAAGTTATACCATCCTCACCAGGGGCAGTTTGCCTAGGTTTTCCTAATGCTGATGTTAATTCAAAGGGGGTTATAGGAAACTGATCCGTTAAATCTGGTGAGGAGCGTGCTATTTCAATATTAAAGTTTCTGTTAATGTTGGTATGTCTTAAATGCTGCTGTATATCTGGGGGTAAGGAAGAAATTTGTGAGACACTAGACCATTGAGCTAGGAGCATGTCAGCATATTCTGCAGGAGTATGATGAAGCTGAACTGGGGCTGAAGGTTTGGTAATGTTTTTAATTTTGTTCCACATTTCTGATAATGTTGTAGTTCTATTGATACCTTGTAGGAATTGTTCCCAATATGTGTTCTTAACTTGACCCTTAAGCTCGCGAAAATCTCTGTTGGCATTAAGGAATGCAAGTAAATTGTCAGCTGTTTTGTCTCGTTTATAAGAGTCAGCAAGCTGAAGCACTTTAGCTCGCTCTGCAATAATAATAGGATCCTATGTCCATGAGGAAGAACGAGTGTTCTTTTTTTTCCTTGATTTAACCCAGGTATCATAATAACTGGTAATGATACTGACAAGATCATTGTAAAAGTGGTCCACTGATACAGGTGTATACCCAGTGTACCACTTATGTACATAAGCCTTAAAGTGCTGTTTAAGATTGTCTGGAATGTTAATTTTAACTCTAGGATGAGGATTGGACCTAATATCCGCCACATTGTATTCACAATATATTGCAAAATGATCACTTACAAGTTCTGGGATGAGCTTAACGTTGACGTTGCTATCTACTAGGCTGTATCCAATCACATAATCCAGTCTACCCCCCAATAAATGGGTCTGTTTATCAGTATCATACACAGTAATATTATGATCATTAAGGTATTTCAAGAAGACCCTTCCATTATTGTTACACTGAACGTCACCAAGAGCAGTGTGACGAGCATTAAAGTCACCCATACATAACATAGCTGTGTTACCTGTAGGTTTCGGTAGCAGGTCTGCTTTAAGTACATTACATCGTCCATATATGTTATACAGTAGGAAATGGCTATTTGCAGTTTGCAATTTGAATTTTTGATAATGTATACTATCACTCCTATGATTTTTAATTAGTTTACAGATTAATCCACTCTTAATATACGTTAGTAAACCAGTTCCAATACTGTTGTTGTATGCTATATACCCAGGTATCCTAGGTGGGACCTTCTTGATAGTTGTGGTCGTATATGGTTCCTGTAAACAGATCACATCTACGTCTCTCATTTTAGCATACAAGATTACGTCATTTATCCGAAGATAAACACTTCGAATATTCCAAGAAAGAAACTTAATTGTTTTTGTTTGATGAGCCATGGTTAAGTGTCAAGGGAATTAAGGTAACATTTAAGTTCGTAAAACAATTGGAGAACATAAGTAATTTTGTTCCGTGTGTCCTGAGTACTTTTGTCTAGGAGGCGTCTAACCTGAGTAGGAGTTGGTATTCTTTTAAACTCTTTACCTTTAACCAAATCAAGGGTGTCTTGACGATCTAGTTGGGGTGCCAGTGAGGGATCAATGACTACTCTAACACCATTCCCCATGGGGATTTGACACTCACGTTCCGTAGAGACAGGTGAAGTAGCCTCAGCAGCTGCAGCATTACCACTCGCATCACTACTGGTGCTGGGAGAATTTACTTGATCACTATCGCTAGCATGATTCACTTCACTATCACCGGGCAGATTCATCACTAATGTTTGTATTTTAGCTTCCAATTCCATAATTTTACTTTTTAACCAGTTAATTTCTTCTGTATCTTTGCTTGTTTGCCTTAGCCCATCGAGGGTTGGAAACTGCTTACTAGAGGTGACATTAGGAGCTTCCAGCTGGGTGCCTCCTGCAGCTGGACCAGACGCCTCTGGCTTCCTGCTCATGGTAAAGAGGGCGGGGCGTCGAGGGCAGTCACGATGCCAAACATCTACACCTTGACTCAAACACCTGGGACACTTCCGGACCAGAGGAGAGGCTTCCTCCCCATCCTCAAGGGTAGGGGGGTCCCTGTGAGGACACTCCCTTGTTTGGTGCTGTTCAGCACAGAGACCACACACAGGGTCATGTTGACAGTACCTAGAGATATGATGAGTACCGTGGCACTTATAACAAACAACAGGGGGGGATACCCAAGATTTTATAGGACTTGATGGGATGAAATGTCCAAAAAAGGTGTAATGTTCAGGGGGAGGGTCACTGCCATTCCAAACAATGATGATCCTGTTGAGAGGATGACCATCCTTATATATCCGTCTTGCCTTGTAGACCCCGTTAAGGGTATAAGCTCTATCAAGAGGATACTCTTTGGGAAAACTGGTAACAATATATTCCTTAAATTTTTTAGGTCGATTGATGATGTCTTCTCTGGTGAAAACAATATTAGCAATCTCACCTTTAACCAGTTGAGTGATGATATCTTCCTGCTTACGTGACACAAAGATGTAAGGGGATGTTGGTCTAGGTCGGACTATATCGAGGAGTGTTTTGGAGAACTTAGTAGAAAGTTGTTCGAACCATTTAAGTTTATCGTTGGTGGATGTTCCAGCTGGGAATGCCAGGCGCACATAGTCAGCGCGGGGAGCAATAGGAGGCTTGGGTGGGCGGGCCCCTGGCTGGGTGGGCCCACCACCGCCCACCTCCACCGTCTTCACACGGGTTCCGGTGTTTCTGTCATCATTGCCAATGTCCTCATCGCCATCAGCAGAGTCTGCAAGTTTAGACTTTCTTCTCGCATTCCTTGATTGTTGCAAATGCCACTCATTTCCGTTATCCAGATCAGCATCGGGTTCCATGTCATCGGGTGACTGCAACCCACTTCGAGCATCAACATATTCCTCGGCGGCGGGCTCAGGATCCATTGCTTGGAGATCACTTGGATTAGCAAGCACAACAGAAGATAGGGTGGTACTGAGCCCGGTTGCCATAACAACGGGCCAGGAGGCGCAGCACAGGGTAGCTGCCCGGGGCTCCACCACTCGCCCAGGCTAGGACACTGTCACCCACCTCATGTAAACACACCACCAGTCGCGCACACAAACCACGACCCTGGGAAGGAGGGCCCAAGGACTATTTTACACACGAGGGGAGCGTGGGGCCAGGTACACCACAAGGCGGCCCAGTGCCGTCCCACTGTACCTCTGGGTAGACTCCAGATACCGCCTCACAAATAATGTCTGCATCAAGTTCTATACAATCCAGCTATCCACAACCTACAACAGTTGGTAGTCAAGGTGTCGCACACTTAGTACCGCTGCACCTGAACGATTGGGCACGCTAAAGGCTCAATGTTAGGACTAGGCCTGTGTTAAACCGGACGAGGGGCACATCCTGACCAGCCAGTCCCGAGGCTACGGGAGAACTCCCAGGTTGGATAACAAGAACTTTTCACACTAGAGATGCTATACCGATGATGATACTTTTCAAAACGCTTGTGCTCTCTAGAGTGGAGTACTGCTGCACAATGACAGCACCTTTCAAAGCTGGAGAAATTACTGACCTGGAGAGCGTGCAGAGATCCTTTACTGCTAGAATCAACTCAGTAAAACATCTAAACTATTGGGACCGACTAAAGAGCCTAAAACTGTACTCCCTTGAGCGCAGGCGGGAGAGGTACATAATAATTTACACGTGGAAAATATTAGAGGGGCTGGTCCCAAACCTGCACACAGAAATAACATCACATGAGACCACAAGACATGGCAGGATGTGCAGAATACCCCCGTTGAAAAACAGAGGTGCAACTGGTACTCTGAGAGAGAACTCTATCAACATCAGAGGTCCGAGACTGTTCAACACGCTTCCACTACACATAAGGGGCATAACTGGCCGACCCCTCACAGTGTTCAAGAGAGAACTGGATAAGCACCTCCAAAGGATACCTGATCAACCAGGCTGTGACTCGTACGTCAGGCTGCGAGCAGCCGCGTCCAACAGCCTGGTTGATCAGTCCGGCAACCAGGAGGCCTGGTCGACGACCGGGCCGCGGGGACGCTAAGCCCCGGAAGCACCTCAAGGTAACCTCAAGGTAAGGTAACCCTACGTAACCTAACCTAACCTATCTTTATAGGTTAGGTAGCCGAAAAAGTTAAGTTAGGTTAGGTTAGGTAGTCGAAAAAACATTAATTCATGAAAACTTGGCTTATTAGGCAAATCGAGCCTTGCATAGTAGGCGGAGAAGTGCGTTCTGGCTACTAGGTACGACATATATATATATATATATATATATATATATATATATATATATATATATATATATATATATATATATATATATATATATATATATATATATATATATATATATATATATATATATATATATATATATATATTATTAAAGATGACCGAAAAAGTAAGAATAATAATTCTAACACGAATTTTCTCAATATTTCCTATGTTTCTTTTCACTGTTGATGGTAAATGAAAAATCAATTCTCCAAAATTCATTTTTATTTCTAGTCCGACGCGACACTTGAATGCGTTTCGTAATAACTTATTACATTTTCAAAGACTTTTAGTTTACACACACACAACTATAACCTGCAAACACTAAACAGAGTTCTTACTATGCTATGATTTAAACAGCTTTCATTTCATTTTATACCCGCATTTTGGGTGAGGTTATATGTTACAACAGTTTTGGATGAGGTGAACAACACTTTCAACACAGGACAGAACACGAAACAATGGGTATTAATTGTGTAAATTGAAGGTAAGAATGGAAGTAACTGCAGAGGGCCTATTGGCCCATATTTCTTGATGCTTCTATATTGGAGCGGAGTCTTGAAGTGGGTAGAATATAGTTGTGCATTAATTGGCTGTTGATTGCTGGTGTTGACTTCTTGATGTGTAGTGCCTCGCAAATGTCAAGCCGCCTGCTATCGTTATATCTATCGATGATTTCTGTGTTGTTTGCTAAGATTTCTCTGGTGATGGTCTGGTTGTGGAAAGAGATTATATGTTCCATAATGGAGCCCTGTTGCTTATATATCGTTAATCGCCTGAAAAGAGATGTTGTTGTCTTGCCTATATACTGAGTTCTTTGAGGCTTACAGTCCCCAAGTGGGCATTTGAAGGCATAGACGACGTTGGTCTCTTTTAAAGCGTTCTGCTTTGTGTCTGGAGAGTTTCTCATGAGTAGGCTGGCCGTTTTTTTGGTTTTATAGTAAATCGTCAGTTTTATCTTCTGATTTTTGTCTGTAGGGATAACGTTTCTATTAACAATATCTTTCAGGACCCTTTCCTCCGTTTTATGAGCTGTGGAAAAGAAGTTCCTGTAAAATAGTCTAATAGGGGGTATAGGTGTTGTGTTAGTTGTCTCTTCAGAGGTTGAATGGCGTTTCACCTTCCTTCTTATGATGTCTTCAACGAAACCATTGCAGAAGCCGTTGTTGACTAGGACCTGCCTTACCCTATAGAGTTCTTCATCGACTTGCTTCCATCCTGAGCTGTGGCTGAGAGTGCGGTCGACATAAGCGTTAACAACACTCCTCTTGTACCTGTCTAGGCAGTCACTGTTGGCATTTAAGCACATTTCTATGTTTGTTTCCTTAGTGTAGACTGCAGTGTTGAAACCTCCGCCCATTTCCATGACTGTTACATCTAGAAAGGGCAGCTTCCCATCCTTCTCCATCTCGTAAGTGAAACGCAACACAGAATTCTGCTCAAATGTCTCCTTCAGCTCCTGCAGATGTCTAACATCAGGTACCTGTGTAAAAATGTCGTCAACATACCTGCAGTATATGGCTGGTTTCAAGTTCATGTCGACTTTCGTGTCACGACCGGACATGTTCAAGTCTGGTAATGATGGTCAAATGGATTAAGGCGTCCCTGTACATACCAGTTGCATTGCTACTGGCAGTATGAGTTCGAGTCACTTCTGGGGTGTGAGTTTTCAGTTGCATGTAGTCCTGGGGACCATTCAGACTTGTTCGCATATGTGTTCCTCACGTGTTGCCCCAAAAAATGAGGTGATTTGATTAAATGCTATGCCCAAGATTACCATCCGAGTGACGGTGGGGAAGTGGTTCAAATAGCTTCGGCTATCACTCCCATATGTCCGGTCATGGTGGTCAAGCGGATTAAGGCGTCCCTGTACATACCAGTTGCATTGCTCCTGGCAGTATGGGTTCGAGTCACTTCTGGGGTGTGTGTTTTTAGTTGCATATAGTTCTGGGACCATTCAGGCTTGTTCGCAAATGGGTTCCTCACGTGTTGCCCCCAAAAATGAGGTGATTTGATAAAATGTTATGCCCAAGATTACCATCCGAGTGCCGGTGGGGAAGTTGTTCAAATAGCTTCAGCTATCACTTCCTTATGTCCGATTGTGATGGTCAAGCGGATTAAGGCATCCCTGTACATACCAGTTGCGTTGCTCCTGGCAATATGGGTTCGAGTCACTTCTGGGGTGTGAGTTTTCAGTTGCATATAGTCCTGGGGACCATTCAGGCTTGTTCGCATATGTGTTCCTCAGGTGTTGCCCCAAAAAATGAGGTGATTTGATAAAATGCTATGCCCAAGATTACCATCCGAGTGCCGGCGGGGAAGTGGTTCAAATAGCTTCGGCTATCACTTCCTTATGTCCGGTCGTGATGGTCAAGCAGATTAAGGCGTCCCTATACCAACCCGTCCTCGACTCAAGTCCATTACATTTAGCGGTCAACCCCACAGACGCATTCATAAATTTTAACATGCTGTTCATTCAAAATGGGAATTTTCTCAAGTATAAATTAATATTATATTATATTGGCATATTGTGTATATATAGGCATAGGATAGGTTAGGTCAGCTGAGTGTTTAGGTTCTGTTGGCGATTATTTGTAATTGTAGTACGTGGGTGAAGCATTTATAGCGTTGTGATTCGAACAAAAATCGTCAGTGAAGCACTTGTTCCGGATATGTTCGAACGTCAACAGTTGTGAGTCGTGTGTAAACCGCTTTTCATTCATAAACAGGGGGTTTGGCGGGTGCATGGAATCACTTTCGTATCTTTGTTTGGAGGACGGGCTGCCTGTACATACAAGTGGCGTTGCTCCTGGCAGTATGGGTTCGAGTCACTTCTGGGGTGTGAGTTTTCAGTTGCATATAGTCCTGGGGACCATTCAGGCTTGTTCGCATATGTGTTCCTCACGTGTTGCCCGAAAAAATGAGGTGATTTGATAAATTGCTATGCCCAAGATTACCATCCGAATGCCGGCAAGCAAGTGGTTCAAATAGCTTCGGCTATCACTTCCTTATGTCCTGTCGTGATGGTCAAGTGGATTAAGGCGTCCCTGTACATACCAGTTGCGTTGCTCCTAGCAGTATGGGTTCGAGTCACTTCTGGGGTGTGAGTTTTCAGTTGCATATAGTCCTGGGGACCATTCAGGCTTGTTCGCATATGTGTTCCTCACGTGTTGCCCCAAAAAATGAGGTGATTTGATAAAATGCTATGCCCAAGATTACCATCAGAGTGCCGGCGGGGAAGTGGTTCAAATAGCTTCGGCTTAGACTTCCTTATGTCCGGTCGTGATGGTGAAGTGGATTAAGGCTTCCCTGTACATTCCAGTTGCGTTGCTCCTGGCAATATGGGTTCGAGTCACTTCTGGGGTGTGAGTTTTTAGTTGCATATAGTCCTGGGGACCATTCAGGCTTGTTCGCATATGTGTTCCTCACGTGTTGCCCCAAAAAATGAGGTGATTTGATAAAATGCTATGCCCAAGATTACCATCCGAGTGCCGGCGGGGAAGTGGTCCAAATAGCTTCGACTATCACTTCCATATGTCCAGTCGTGATGGTCAACCGGATTAAGGCATCCCTGTACCAACCCGTCCTCGACTCAAGTCCATTACATTTAGCGGTCAACCCCACAGACGCATTCATAAATTTTAACATGCTGTTCATTCAGAACGGGAATTTTCTCAAGTATAAATTAATATTATAATATATTGGCATATTGTGTATATATAGGCATAGGATAGGTTTGGTCAGCTGGGTGTTTAGGTTTTGTTGGCGATTATTTGTATTTGCAGTACGTGGGTGAAGCATTTATAGCGTTGTGATTCGAACAAAATTCGTCAGTGAAGCACTTGTTTCGGATATGCTCGAACGTCAACAGTTGTGAGTCGTGTATAAACCGCTTTTCATTCATAAACATGGGGTTTGGCGGGTGCATGGAATCACTTTTGGATCTTTG
This sequence comes from Procambarus clarkii, assembly GCF_040958095.1. Lineage (NCBI taxonomy): Eukaryota > Metazoa > Arthropoda > Malacostraca > Decapoda > Cambaridae > Procambarus > Procambarus clarkii. The sequence continues at coordinate 35,224,644 of NC_091155.1, read as the reverse complement.
TTTGGAGGACGGGCTGCCTGTACATACCAATTGCGTTGCTCCTGGCAGTATGGGTTCCAGTCACTTCTGGGGTGTGAGTTTTCAGTTGCGTATAGTCCTGGGGACCATTCAGGCTTGTTCGCATATGTGTTCCTCACATGTTGGCCCAAAAAATGAGGTGATTTGATAAAATGCTATGCAAAAGATTACCATCCGAGTGCCGGCGGTGAAGTGGTTCAAATAGCTTCGGCTATCACTTCCTTATATCTGGTCGTGATGGTCAAGGGGATTAAGGCGTCCCTGTACATACCAGTTGCGTTACTCCTGGCAATATGGGTTCGAGTCACTTCTGGGGTGTGAGTTTTCAGTTGCGTATAGGCCTGGGGACCATTCAGGCTTGTTCGCATATGTGTTCCTCACGTGTTTCCCCAAAAAATGAGGTGATTTGATAAAATGCTATGCCCAAGATTGCCATCCAAGTGGCGGCGGGGAAGTGGTTCAAATAGCTTCTGCTATCACTTCCTTATGTCCGGTCGTGATGGTCAAGTGGATTAAGGTGTCCCTGTACATACCAGTTGCGTTGCTCCTGAAAGTATGGGTTCGAGTCACTTCTGGGGTGTGAGTTTTAAGTTGCATATAGTCCTGGGGACTATTCAGGCTTGTTCGCATATGTGTTCCTCAGGTGTTGCCCCAAAAAATGAGGTGATTTGATAAAATGCTATGCCCAAGATTACCATCTGAGTGCCGGTGGGGAAGTTGTTCAAATAGCTTCGGCTATCACTTCCTTATGTCCTGTCGTGATGGTCAAGTGGATTAAGGCGTCCCTGTACATACCAGTTGCATTGCTACTGGCAGTATGGGTTCGAGTCACTTCTGGGGTGTGAGTTTTCAGTTGCATATAGTCCAGGGGACCATTCAGGATTGTTCGCATATGTGTTCCTCACGTGTTGCCCCAAAAAATGAGGTGATTTGATAAAATGCTATGCCAAAGATTACCATCCGAGTGCCGGCAGGGAAGTGGTTGAAATAGCTTCGGCTATCACTTCCTTATGTCTGGTCGTGATAGTCAAGTGGATTAAGGCGTCCCTGTACATACCAGTTGCGTTACTCCTGGCAATGAGGGTTCGAGACACTTCTGGGGTGTGAGTTTTCAGTTGCGTATAGTCATGGGGACCATTCAGGCTTGTTCACATATCTGTTACTCACGTGTTGCCCCAAAAAATGAGGTGATTTGATAAAATGCTATGCCCAAGATTACCATCCAAGTGCCGGTGGGGAAGTGGTTCAAATACCTCCGGCTATCACTTCCTTATGTCCGGTCGTGATGGTCAAGTGGATTAAGGTGTCCCTGTACATACCAGTTGCGATGCTCCTGGCAGTATGGGTTCGAGTCACTTCTGGGGTGTGAGTTTTCAGTTGCATATAGTCCTGGGGACTATTCAGGCTTGTTCGCATATGTGTTCCTCAGGTGTTGCCCCAAAAAATGAGGTGATTTGATAAAATGCTATGCCCAAGATTACCATCCGAGTGCCGGCGGGGAAGTGGTTCAAATAGCTTCGGCTATCACTTCCTTATGTCCGGTCATGATGGTCAAGGTGATTAAGGCATCCCTGTACCAACCCGTCCTCGACTCAAGTCCATTACATTTAGCGGTCAACCCCATAGACGCATTCAAAAATTTTAACATGTTGTTCATTCAAAACGGGAATTTTCTGAAGTATAAATTAATATTATAATATACTGGCATATTGTGTATATATTGGCATAGGATAGGTTAGGTCAGCTGGGTGTTTAGGTTCTGTTGGCGATTATTTGTATTTGTAGTACGTAGGTGAAGCATTTATAGCGTTGTGATTCGAACAAAATTCGTCGGTGAAGCACTTGTTCCGGATATGTTCGAACGTCAACAGTTGTGAGTCGTGTGTAAACCGCTTTTCATTCATAAACAGGGGGTTTGGCGGGGGCTTGGAATCACTTTTGGATCTTTGTTTGGAGGACGGGCTGCCTGTACATACAAGTGGCGTTGCTCCTGGCAGTATGGGTTCGAGTCACTTCTGGGGTGTGAGTTTTCCGTTGCGTATAATCATGGGGACCATTCAGGCTTGTTCGCATATGTGTTACTCACGTGTTGCCCCAAAAAATGAGGTGATTTGAAAAAAATGCTATGCCCAAGAATACCATCCAAGTGCCGGCGGGGAAGTGGTTCAAATAGCTCCGGCTATCACTTCCTTATGTCCGGTCGTGATGGTCAAGTGGATTAAGGTGTCCCTGTACATACCAGTTGCGTTGCTCCTGGCAGTATGGGTTCGAGTCACATCTGGGGTGTGAGTTTTCAGTTGTATATAGTCCTGGGGACTATTCAGGCTTGTTCGCATATGTGTTCCTCAGGTGTTGCCCCAAAAAATGAGGTGATTTGATAAAATGCTATGCCCAAGATTACCATCCTAGTGCCGGTGGAGAAGTTGTTCAAATAGCTTCGGCTATCACTTCCTTATGTCCTGTCGTGATGGTCAAGTGGATTAAGGCGTCCCTGTACATACCAGTTGCGTTGCTACTGGCAGTATGGGTTCGAGTCACTTCTGGGGTGTGAGTTTTCAGTTGCATATAGTCCTGGGGACCATTCAGGCTTGTTCGCATATGTGTTCCTCACGTGTTGCCTCAAAAAATGAGGTGATTTGATAAAATGTTATGCCCAAGATTACCATCCGAGTGCCGGCGGGGAAGTGGTTCAAATAGCTTTAGCTATCACTTCCTTATGTCCGGTCGTGATGGTCAAGTGGATTAAGGCGTCCCTGTAGATACCAGTTCCGTTGCTCCTGGCTGTATGGGTTCGAGTCACTTCTGGGGTGTGAGTTTTTAGTTGCATATAGTCCTGGAGACCATTCAGGCTTGTTCGCATATGTGTTCCTCACGTGTTGCCCCCAAAAATGAGATGATTTGATAAAATGTTATGCCCAAGATTACCATCCGAGTGCCGGTGGGGAAGTTGTTCAAATAGCTTCGGCTATCACTTCCTTATGTCCGGTTGGATGGTCAAGCGGATTAAGGCATCCCTGTACATACCAGTTGCGTTGCTCCTGGCAGTATGGGTTCGAGTCACTTCTGGGGTGTGAGTTTTTAGTTGCATATAGTCCTGGAGACCATTCAGGCTTGTTCGCATATGTGTTCCTCACGTGTTGCCCCAAAAAATGAGATGATTTGATAAAATGTTATGCCCAAGATTACCATTCGAGTGCCGGCGGGGAAGTGGTTCAAATAGCTTTGGCTATCACTTCCTTACTGTGGTCGTGATGGTCAAGTGGATTAAGGCGTCCCTGTACAAACCAGTTGCGTTGCTCCTGGCTGTATGGGTTCGAGTCACTTCTGGGGTGTGAGTTTTCAGTTGCATATAGTCCTGGGGACCATTCAGGCTTGTTCGCATATGTGTTCCTCAGGTGTTGCCCCAAAAAATGAGGTGATTTAATAAAATGCTATGCCGAAGATTACCATCCGAGTGCCGGCGGGGAAGTGGTTCAAATAGCTTCGGCTATCACTTCCTTATGTCCAGTCGTGATGGTCAAGCGGATTAAGGCGTCCCTGTACCAACCCGTCCTCGACTCAAGTCCATTACATTTAGCGGTCAACCCCACAGACGCATTCATAAATTTTAACATGCTGTTCGTTCAAAACGGGAATTTTCTCAAGTATAAATTAATATTATAATATATTGGCATATTGTGTATATATAGGCATAGGATAGGTTAGGTCAGCTGGGTGTTTAGGTTCTGTTGGCGATTATTTGTATTTGTAGTACGTGGGTGAAGCATTTATAGCGTTGTGATTCGAACAAAATTCGTCAGTGAAGCACTTGTTCCGGATATGTTCGAACGTCAACAGTTGTGAGTCGTGTGTAAACCGCTTTTCATTCATAAACAGGGGGTTTGGCGGGTGCATGGAATCACTTTTGGATCTTTGTTAGGAGGACGGGCTGCCTGTACATACCAGTTGCGTTGCTCCTGGCAGTATGGGTTTCAGTCACTTCTGGGGTGTGAGTTTTCAGTTCCATATAGTCCTGGGGACCATTCAGGCATGTTCGCATATGTGTTCCTCACGTGTTGCCCCAAAAAATGAGGTGATTTGATAAAATGCTATGCCAAAGATTACCATCCAAGTGCCGGCGGGGAAGTGGTTCAAATAGCTTCGGCTATCACTTCCTTATGTCTGGTCGTGATGGTCAAGTGGATTAAGGCGTCCCTTTACATACCAGTTGCGTTACTCCTGGCAATATGGGTTCGAGTCACTTCTGGGGTGTGGATTTTCAGTTGCGTATAGTCCTGGGGACCATTCAGGCTTGTTCGCATATGTGTTCCTCACGTGTTGTCCCAAAAAATGACGTGATTTGATAAAATGCTATGCCCAAGATTACCATCCGAGTGCCGGCGGGGAAGTGGTTCAAATAGCTTTGGCTATCACTTCCTTATTGTGGTCGTGATGGTCAAGTGGATTAAGGCGTCCCTGTAGATACCAGTTGCGTTGCTCCAGGCTGTATGGGTTCGAGTCACTTCTGGGGTGTGAGTTTTTAGTTGCATATAGTCCTGGGGACCATTCAGGCTTGTTCGCATATGTGTTCCTCACGTGTTGCCCCAAAAAATGAGGTGATTTGATAAAATGTTATGCCCAAGATTACCATCCGAGTGCCGGTGGGGAAGTTGTTCAAATAGCTTCGGCTATCACTTCTTTAAGTCCGGTTGTGATGGTCAAGTGGATTAAGGCATCCCTGTACATACCAGATGCGTTGCTCCTGGCAGTATGGGTTCGAGTCACTTCTGGGGTGTGAGTTTTCAGTTGCATATTATCCTGGGGACCATTCAGCCTTGTTCGCATATGTGTTCCTCAGGTGCTGCCCCAAAAAATGAGGTGATTTGATAAAATGCTATGCCCAAGATTACCATCCAAGTGCCGGAGGGGAAGTGGTTCAAATAGCTTCGGCTATCACTTTCTTATGTCCTGTCGTGATGGTCAAGTGGATTAAGGCGTCCCTGTACATACCAGTTGCGTTGCTCCTGGCAGTATGGGTTCGAGTCACTTCTGGGGTGAGTATTCAGTTGCATATAGTCCTGGGGACCAATCAGGCTTGTTCGCATATGTGTTCCTCACGTGTTGCCCCAAAAAATGAGGTGATTTGATAAAATATTATGCCCAAGATTACCATCCGAGTGCCGGCGGGGAAGTGGTTCAAATAGCTTTGGCTATCACTTCCTTACTGTGGTCGTGATGGTCAACTGGATTAAGGCGTCCCTGTAGATACCAGTTGCGTTGCTCCTGGCTGTATGGGTTCGAGTCACTTCTGGGGTGTAAGTTTTCAGTTGCACATAGTCCTGGGGACCATTCAGGCTTGTTCGCATATGTGTTCCTCAGGTGTTGCCCCAAAAAATGAGGTGATTTGATAAAATGCTATGCCCAAGATTACCATCCGAGTGCCGGCGGGGAAGTGGTCCAAATAGCTTCGGCTATCACTTACTTATGTCCAGTCGTGATGGTCAAGCGGATTAAGGCGTCCCTGTACCAACCCGTCCTCGACTCAAGTCCATTACATTTAGCGGTCAACCCCACAGACGCATTCATAAATTTTAACATGCTGTTCATTCAAAACGGGAATTTTCTCAAGTATAAATTAATATTATAATATATTGGCATATTGTGTATATATAGGCATAGGATAGGTTAGGTCAGCTGGGTGTTTACGTTCTGTTGGCGATTATTTGTATTTGTAGTACGTGGGTGAAGCATTTATAGCGTTGTGATTCGAACAAACTTCGTCAGTGAAGCACTTGTTCCGGATATGTTCGAACGTCAACAGTTGTGAGTCGTGAGTAAACCGCTTTTCATTCATAAACAGGGGGTTTGGCGGGTGCATGGAATCACTTTTGGATCTTTGTTAGGAGGACGGGCTGCCTGTACATACCAGTTGCGTTGCTCCTGGCAGTATGGGTTCCAGTCACTTCTGGGGTGTGAGTTTTCAGTTCCATATAGTCCTGGGGACCATTCAGGCATGTTCGCATATGTGTTCCTCACGTGTTGCCCCAAAAAATGAGGTGATTTGATAAAATGCTATGCCAAAGATTACCATCCAAGTGCCGGCGGGGAAGTGGTTCAAATAGCTTCGGCTATCACTTCCTTATGTCTGGTCGTGATGGTCAAGTGGATTAAGGCGTCCCTGTACATACCAGTTGCGTTACTCCTGGCAATATGGGTTCGAGTCACTTCTGGGGTGTGGATTTTCAGTTGCGTATAGTCCTGGGGACCATTCAGGCTTGTTCGCATATGTGTTCCTTACGTGTTGCCCCAAAAAATGAGGTGATTTGATAAAATGCTATGCCCAAGATTACCATCCAAGTGCCGGAGGGGAAGTGGTTCAAATAGCTTCGGCTATCACTTCCCTATGTCCGGTCGTGATGGTCAAGTGGATTAAAGTGTCCCTGTACATACCAGTTGCATTGCTCCTGGCATTATGGGTTCGAGTCACTTCAGGGGTGTGAGTTTTCAGTTGCATATAGTCCTGGGGACTATTCAGGCTTGTTCGCATATGTGTTCCTCAGGTGTTGGCCCAAAAAATGAGGTGATTTGAAAAAAATGTTATGCCCAAGAGTACCATCCAAGTGCCGGCGGGGAAGTTGTTCAAATAGCTTCGGCTATCACTTCCTTATGTCCGGTCATGATGGTCAAGCGGATTAAGGCGTCCCTGTACATACTAGTTGCGTTGCTCCTGGCAGTATGGGTTCGAGTCACTTCTGGGGTGAGTTTTCAGTTGCATATAGTCCTGGGGACCATTCAGGCTTGTTCGCATATGTGTTCCTCACGTGTTGTCCCAAAAAATGAGGTGATTTGATAAAATGCTATGCCCAAGATTACCATCCGAGTGCCGGCGGGGAAGTGGTTCAAATAGCTTAGGCTATCACTTCCTTATTGTGGTCGTGATGGTCAAGTGGATTAAGGCGTCCCTGTAGATACCAGTTGCGTTGCTCCTGGCTGTATGAGTTCGAGTCACATCTGGGGTGTGAGTTTTTTGTTGCATATAGTCCTGGGGACCATTCAGGCTTGTTCGCATATGTGTTCCTCACGTGTTGCCCCAAAAAATGAGGTGATTTGATAAAATGTTATGCCCAAGATTACCATCCGAGTGCCGGTGGGGAAGTTGTTCAAATAGCTTCGGCTATCACTTCTTTATGTCCGGTTGTGATGGTCAAGCGGATTAAGGCATCCCTGTACATACCAGTTGCATTGCTCCTGGCAGTATGGGTTCGAGTCACTTCTGGGGTGTGAGTTTTCAGTTGCATATAGTCCTGGGGACCATTCAGGCTTGTTCACATATGTGTTCCTCAGGTGCTGCCCCAAAAAATGAGGTGATTTGATAAAATGCTATGCCCAAGATTACCATCTGAGTGCCTGTGGGGAAGTGGTTCAAATAGCTTCGGCTATCACTTCCTTATGTCCGGTCGTGATGGTCAAGTGGATTAAGGCGTCCCTGTACATACCAATTGCGTTGCTCCTGGCAGTATGGGTTCGAGTCACTTCTCGGGTGAGTTTTCAGTTGCATATAGTCCTGGGGACCATTCAGGCTTGTTCGCATATGTGTTCCTCACGTGTTGCCCCAAAAAATGAGGTGATTTGATAAAATGCTATGCCCAAGATTACCATCCGAGTGCCGGCGGGGAAGTGGTTCAAATAGTTTTGGCTATCACTTCCTTACTGTGGTAGTGATGGTCAAGTGGATTAAGGCGTCCCTGTAGATACCAGTTGCGTTGCTCCTGGCTGTATGGGTTCGAGTCACTTCTGGGGTGTGAGTTTTTAGTTGCATATAGTCCTGGGGACCATTCAGGGTTGTTCGCATATGTGTTCCTCACGTGTTGCCCCCAAAAATGAGATGATTTGATAAAATGTTATGCCCAAGATTACCATCCGAGTGCCGGTGGGGAAGTTGTTCAAATAGCTTCGGCTATCACTTCCTTATGTCCGGTTGGATGGTCAAGCGGATTAAGGCATCCCTGTACATACCAGTTGCGTTGCTCCTGGCAGTATGGGTTCGAGTCACTTCTGGGGTGTGAGTTTTTAGTTGCATATAGTCCTGGAGACCATTCAGGCTTGTTCGCATATGTGTTCCTCACGTGTTGCCCCAAAAAATGAGATGATTTGATAAAATGTTATGCCCAAGATTACCATTCGAGTGCCGGCGGGGAAGTGGTTCAAATAGCTTTGGCTATCACTTCCTTACTGTGTTCGTGATGGTCAAGTGGATTAAGGCGTCCCTGTACAAACCAGTTGCGTTGCTCCTGGCTGTATGGGTTCGAGTCACTTCTGGGGTGTGAGTTTTCAGTTGCATATAGTCCTGGGGACCATTCAGGCTTGTTCGCATATGTGTTCCTCAGGTGTTGCCCCAAAAAATGAGGTGATTTAATAAAATGCTATGCCGAAGATTACCATCCGAGTGCCGGCGGGGAAGTGGTTCAAATAGCTTCGGCTATCACTTCCTTATGTCCAGTCGTGATGGTCAAGCGGATTAAGGCGTCCCTGTACCAACCCGTCCTCGACTCAAGTCCATTACATTTAGCGGTCAACCCCACAGACGCATTCATAAATTTTAACATGCTGTTCGTTCAAAACGGGAATTTTCTCAAGTATAAATTAATATTATAATATATTGGCATATTGTGTATATATAGGCATAGGATAGGTTAGGTCAGCTGGGTGTTTAGGTTCTGTTGGCGATTATTTGTATTTGTAGTACGTGGGTGAAGCATTTATAGCGTTGTGATTCGAACAAAATTCGTCAGTGAAGCACTTGTTCCGGATATGTTCGAACGTCAACAGTTGTGAGTCGTGTGTAAACCGCTTTTCATTCATAAACAGGGGGTTTGGCGGGTGCATGGAATCACTTTTGGATCTTTGTTAGGAGGACGGGCTGCCTGTACATACCAGTTGCGTTGCTCCTGGCAGTATGGGTTTCAGTCACTTCTGGGGTGTGAGTTTTCAGTTCCATATAGTCCTGGGGACCATTCAGGCATGTTCGCATATGTGTTCCTCACGTGTTGCCCCAAAAAATGAGGTGATTTGATAAAATGCTATGCCAAAGATTACCATCCAAGTGCCGGCGGGGAAGTGGTTCAAATAGCTTCGGCTATCACTTCCTTATGTCTGGTCGTGATGGTCAAGTGGATTAAGGCGTCCCTTTACATACCAGTTGCGTTACTCCTGGCAATATGGGTTCGAGTCACTTCTGGGGTGTGGATTTTCAGTTGCGTATAGTCCTGGGGACCATTCAGGCTTGTTCGCATATGTGTTCCTCACGTGTTGTCCCAAAAAATGACGTGATTTGATAAAATGCTATGCCCAAGATTACCATCCGAGTGCCGGCGGGGAAGTGGTTCAAATAGCTTTGGCTATCACTTCCTTATTGTGGTCGTGATGGTCAAGTGGATTAAGGCGTCCCTGTAGATACCAGTTGCGTTGCTCCAGGCTGTATGGGTTCGAGTCACTTCTGGGGTGTGAGTTTTCAGTTGCATATAGTCCTGGGGACCATTCAGGCTTGTTCGCATATGTGTTCCTCACGTGTTGCCCCAAAAAATGAGGTGATTTGATAAAATGTTATGCCCAAGATTACCATCCGAGTGCCGGTGGGGAAGTTGTTCAAATAGCTTCGGCTATCACTTCTTTATGTCCGGTTGTGATGGTCAAGTGGATTAAGGCATCCCTGTACATACCAGATGCGTTGCTCCTGGCAGTATGGGTTCGAGTCACTTCTGGGGTGTGAGTTTTCAGTTGCATATTATCCTGGGGACCATTCAGCCTTGTTCGCATATGTGTTCCTCAGGTGCTGCCCCAAAAAATGAGGTGATTTGATAAAATGCTATGCCCAAGATTACCATCCAAGTGCCGGAGGGGAAGTGGTTCAAATAGCTTCGGCTATCACTTTCTTATGTCCTGTCGTGATGGTCAAGTGGATTAAGGCGTCCCTGTACATACCAGTTGCGTTGCTCCTGGCAGTATGGGTTCGAGTCACTTCTGGGGTGAGTATTCAGTTGCATATAGTCCTGGGGACCAATCAGGCTTGTTCGCATATGTGTTCCTCACGTGTTGCCCCAAAAAATGAGGTGATTTGATAAAATACTATGCCCAAGATTACCATCCGAGTGCCGGCGGGGAAGTGGTTCAAATAGCTTTGGCTATCACTTCCTTACTGTGGTCGTGATGGTCAACTGGATTAAGGCGTCCCTGTAGATACCAGTTGCGTTGCTCCTGGCTGTATGGGTTCGAGTCACTTCTGGGGTGTAAGTTTTCAGTTGCACATAGTCCTGGGGACCATTCAGGCTTGTTCGCATATGTGTTCCTCAGGTGTTGCCCCAAAAAATGAGGTGATTTGATAAAATGCTATGCCCAAGATTACCATCCGAGTGCCGGCGGGGAAGTGGTCCAAATAGCTTCGGCTATCACTTACTTATGTCCAGTCGTGATGGTCAAGCGGATTAAGGCGTCCCTGTACCAACCCGTCCTCGACTCAAGTCCATTACATTTAGCGGTCAACCCCACAGACGCATTCATAAATTTTAACATGCTGTTCATTCAAAACGGGAATTTTCTCAAGTATAAATTAATATTATAATATATTGGCATATTGTGTATATATAGGCATAGGATAGGTTAGGTCAGCTGGGTGTTTAGGTTCTGTTGGCGATTATTTGTATTTGTAGTACGTGGGTGAAGCATTTATAGCGTTGTGATTCGAACAAACTTCGTCAGTGAAGCACTTGTTCCGGATATGTTCGAACGTCAACAGTTGTGAGTCGTGAGTAAACCGCTTTTCATTCATAAACAGGGGGTTTGGCGGGTGCATGGAATCACTTTTGGATCTTTGTTAGGAGGACGGGCTGCCTGTACATACCAGTTGCGTTGCTCCTGGCAGTATGGGTTCCAGTCACTTCTGGGGTGTGAGTTTTCAGTTCCATATAGTCCTGGGGACCATTCAGGCATGTTCGCATATGTGTTCCTCACGTGTTGCCCCAAAAAATGAGGTGATTTGATAAAATGCTATGCCAAAGATTACCATCCAAGTGCCGGCGGGGAAGTGGTTCAAATAGCTTCGGCTATCACTTCCTTATGTCTGGTCGTGATGGTCAAGTGGATTAAGGCGTCCCTGTACATACCAGTTGCGTTACTCCTGGCAATATGGGTTCGAGTCACTTCTGGGGTGTGGATTTTCAGTTGCGTATAGTCCTGGGGACCATTCAGGCTTGTTCGCATATGTGTTCCTTACGTGTTGCCCCAAAAAATGAGGTGATTTGATAAAATGCTATGCCCAAGATTACCATCCAAGTGCCGGAGGGGAAGTGGTTCAAATAGCTTCGGCTATCACTTCCCTATGTCCGGTCGTGATGGTCAAGTGGATTAAAGTGTCCCTGTACATACCAGTTGCATTGCTCCTGGCATTATGGGTTCGAGTCACTTCAGGGGTGTGAGTTTTCAGTTGCATATAGTCCTGGGGACCATTCAGGCTTGTTCGCATATGTGTTCCTCACGTGTTGTCCCAAAAAATGAGGTGATTTGATAAAATGCTATGCCCAAGATTACCATCCGAGTGCCGGCGGGGAAGTGGTTCAAATAGCTTAGGCTATCACTTCCTTATTGTGGTCGTGATGGTCAAGTGGATTAAGGCGTCCCTGTAGATACCAGTTGCGTTGCTCCTGGCTGTATGGGTTCGAGTCACTTCTGGGGTGTGAGTTTTTAGTTGCATATAGTCCTGGGGACCATTCAGGGTTGTTCGCATATGTGTTCCTCACGTGTTGCCCCAAAAAATGAGGTGATTTGATAAAATGTTATGCCCAAGATTACCATCCGAGTGCTGGTGGGGAAGTTGTTCAAATAGCTTTGGCTATCACTTCCTTATGTCCGGTTGTGATGGTCAAGCGGATTAAGGCATCCCTGTACATACCAGTTGCGTTGCTCTTGGCAGTATGGGTTCGAGTCACTTCTGGGGTGTGAGTTTTCAGTTGCATATAGTCCTGGGGACCATTCAGGCTTGTTCGCATATGTGTTCCTCAGGTGTTGCCCCAAAAAATAAGGTGATTTGATAAAACGCTATGCCCAAGATTACCATCCGAGTGCCGGCGGGGAAGTGGTTCAAATAGCTTCGGCTATCACTTCCTTATGTCCGGTCGTGATGGTCAAGCGGATTAAGGCGTCCCTGTACCAACCCGTCCTCGACTCAAGTCCATTACATTTAGCGGTCAACCCCACAGACGCATTCATTAATTTTAACATGCTGTTCATTCGAAACGGGAATTTTCTCAAGTATAAATTAATATTATAATATATGGGCATATTGTGTATATAGAGGCATAGGATAGGTTAGGTCAGCTGGGTGTTTAGGTTCTGTTGGCGATTATTTGTATTTGTAGTACGTGGGTGAAGCATTTATAGCGTTGTGATTCTAACAAAATTCGTCAGTGAAGCACTTGTTCCGGATATGTTCGAACGTCAACAGTTGTGAGTCGGGTGTAAACCGCTTTTCATTCATAAACAGGGGGTTTGGCGGGTGCATGGAATCACTTTAGGATCTTTGTTAGGAGTATGGGCTGCCTGTACATACCAGTTGCGTTGCTCCTGGCAATATGGGTTCCAGTCACTTCTGGGGTGTGAGTTTTCAGTTCCATATAGTCCTGGGGACCATTCAGCCATGTTCGCATATGTGTTCCTCACGTGTTGCCCCAAAAAATGAGGTGATTTGATGAAATGCTATGCCAAAGATTACCATCCAAGTGCCGGCGGGGAAGTGGTTCAAATAGCTTCGGCTATCACTTCCTTATGTCTGGTCGAGATGGTAAAGTGGATTAAGGCGTCCCTGTACATACCAGTTGCGTTACTCCTGGCAATATGGGTTCGAGTCACTTCTGGGGTATGAGTTTTCAGTTGCGTATAGTCCTGGGGACCATTCAGGCTTGTTCGCATTTGTGTTCCTCACGTGTTGCCCCAAAAAATGAGGTGATTTGATAAAATGCTATGCCCAAGATTACCATCCAAGTGCCGGCGGGGAAGTGGTTCAAATAGCTTTGGCTATCACTTCCTTATGTCCAGTCGTGATGGTCAAGTGGATTAAGGTGTCCCTGTACATACCAGTTGCATTGCTCCTGGCAGTATGGGTTCGAGTCACTTCTGGGGTGTGAGTTTTCAGTTGCATATAGTCCTGGGGACTATTCAGGCTTGTTCGCATATGTGTTCCTCAGGTGTTGCCCCAAAAAATGAGGTGATTTGATAAAATGCTATGCCCAAGATTACCATCCGAGTGCCGGTGGGGAAGTTGTTCAAATAGCTTCGGCTATCACTTCCTTATGTCCTGTCGTGATGGTCAAGTGGATTAAGGCGTCACTGTACATACCAGTTGCGTTGCTCCTGGCAGTATGGGTTCGAGTCACTTCTGGGGTGTGAGTTTTTATTTGCATATAGTCCTGGGCACCATTCAGGCTTGTTCGCATATGTGTTCTTCATGTGTTGCCCCAAAAAATGAGGTGATTTCTTAAAATGCTATGCCCAAGATTACCATCCGAGTGCCGGTGGGGAAGTTGTTCAAATAGCTTCGGCTATCACTTCCTTATGTCCGGTCGTGATGGTCAAGTGGATTAAGGCGTCCCTGTAGATACCAATTGCGTTGCTCCTGGCTGTATGGGTTCGAGTCACTTCTGGGGTGTGAGTTTTTGTTGCATATAGTCCTGGGGACCATTCAGGCTTGTTCGCATATGTGTTCCTCAGGTGCTGCCCCAAAAAATGAGATGATTTGATAAAATGTTATGCCCAAGATTACCATCCGAGTGCCGGTGGGGAAGTTGTTCAAATAGCTTCGGCTATCACTTCCTTATGTCCGGTTGGATGGTCAAGCGGATTAAGGCATCCCTGTACATACCAGTTGCGTTGCTCCTGGCAGTATGGGTTCGAGTCACTTCTGGGGTGTGAGTTTTCAGTTGCATATATTCCTGGGGACCATTCAAGCTTGTTCGCATATGTGTTCCTCAGGTGTTGCCCCAAAAAATGAGGTGATTTGATAAAATACTATGCCCAAGATTACCATCCGAGTGCCGGCGGGGAAGTGGTTCAAATAGCTTTGGCTATCACTTCCTTACTGTGGTCGTGATGGTCAAGTGGATTATGGCGTCCCTGTACATACCAGTTGCGTTGCTCCTGGCTGTATGGGTTCGAGTCACTTCTGGGGTGTGAGTTTTCAGTTGCATATAGTCCTGGGGACCATTCAGGCTTGTTCGCATATGTGTTCCTCATGTGTTGCCCCAAAAAATGAGGTGATTTGATAAAATGCTATGCCCAAGATTACCATCTGAGTGCCGGCAAGGAAGTGGTTCAAATAGCTTCGGCTATCACTTCCTTATGTCCGGTCGTGATGGTCAAGCGGATTAAGGCGTCCCTGTACCAACCCGTCCTCGACTCAAGTCCATTACATTTAGCGGTCAACCCCACAGACGCATTCATAAATTTTAACATGCTGTTCATTCAAAACGGGAATTTTCTCAAGTATAAATTAATATTATAATATATTGTCATATTGTGTATATATTGGCATAGGATAGGTTAGGTCAGCTGGGTGTTTAGGTTCTGTTGGCGATTATTTGTATTTGTAGTACGTGGGTGAAGCATTTATAGCGTTGTGATTCGAACAAAATTCGTCAGTGAAGCACTTGTTCCGGATATGTTCGAACGTCAACAGTTGTGAGTCGGGAGTAAACCGCTTTTCATTCATAAACAGGGGGTTTGGCAGGTGCATGGAATCACTTTTGGATCTTTGTTAGGAGTATGGGCTGCCTGTACATACCAGTTGCGTTGCTCCTGGCAATATGGGTTCCAGTCACTTCTGGGATGTGAGTTTTCCGTTCCATATAGTCCTGGGGACCATTCAGCCATGTTCGCATATGTGTTCCTCACGTGTTGCCCCAAAAAATGAGGTGATTTGATGAAATGCTATGCCAAAGATTACCATCCAAGTGCCGGCGGGGAAGTGGTTCAAATAGCTTCGGCTATCACTTCCTTAAGTCTGGTCGTGATGGTCAAGTGGATTAAGGCGTCCCTGTACATACCAGTTGCGTTACTCCTGGCAATATGGGTTCGAGTCACTTCTGGGGTGTGAGTTTTCAGTTGCGTATAGTCCTGGGGACCATTCAGGCTTGTTCGCATATATGTGTTCCTCACGTGTTGCCCCAAAAATTGAGGTGATTTGATAAAATGCTATGCCCAAGATTACCATCCAAGTGCCGGCGGAGAAGTGGTTCAAATAGCTTCGGCTATCACTTCCTTATGTCCGGTCGTGATGGTCAAGTGGATTAAGGTGTCCCTGTACATACCAGTTGCATTGCTCCTGGCAGTATGGGTTCGAGTCACTTCTGGGGTGTGAGTTTTCAGTTGCATATAGTCCTGGGGACTATTCAGGCTTGTTCGCATATGTGTTCCTCAGGTGTTGCCCCAAAAAATGAGGTGATTTGATAAAATGCTATGCCCAAGATTACCATCCGAGTGCCGGTGGGGAAGTTGTTAAAATAGCTTCGGCTATCACTTCCTTATGTCCTGTCGTGATGGTCAAGTGGATTAAGGCGTCCCTGTACATACCAGTTGCGTTGCTCCCGGCAGTTTGGGTTCGGGTCACTTCTGGGGTGTGAGTTTTCAGTTGCATATAGTCCTGGGGACCATTCAGGCTTGTTCGCATATGTGTTCCTCACGTGTTGCCCCAAAAAATGAGGTGATTTGATAAAATGCAATGCCCAAGATTACCAGCCGAGTGCCGGGCGGGGAAGTGGTTCAAATAGCTTTGGCTATCACTTCCTTAGGTCCGGTCGTGGTGGTCAAGTGGATTAAGGCTTCCCTGTAGATATCAGTTGCGTTGCTCCTGGCTGTATGGGTTCGAGTCACTTCTGGGGTGTGAGTTTTTAGTTGCATATAGTCCTGGGGACCATTCAGGCTTGTTCGCATATGTGTTCCTCACGTGTTGCTCCAAAAAATGAGGTGATTTGATAAAATGTTATGCCCAAGATTACCATCCGAGTGCCGGTGGGGAAGTTGTTCAAATAACTTCGGCTATCACTTCCTTATGTCCGCTTGTGAAGGTCAAGCGGATTAAGGCATCCCCGTACATACCAGTTGCGTTGCTCCTGGCAGTATGGGTTCGAGTCACTTCTGAGGGTGTGAGTTTTCAGTTGCATATAGTCCTGGGGACCATTCAGGCTTCTTCGCATATGTGTTCCTCACGTGTTGCCCCAAAGAATGAGGTGATTTGATAAAACGCTATGCCCAAGATTACCATCTGAGTGCCGGCAGGGAAGTGGTTCAAATCGCTTCGGCTATCACTTCCTTATGTCCGGTCGTGATGGTCGACCGGATTAAGGCATCCCTGTACCAACCCGTCCTCGACTCAAGTCCATTACATTTAGCGGTCAACCCCACAGACGCATTCATAAATTTTAACATGCTGTTCATTCAAAACGGGAATTTTCTCAAGTATAAATTAATATTATAATATATTGGCATATTGTGTATATATAGGCATAGGATAGGTTAAGTCAGCTGGGTGTTTAGGTTTTGTTGGCGATTATTTGTATTTGTAGTACGTGAGTGAAGCATTTATAGCGTTGTGATTCGAACAAAATTCGTCAGTGAAGCACTTGTTCCGGATATGTTCGAACGTCAACAGTTGTGAGTCGTGTGTAAATCGCTTTTCATTCATAAACAGGGGGTTTGGCGGGTGCATGGAATCACTTTTGGATCTTTGTTAGGAGGACGGGCTGCCTGTACATACCAGTTGCGTTGCTCCTGGCAGTATGGGTTCAAGTCACTTCTGGGGTGTGAGTTTTCAGTTCCATATAGTCCTGGGGACCATTCAGGCATGTTCGCATATGTGTTCCTCACGTGTTGCCCCAAAAAATGAGGTGATTTGATAAAATGCTATGCCAAAAATTACCATCCGAGTGCCGGCGGGGAAGTGGTTCAAATAGCTTCGGCTATCACTTCCTTATGTCTGGTCGTGATGGTCAAGTGGATTAAGGCGTCCTTGTACATACTAGTAGCGTTGCTCCTGGCAGTATGGGTTCGAGTCACTTCTGTGGTGTGAGTTTTCAGTTGCATGTAGTCCTGGGGACCATTCAGGCTTGTTCGCATGTGTTCCTCACGTGTTGCCCCATAAAATGAGGTGATTTGAGAAATTGCTATGCACAAGATTACCATCCGAGTGCCGGCGGGGAAGTGGTTCAAATAGCTTCGGCTATCACTTCCTTATGTCCGGTCGTGATGGTCAAGTGGATTAAGGTGTCTCTGTACATACCAGTTGCGTTGGTCCTGGCAGTATGGGTTCGAGTCACTTCTGGGGTGTGAGTTTTTAGTTGCATATAGTCTTGGGGCCCATTCAGGCTTGTTCGCATATGTGTTCCTTAGGTGTTGCCCCAAAAAATGAGGTGATTTGATAAAATGCTGTGCCCAATATTACCATCCGAGTGCCGGCGGGGAAGTGGTTCAAATAGCTTCGGCTATCACTTCCTTATGTCCGGTCGTGATGGTCAAGTGGATTTAGGCGTCCCTGTACATACCAGTTGCGTTGCTCCTGGCAGTATGGGTTCGAGTCACATCTGGGATGTGAGTTTTTAGTTGCATATAGTCCTGGGGACCATTCAGGCTTGTTCGCATATGTGTTCTTCACGTGTGGCCCCAAAAAATGAGGTGATTTGATAAAATGCTATGCTCAAGATTTCCATTCGAGTGCCGGTGGGGAAGTTATTCAAATAGCTTCGGCTATCACTTCCTTATGTCCTGTCGTGATGGTCAAGCGGATTAAGGCGTCCCTATACATACCAGTTGAGTTGCTCCTGGCAGTATGGGTTCGAGTCACTTCTGGGGTGTAAGTTTTTAGTTGCATATAGTCCTGGGGACCATTCAGGCTTGTTCGCATATGTGTTCCTCAGGTGTTGCCGCAAAAAATGAAGTGATTTGATAAAATGCTATGCCCAAGATTACTATCCGAGTGCCGGCAGGGAAGTGGTTCAAATCGCTTCGCCTATCACTTCCTTATGTCCCGTCGTGATGGTCAAGCGGATTAAGGCATCCCTGTACCAACCCGTCCTCGACTCAAGTCCATTACATTT
This sequence comes from Procambarus clarkii, assembly GCF_040958095.1. Lineage (NCBI taxonomy): Eukaryota > Metazoa > Arthropoda > Malacostraca > Decapoda > Cambaridae > Procambarus > Procambarus clarkii. Next base: position 35,206,513 of record NC_091155.1, on the reverse strand, counting down.
AGCGGTCAACCCCACAGACTCATTCATAAATTTTAACATGCTGTTCATTCAAAACGGGAATTTTCTCAGGTATAAATTAATATTATAATATATTGGCGTATTGTGTATATATAGGCATAGGATAGGTTAGGTCAGCTGGGTGTTTAGGTTTTGTTGGCGATTATTTGTATTTGTAGTACGAGGGTGAAGCATTTATAGCGTTGTGATTCAAACAAAATTCGTCAGTGAAGCACTTGTTCCGGATATGTTCGAACGTCAACAGTTGTGAGTCGTGTGTAAACCGCTTTTCATTCATAAACAGGGGGTTTGGCGGGTGCATGGAATCACTTTTGGATCTTTGTTAGGAGGACGGGCTGCCTGTACATACCAGTTGCGTTGCTCCTGGCAGTATGGGTTCCAGTCACTTCTGGGGTGTGAGTTTTCAGTTCCATATAGTTCTGGGGACCATTCAGGCATGTTCGCATATGTGTTCCTCACATGTTGCCCCAAAAAATGAGGTGATTTGATAAAATGTTATGCCCAAGAGTACCATCCAAGTGCCGGCGGGGAAGTTGTTCAAATAGCTTCGGCTATCACTTCCTTATGTCCGGTCGTGATGGTCAAGTGGATTAAGGCGTCCCTGTACATACCAATTGCGTTGCTCCTGGCAGTATGGGTTCGAGTCACTTCTGGGGTGAGTTTTCAGTTGCATATAGTCCTGGGGACCATTCAGGCTTGTACGCATATGTGTTCCTCACGTGTTGCCCCAAAAAATGAGGTGATTTGATAAAATGCTATGCCCAAGATTACCATCCGAGTGCCGGCGGGGAAGTGGTTCAAATAGTTTGGGCTATCACTTCCTTACTGTGGTAGTGATGGTCAAGTGGATTTAGGCGTCCCTGTAGATACCAGTTGCGTTGCTCCTGGCTGTATGGGTTCGAATCACTACTGGGGTGTGAGTTTTTAGTTGCATATAGTCCTGGGGACCATTCAGGTTTGTTCGCATATGTGTTCCTCACGTGTTGCCCCAAAAAATGAGGTGATTTGATAAAATGTTATGCCCAAGATTACCATCCGAGTGCCGGTGGGGAAGTTGTTCAAATAGCTTTGGCTATCACTTCCTTATGTCCGGTTGTGATGGTCAAGCGGATTAAGGCATCCCTATACATACCAGTTGCGTTGCTCTTGGCAGTATGGGTTCGAGTCACTTCTGGGGTGTGAGTTTTCAGTTGCATATAGTCCTGGGGACCTTTCAGGCTTGTTCGCATATGTGTTCCTCAGGTGTTGCCCCAAAAAATAAGGTGATTTGATAAAATGCTATGCCCAAGATTACCATCCGAGTGCCGGCAAGGAAGTGGTTCAAATAGCTTCGGCTATCACTTCCTTATGTCCGGTCGTGATGGTCAAGCGGATTAAGGCGTCCCTGTACCAACCCGTCCTCGACTCAAGTCCATTACATTTAGCGGTCAACCCCACAGACGCATTCATAAATTTTAACATGCTGTTCATTCGAAACGGGAATTTTCTCAAGTATAAATTAATATTATAATATATTGGCATATTGTGTATATATAGGCATAGGATAGGTTAGGTCAGCTGGGTGTTTAGGTTCTGTTGGCGATTATTTGTATTTGTAGTACGTGGGTGAAGCATTTATAGCGTTGTGATTCGAACAAAATTCGTCAGTGAAGCACTTGTTCCGGATATGTTCGAACGTCAACAGTTGTGAGTCGGGTGTAAACCGCTTTTCATTCATAAACAGGGGGTTTGGCGGGTGCATGGAATCACTTTTGGATCTTTGTTAGGAGTATGGGCTGCCTGTACATACCAGTTGCGTTGCTCCTGGCAATATGGGTTCCAATCACTTCTGGGATGTGAGTTTTCCGTTCCATATAGTCCTGGGGACCATTCAGCCATGTTCGCATATGTGTTCCTCACGTGTTGCCCCAAAAAATGAGGTGATTTGATGAAATGCTATGCCAAAGATAACCATCCAAGTGCCGGCGGGGAAGTGGTTCAAATAGCTTCGGCTATCACTTCCTTAAGTCTGGTCGTGATGGTCAAGTGGATTAAGGCGTCCCTGTACATACCAGTTGCGTTACTCCTGGCAATATGGGTTCGAGTCACTTCTGGGGTGTGAGTTTTCAGTTGCGTATAGTCCTGGGGACCATTCAGGCTTGTTCGCATATGTGTTCCTCACGTGTTGCCCCAAAAAATGAGGTGATTTGATAAAATGCTATGCCCAAGATTACCATCCAACTGCCGGCGGGGAAGTGGTTCAAATAGCTTCAGCTATCACTTCCTTATGTCCGGTCGTGATGGTTAAGTGGATTAAGGTGTCCCTGTACATACCAGTTGCATTGCTCCTGGCAGTATGGGTTCGAGTCACTTCTGGGGTGTGAGTTTTCAGTTGCATATAGTCCTGGGGACTATTCAGGCTTGTTCGCATATGTGTTCCTCAGGTGTTGCCCCAAAAAATGAGGTGATTTGATAAAATGCTATGCCCAAGATTACCATCCGAGTGCCGGTGGGGAAGTTGTTCTAATAGCTTCGGCTATCACTTCCTTATGTCCTGTCGTGATGGTCAAGTGGATTAAGGCGTCACTGTACATACCAGTTGCGTTGCTCCTGGCAGTATGGGTTCGAGTCACTTCTGGGGTGTGAGTTTTTATTTGCATATAGTCCTGGGGACCATTCAGGCTTGTTCGCATATGTGTTCTTCATGTGTTGCCCCAAAAAATGAGGTGATTTGTTAAAATGCTATGCCCAAGATTACCATCCGAGTGCCGGTGGGGAAGTTGTTCAAATAGCTTCGGCTATCACTTCCTTATGTCCGGTCATGATGGTTAAGCGGATTAAGGCGTCCCTGTACATACTAGTTGCGTTGCTCCTGGCAGTATGGGTTCGAGTCACTTCTGGGGTGAGTTTTCAGTTGCATATAGTCCTGGGGACCATTCAGGCTTGTTCGCATATGTGTTCCTCACGTGTTGCCCCAAAAAATGAGGTGATTTGGTAAAATGTTATGCCCAAGAGTACCATCCGAGTGCTGGTGGGGAAGTTGTTCAAATAGCTTCGGCTATCACTTCCTTATGTCCGGTTGTGATGGTCAAGTGGATTAAGGCATCCCTGTACATACCAGTTGCGTTGCTCCTGGCAGTATGGGTCCGAGTCACTTCTGGGGTGTGAGTTTTCAGTTGCATATAGTCCTGGGGACCATTCAGGCTTGTTCGCATATGTGTTCCTCAGGTGCTGCCCCAAAAAATGAGGTGATTTAATAAAATGCTATGCCCAAGATTACCATCCGAGTGCCGGTGGGGAAGTTGTTCAAATAGCTTCAGCTATCACTTCCTTATGTCCTGCCGTGATGGTCAAGTGGATTAAGGCGTCCCTGTACATACCAGTTGCGTTGCTCCTGGCAGTATGGGTTCGAGTCACTTCTGGGGTGAGTTTTCAGTTGCATATAGTCCTAGGGACCATTCACGCTTGTTCGCATATTTGTTCCTCACGTGTTGCCCCAAAAAATGAGGTGATTTGATAAAATGCTATGCCCAAGATTACCATCCGAGTGCCGGCGGGGAAGTGGTTCAAATAGCTTTGGCTATCACTTCCTTACTGTGGTCGTGATGGTCAAGTGGATTAAGGCGTCCCTGTAGATACCAGTTGCGTTGCTCCTGGCTGTATGGGTTCGAGTCACTTCTGGGGTGTGAGTTTTTAGTTGCATATAGTCCTGGGGACCATTCAGGCTTGTTCGCATATGTGTTCCTCACGTGTTGCCCCAAAAAATGAGGTGATTTGATAAAATGCTATGCCCAAGATTACCATCCGAGTGCCGGTGGGGAAGTTGTTCATATATATTCGGCTATCACTTCCTTATGTCCGGTTGTGATGGTCAAGCGGATTAAGGCATCCCTGTACATACCAGTTGCGTTGCTCCTGGCAGTATGGGTTCGAGTCACTTCTGGGATGTGAGTTTTCAGTTGCATATAGTCCTGGGGACCATTCAGGCTTGTTCGCATATGTGTTCCTCAGGTGTTGCCCGAAAAAATGAGGTGATTTGATAAAATGCTAAGCCCAAGATTACCATCCGAGTGCCGGCGAGGAAGTGGTTCAAATAGCTTCGGCTATCACTTCCTTATGTCCGGTCGTGATGGTCAAGCGGATAAAGGCGTCCCTGTACCAACCCGTCCTCGACTCAAGTCCATTACATTTAGCGGTCAACCCCACACACGCATTCATAAATTTTAACATGCTGTTCATTCAAAACGGGAATTTTCTCATGTATAAATTAATATTATAATATATTGGCATATTGTGTATATATAGGCATAGGATAGGTTAGGTCAGCTGGGTGTTTAGGTTCTGTTGGCGATTATTTGTATTTGTAGTACGTGGGTGAAGCATTTATAGCGTTGTGATTCGAACAAAATTCGTCAGTGAAGCACTTGTTCCGTATATGTTCGAACGTCAACAGTTGTGAGTCGTGTGTAAACCGCTTTTCATTCATAAACAGGGGGTTTGGTGGGTGCATGGAATCACTTTTGGATCTTTGTTAGGAGGACGGGCTGCCTGTACATACCAGTTGCGTTGCTCCTGGCAGTATGGGTTCGAGTCACTTCTAGGGTGTGAGTTTTTATTTGCATATAGTCCTGGGGACCATTCAGAATTGTTCGCATATGTGTTCTTCACGTGTTGCCCCAAAAAATGAGGTGATTTGATAAAATGCTATGCCCAAGATTACCATCCGAGTGCCGGTGGGGAAGTTGTTCAAATAGCTTCATCTATCACTTCCTTACGTCCGGTCGTGATGGTCAAGTGGATTAAGGCGTCCCTGTACATACCAGTTGCGTTGCTCTTGGCAGTATGGGTTCGAGTCACTTCTGGGGTGTGAGTTTTTAGTTGTATATAGTCCTGGGGACCATTCAGGCTTGTTCGCATATGTGTTCTTCACGTGTGGCCCCAAAAAATGAGGTGATTTGATAAAATGCTATGCCAAAGATTACCATCCGAGTGCCGGTGGGGAAGTTGTTCAAATAGTTTCGGCTATCACTTCCTTAAGTCTGGTCGTGATGGTCAAGTGGATTAAGGCATCCCTGTACATACCAGTTGCGTTACTCCTGGCAATATGGGTTCGAGTCACTTCTGGGGTGTGAGTTTTCAGTTGCGTATAGTCCTGGGGACCATTCACGCTTGTTCGCATATGTGTTCCTCACGTGTTGCCCAAAAAAATGAGGTGATTTGATAAAATGCTATGCCCAAGATTACCATCCAAGTGCCGGCGGGGAAGTGGTTCAAATAGCTTCGGCTATCACTTCCTTATGTCCGGTCGTGATGGTCAAGTGGATTAAGGTGTCCCTGTACATACCAGTTGCATTGCTCCTGGCAGTATGGGTTCGAGTCACTTCTGGGGTGTGAGTTTTCAGTTGCATATAGTCCTGGGGACTATTCAGGCTTGTTCGCATATGTGTTCCTCAGGTGTTGCCCCAAAAAATGAGGTGATTTGATAAAATGCTATGCCCAAGATTACCATCCGAGTGCCGGTGGGGAAGTTGTTCAAATCGCTTCGGCTATCACTTCCTTATGTCCTGTCGTGATGGTCAAGTGGATTAAGGCGTCCCTGTACATACCAGTTGCGTTGCTCCCGGCAGTTTGGGTTCGGGTCACTTCTGGGGTGTGAGTTTTCAGTTGCATATAGTCCTGGGGACCATTCAGGCTTGTTCGCATATGTGTTCCTCACGTGTTGCCCCAAAAAATGAGGTGATTTGATAAAATGCTATGCCAAAAATTACCATCCGAGTGCCGGCGGGGAAGTGGTTCAAATAGCTTCGGCTATCACTTCCTTATGTCTGGTCGTGATGGTCAAGTGGATTAAGGCGTCCTTGTACATACTAGTAGCGTTGCTCCTGGCAGTATGGGTTCGAGTCACTTCTGTGGTGTGAGTTTTCAGTTGCATGTAGTCCTGGGGACCATTCAGGCTTGTTCGCATGTGTTCCTCACGTGTTGCCCCATAAAATGAGGTGATTTGAGAAATTGCTATGCACAAGATTACCATCCGAGTGCCGGCGGGGAAGTGGTTCAAATAGCTTCGGCTATCACTTCCTTATGTCCGGTCGTGATGGTCAAGTGGATTAAGGTGTCTCTGTACATACCAGTTGCGTTGGTCCTGGCAGTATGGGTTCGAGTCACTTCTGGGGTGTGAGTTTTTAGTTGCATATAGTCTTGGGGCCCATTCAGGCTTGTTCGCATATGTGTTCCTTAGGTGTTGCCCCAAAAAATGAGGTGATTTGATAAAATGCTGTGCCCAATATTACCATCCGAGTGCCGGCGGGGAAGTGGTTCAAATAGCTTCGGCTATCACTTCCTTATGTCCGGTCGTGATGGTCAAGTGGATTTAGGCGTCCCTGTACATACCAGTTGCGTTGCTCCTGGCAGTATGGGTTCGAGTCACATCTGGGATGTGAGTTTTTAGTTGCATATAGTCCTGGGGACCATTCAGGCTTGTTCGCATATGTGTTCTTCACGTGTGGCCCCAAAAAATGAGGTGATTTGATAAAATGCTATGCTCAAGATTTCCATTCGAGTGCCGGTGGGGAAGTTATTCAAATAGCTTCGGCTATCACTTCCTTATGTCCTGTCGTGATGGTCAAGCGGATTAAGGCGTCCCTATACATACCAGTTGAGTTGCTCCTGGCAGTATGGGTTCGAGTCACTTCTGGGGTGTAAGTTTTTAGTTGCATATAGTCCTGGGGACCATTCAGGCTTGTTCGCATATGTGTTCCTCAGGTGTTGCCGCAAAAAATGAAGTGATTTGATAAAATGCTATGCCCAAGATTACTATCCGAGTGCCGGCAGGGAAGTGGTTCAAATCGCTTCGCCTATCACTTCCTTATGTCCCGTCGTGATGGTCAAGCGGATTAAGGCATCCCTGTACCAACCCGTCCTCGACTCAAGTCCATTACATTTAGCGGTCAACCCCACAGACTCATTCATAAATTTTAACATGCTGTTCATTCAAAACGGGAATTTTCTCAGGTATAAATTAATATTATAATATATTGGCGTATTGTGTATATATAGGCATAGGATAGGTTAGGTCAGCTGGGTGTTTAGGTTTTGTTGGCGATTATTTGTATTTGTAGTACGAGGGTGAAGCATTTATAGCGTTGTGATTCAAACAAAATTCGTCAGTGAAGCACTTGTTCCGGATATGTTCGAACGTCAACAGTTGTGAGTCGTGTGTAAACCGCTTTTCATTCATAAACAGGGGGTTTGGCGGGTGCATGGAATCACTTTTGGATCTTTGTTAGGAGGACGGGCTGCCTGTACATACCAGTTGCGTTGCTCCTGGCAGTATGGGTTCCAGTCACTTCTGGGGTGTGAGTTTTCAGTTCCATATAGTTCTGGGGACCATTCAGGCATGTTCGCATATGTGTTCCTCACATGTTGCCCCAAAAAATGAGGTGATTTGATAAAATGTTATGCCCAAGAGTACCATCCAAGTGCCGGCGGGGAAGTTGTTCAAATAGCTTCGGCTATCACTTCCTTATGTCCGGTCGTGATGGTCAAGTGGATTAAGGCGTCCCTGTACATACCAATTGCGTTGCTCCTGGCAGTATGGGTTCGAGTCACTTCTGGGGTGAGTTTTCAGTTGCATATAGTCCTGGGGACCATTCAGGCTTGTACGCATATGTGTTCCTCACGTGTTGCCCCAAAAAATGAGGTGATTTGATAAAATGCTATGCCCAAGATTACCATCCGAGTGCCGGCGGGGAAGTGGTTCAAATAGTTTGGGCTATCACTTCCTTACTGTGGTAGTGATGGTCAAGTGGATTTAGGCGTCCCTGTAGATACCAGTTGCGTTGCTCCTGGCTGTATGGGTTCGAATCACTACTGGGGTGTGAGTTTTTAGTTGCATATAGTCCTGGGGACCATTCAGGTTTGTTCGCATATGTGTTCCTCACGTGTTGCCCCAAAAAATGAGGTGATTTGATAAAATGTTATGCCCAAGATTACCATCCGAGTGCCGGTGGGGAAGTTGTTCAAATAGCTTTGGCTATCACTTCCTTATGTCCGGTTGTGATGGTCAAGCGGATTAAGGCATCCCTATACATACCAGTTGCGTTGCTCTTGGCAGTATGGGTTCGAGTCACTTCTGGGGTGTGAGTTTTCAGTTGCATATAGTCCTGGGGACCTTTCAGGCTTGTTCGCATATGTGTTCCTCAGGTGTTGCCCCAAAAAATAAGGTGATTTGATAAAATGCTATGCCCAAGATTACCATCCGAGTGCCGGCAAGGAAGTGGTTCAAATAGCTTCGGCTATCACTTCCTTATGTCCGGTCGTGATGGTCAAGCGGATTAAGGCGTCCCTGTACCAACCCGTCCTCGACTCAAGTCCATTACATTTAGCGGTCAACCCCACAGACGCATTCATAAATTTTAACATGCTGTTCATTCGAAACGGGAATTTTCTCAAGTATAAATTAATATTATAATATATTGGCATATTGTGTATATATAGGCATAGGATAGGTTAGGTCAGCTGGGTGTTTAGGTTCTGTTGGCGATTATTTGTATTTGTAGTACGTGGGTGAAGCATTTATAGCGTTGTGATTCGAACAAAATTCGTCAGTGAAGCACTTGTTCCGGATATGTTCGAACGTCAACAGTTGTGAGTCGGGTGTAAACCGCTTTTCATTCATAAACAGGGGGTTTGGCGGGTGCATGGAATCACTTTTGGATCTTTGTTAGGAGTATGGGCTGCCTGTACATACCAGTTGCGTTGCTCCTGGCAATATGGGTTCCAATCACTTCTGGGATGTGAGTTTTCCGTTCCATATAGTCCTGGGGACCATTCAGCCATGTTCGCATATGTGTTCCTCACGTGTTGCCCCAAAAAATGAGGTGATTTGATGAAATGCTATGCCAAAGATAACCATCCAAGTGCCGGCGGGGAAGTGGTTCAAATAGCTTCGGCTATCACTTCCTTAAGTCTGGTCGTGATGGTCAAGTGGATTAAGGCGTCCCTGTACATACCAGTTGCGTTACTCCTGGCAATATGGGTTCGAGTCACTTCTGGGGTGTGAGTTTTCAGTTGCGTATAGTCCTGGGGACCATTCAGGCTTGTTCGCATATGTGTTCCTCACGTGTTGCCCCAAAAAATGAGGTGATTTGATAAAATGCTATGCCCAAGATTACCATCCAACTGCCGGCGGGGAAGTGGTTCAAATAGCTTCAGCTATCACTTCCTTATGTCCGGTCGTGATGGTTAAGTGGATTAAGGTGTCCCTGTACATACCAGTTGCATTGCTCCTGGCAGTATGGGTTCGAGTCACTTCTGGGGTGTGAGTTTTCAGTTGCATATAGTCCTGGGGACTATTCAGGCTTGTTCGCATATGTGTTCCTCAGGTGTTGCCCCAAAAAATGAGGTGATTTGATAAAATGCTATGCCCAAGATTACCATCCGAGTGCCGGTGGGGAAGTTGTTCTAATAGCTTCGGCTATCACTTCCTTATGTCCTGTCGTGATGGTCAAGTGGATTAAGGCGTCACTGTACATACCAGTTGCGTTGCTCCTGGCAGTATGGGTTCGAGTCACTTCTGGGGTGTGAGTTTTTATTTGCATATAGTCCTGGGGACCATTCAGGCTTGTTCGCATATGTGTTCTTCATGTGTTGCCCCAAAAAATGAGGTGATTTGTTAAAATGCTATGCCCAAGATTACCATCCGAGTGCCGGTGGGGAAGTTGTTCAAATAGCTTCGGCTATCACTTCCTTATGTCCGGTCATGATGGTTAAGCGGATTAAGGCGTCCCTGTACATACTAGTTGCGTTGCTCCTGGCAGTATGGGTTCGAGTCACTTCTGGGGTGAGTTTTCAGTTGCATATAGTCCTGGGGACCATTCAGGCTTGTTCGCATATGTGTTCCTCACGTGTTGCCCCAAAAAATGAGGTGATTTGGTAAAATGTTATGCCCAAGAGTACCATCCGAGTGCTGGTGGGGAAGTTGTTCAAATAGCTTCGGCTATCACTTCCTTATGTCCGGTTGTGATGGTCAAGTGGATTAAGGCATCCCTGTACATACCAGTTGCGTTGCTCCTGGCAGTATGGGTCCGAGTCACTTCTGGGGTGTGAGTTTTCAGTTGCATATAGTCCTGGGGACCATTCAGGCTTGTTCGCATATGTGTTCCTCAGGTGCTGCCCCAAAAAATGAGGTGATTTAATAAAATGCTATGCCCAAGATTACCATCCGAGTGCCGGTGGGGAAGTTGTTCAAATAGCTTCAGCTATCACTTCCTTATGTCCTGCCGTGATGGTCAAGTGGATTAAGGCGTCCCTGTACATACCAGTTGCGTTGCTCCTGGCAGTATGGGTTCGAGTCACTTCTGGGGTGAGTTTTCAGTTGCATATAGTCCTAGGGACCATTCACGCTTGTTCGCATATTTGTTCCTCACGTGTTGCCCCAAAAAATGAGGTGATTTGATAAAATGCTATGCCCAAGATTACCATCCGAGTGCCGGCGGGGAAGTGGTTCAAATAGCTTTGGCTATCACTTCCTTACTGTGGTCGTGATGGTCAAGTGGATTAAGGCGTCCCTGTAGATACCAGTTGCGTTGCTCCTGGCTGTATGGGTTCGAGTCACTTCTGGGGTGTGAGTTTTTAGTTGCATATAGTCCTGGGGACCATTCAGGCTTGTTCGCATATGTGTTCCTCACGTGTTGCCCCAAAAAATGAGGTGATTTGATAAAATGCTATGCCCAAGATTACCATCCGAGTGCCGGTGGGGAAGTTGTTCATATATATTCGGCTATCACTTCCTTATGTCCGGTTGTGATGGTCAAGCGGATTAAGGCATCCCTGTACATACCAGTTGCGTTGCTCCTGGCAGTATGGGTTCGAGTCACTTCTGGGATGTGAGTTTTCAGTTGCATATAGTCCTGGGGACCATTCAGGCTTGTTCGCATATGTGTTCCTCAGGTGTTGCCCGAAAAAATGAGGTGATTTGATAAAATGCTAAGCCCAAGATTACCATCCGAGTGCCGGCGAGGAAGTGGTTCAAATAGCTTCGGCTATCACTTCCTTATGTCCGGTCGTGATGGTCAAGCGGATAAAGGCGTCCCTGTACCAACCCGTCCTCGACTCAAGTCCATTACATTTAGCGGTCAACCCCACACACGCATTCATAAATTTTAACATGCTGTTCATTCAAAACGGGAATTTTCTCATGTATAAATTAATATTATAATATATTGGCATATTGTGTATATATAGGCATAGGATAGGTTAGGTCAGCTGGGTGTTTAGGTTCTGTTGGCGATTATTTGTATTTGTAGTACGTGGGTGAAGCATTTATAGCGTTGTGATTCGAACAAAATTCGTCAGTGAAGCACTTGTTCCGTATATGTTCGAACGTCAACAGTTGTGAGTCGTGTGTAAACCGCTTTTCATTCATAAACAGGGGGTTTGGTGGGTGCATGGAATCACTTTTGGATCTTTGTTAGGAGGACGGGCTGCCTGTACATACCAGTTGCGTTGCTCCTGGCAGTATGGGTTCGAGTCACTTCTAGGGTGTGAGTTTTTATTTGCATATAGTCCTGGGGACCATTCAGAATTGTTCGCATATGTGTTCTTCACGTGTTGCCCCAAAAAATGAGGTGATTTGATAAAATGCTATGCCCAAGATTACCATCCGAGTGCCGGTGGGGAAGTTGTTCAAATAGCTTCATCTATCACTTCCTTACGTCCGGTCGTGATGGTCAAGTGGATTAAGGCGTCCCTGTACATACCAGTTGCGTTGCTCTTGGCAGTATGGGTTCGAGTCACTTCTGGGGTGTGAGTTTTTAGTTGTATATAGTCCTGGGGACCATTCAGGCTTGTTCGCATATGTGTTCTTCACGTGTGGCCCCAAAAAATGAGGTGATTTGATAAAATGCTATGCCAAAGATTACCATCCGAGTGCCGGTGGGGAAGTTGTTCAAATAGTTTCGGCTATCACTTCCTTAAGTCTGGTCGTGATGGTCAAGTGGATTAAGGCATCCCTGTACATACCAGTTGCGTTACTCCTGGCAATATGGGTTCGAGTCACTTCTGGGGTGTGAGTTTTCAGTTGCGTATAGTCCTGGGGACCATTCACGCTTGTTCGCATATGTGTTCCTCACGTGTTGCCCAAAAAAATGAGGTGATTTGATAAAATGCTATGCCCAAGATTACCATCCAAGTGCCGGCGGGGAAGTGGTTCAAATAGCTTCGGCTATCACTTCCTTATGTCCGGTCGTGATGGTCAAGTGGATTAAGGTGTCCCTGTACATACCAGTTGCATTGCTCCTGGCAGTATGGGTTCGAGTCACTTCTGGGGTGTGAGTTTTCAGTTGCATATAGTCCTGGGGACTATTCAGGCTTGTTCGCATATGTGTTCCTCAGGTGTTGCCCCAAAAAATGAGGTGATTTGATAAAATGCTATGCCCAAGATTACCATCCGAGTGCCGGTGGGGAAGTTGTTCAAATCGCTTCGGCTATCACTTCCTTATGTCCTGTCGTGATGGTCAAGTGGATTAAGGCGTCCCTGTACATACCAGTTGCGTTGCTCCCGGCAGTTTGGGTTCGGGTCACTTCTGGGGTGTGAGTTTTCAGTTGCATATAGTCCTGGGGACCATTCAGGCTTGTTCGCATATGTGTTCCTCACGTGTTGCCCCAAAAAATGAGGTGATTTGATAAAATGCTATGCCCAAGATTACCAGCCGAGCGCAGGGCGGGGAAGTGGTTCAAATAGCTTTGGCTATTACTTCCTTAGGTCCGGTCGTGATGGTCAAGTGGATTAAGGCTTCCCTGTAGATACCAGTTGCGTTGCTCCTGGCTGTATGGGTTCGAGTCACTTCTGGGGTGTGAGATTTTAGTTGCATATAGTCCTGGGGACCATTCAGGCTTGTTCGCATATGTGTTCCTCACGTGTTGCTCCAAAAAATGAGGTGATTTGATAAAATGTTATGCCCAAGATTACCATCCGAGTGCCGGTGGGGAAGTTGTTCAAATAGCTTCGGCTATCACTTCCTTATGTCCGCTTGTGAAGGTCAAGCAGATTAAGGAATCCCCGTACATACCAGTTGCGTTGCTCCTGGCAGTATGGGTTCGAGTCACTTCTGAGGGTGTGAGTTTTCAGTTGCATATTGTCCTGGGGACCATTCAGGCTTCTTCGCATATGTGTTCCTCACGTGTTGCCCCAAAGAATGATGTGATTTGATAAAACGCTATGCCCAAGATTACCATCTGAGTGCCGGCAGGGGAGTGGTTCAAATCGCTTCGGCTATCACTTCCTTATGTCCGGTCGTGATGGTCGACCGGATTAAGGCATCCCTGTACCAACCCGTCCTCGACTCAAGTCCATTACATTTAGCGGTCAACCCCACAGACGCATTCATAAATTTTAACATGCTGTTCATTCAAAACGGGAATTTTCTCAAGTATAAATTAATATTATAATATATTGGCATATTGTGTATATATAGGCATAGGATAGGTTAAGTCAGCTGGGTGTTTAGGTTTTGTTGGCGATTATTTGTATTTGTAGTACGTGAGTGAAGCATTTATAGCGTTGTGATTCGAACAAAATTCGTCAGTGAAGTACTTGTTCCGGATATGTTCGAACGTCAACAGTTGTGAGTCGTGTGTAAATCGCTTTTCATTCATAAACAGGGGGTTTGGCGGGTGCATGGAATCACTTTTGGATCTTTGTTAGGAGGACGGGCTGCCTGTACATACCAGTTGCGTTGCTCCTGGCAGTATGGGTTCAAGTCACTTCTGGGGTGTGAGTTTTCAGTTCCATATAGTCCTGGGGACCATTCAGGCATGTTCGCATATGTGTTCCTCACGTGTTGCCCCAAAAAATGAGGTGATTTGATAAAATGCTATGCCAAAAATTACCATCCGAGTGCCGGCGGGGAAGTGGTTCAAATAGCTTCGGCTATCACTTCCTTATGTCTGGTCGTGATGGTCAAGTGGATTAAGGCGTCCCTGTACATACCAGTAGCGTTGCTCCTGGCAGTATAAGTTCGAGTCACTTCTGTGGTGTGAGTTTTCAGTTGCATGTAGTCCTGGGGACCATTCAGGCTTGTTCGCATGTGTTCCTCACGTGTTGCCCCATAAAATGAGGTGATTTGAGAAATTGCTATGCACAAGATTACCATCCGAGTGCCGGCGGGGAAGTGGTTCAAATAGCTTCGGCTATCACTTCCTTATGTCCGGTCGTGATGGTCAAGTGGATTAAGGTGTCTCTGTACATACCAGTTGCGTTGGTCCTGGCAGTATGGGTTCGAGTCACTTCTGGGGTGTGAGTTTTTAGTTGCATATAGTCCTGGGGACCATTCAGGCTTGTTCGCATATGTGTTCTTCACGTGTGGCCCCAAAAAATGAGGTGATTTGATAAAATGCTATGCCCAAGATTTCCATCCGAGTGCCGGTGTGGAAGTTTTTCAAATAGCTTCGGCTATCACTTCCTTATGTCCTGTCGTGATGGTCAAGCGGATTAAGGCGTCCCTATACATACCAGTTGAGTTGCTCCTGGCAGTATGGGTTCGAGTCACTTCTGGGGTGTAAGTTTTTAGTTGCATATAGTCCTGGGGACCATTCAGGCTTGTTCGCATATGTGTTCCTCAGGTGTTGCCGCAAAAAATGAAGTGATTTGATAAAATGCTATGCCCAAGATTACCATCCGAGTGCCGGCAGGGAAGTGGTTCAAATCGCTTCGCCTATTGTCCTTATGTCCCGTCGTGATGGTCAAGCGGATTAAGGCATCCCTGTACCAACCCGTCCTCGACTCAAGTCCATTACATTTAGCGGTCAACCCCACAGACTCATTCATAAATTTTAACATGCTGTTCATTCAAAACGGGAATTTTCTCAGGTATAAATTAATATTATAATATATTGGCGTATTGTGTATATATAGGCATAGGATAGGTTAGGTCAGCTGGGTGTTTAGGTTTTGTTGGCGATTATTTGTATTTGTAGTACGAGGGTGAAGCATTTATAGCGTTGTGATTCAAACAAAATTCGTAAGTGAAGCACTTGTTCCGGATATGTTCGAACGTCAACAGTTGTGAGTCGTGTGTAAACCACTTTTCATTCATAAACAGGGGGTTTGGCAGGTGCATGGAATCACTTTTGGATCTTTGTTAGGAGGACGGGCTGCCTGTACATACCAGTTGCGTTGCTCCTGGCAGTATGGGTTCCAGTCACTTCTGGGGTGTGAGTTTTCAGTTCCATATAGTCCTGGGGACCATTCAGGCATGTTCGCATATGTGTTCCTCACATGTTGCCCCAAAAAATGAGGTGATTTGATAAAATGTTATGCCCAAGAGTACCATCCAAGTGCCGGCGGGGAAGTTGTTCAAATAGCTTCGGCTATCACTTCCTTATGTCCGGTCGTGATGGTCAAGTGGATTAAGGCGTCCCTGTACATACCAATTGCGTTGCTCCTGGCAGTATGGGTTCGAGTCACTACTGGGGTGAGTTTTCAGTTGCATATAGTCCTGGGGACCATTCAGGCTTGTTCGCATATGTGTTCCTCACGTGTTGCCCCAAAAAATGAGGTGATTTGATAAAATGCTATACCCAAGATTACCATCCGAGTGCCGGCGGGGAAGTGGTTCAAATAGTTTTGGCTATCACTTCCTTACTGTGGTAGTGATAGTCAAGTGGATTTAGGCGTCCCTGTAGATACCAGTTGCGTTGCTCCTGGCTGTATGGGTTCGAGTCACTTCTGGGGTGTGAGTTTTTAGTTGCATATAGTCCTGGGGACCATTCAGGTTTGTTCGCATATGTGTTCCTCACGTGTTGCCCCAAAAAATGAGGTGATTTGATAAAATGTTATGCCCAAGATTACCATCCGAGTGCCGGTGGGGAAGTTGTTCAAATAGCTTTGGCTATCACTTCCTTATGTCCGGTTGTGATGGTCAAGCGGATTAAGGCATCCCTGTACATACCAGTTGCGTTGCTCTTGGCAGTATGGGTTCGAGTCACTTCTGGGGTGTGAGTTTTCAGTTGCATATAGTCCTGGGGACCATTCAGGCTTGTTCGCATATGTGTTCCTCAGGTGTTGCCCCAAAAAATAAGGTGATTTGATAAAATGCTATGCCCAAGATTACCATCCGAGTGCCGGCAATGAAGTGGTTCAAATAGCTTCGGCTATCACTTCCTTATGTCCGGTCGTGATGGTCAAGCGGATTAAGGCGTCCCTGTACCAACCCGTCCTCGACTCAAGTCCATTACATTTAGCGGTCAACCCCACAGACGCATTCATAAATTTTAACATGCTGTTCATTCGAAACGGGAATTTTCTCAAGTATAAATTAATATTATAATATATTGGCATATTGTGTATATATAGGCATAGGATAGGTTAGGTCAGCTGGGTGTTTAGGTTCTGTTGGCGATTATTTGTATTTGTAGTACGTGGGTGAAGCATTTATAGCGTTGTGATTCGAACAAAATTCGTCAGTGAAGCACTTGTTCCGGATATGTTCGAACGTCAACAGTTGTGAGTCGGGTGTAAACCGCTTTTCATTCATAAACAGGGGGTTTGGCGGGTGCATGGAATCACTTTTGGATCTTTGTTAGGAGTATAAGCTGCCTGTACATACCAGTTGCGTTGCTCCTGGCAATATGGGTTCCAGTCACTTCTGGGATGTGAGTTTTCCGTTCCATATAGTCCTGGGGACCATTCAGCCATGTTCGCATATGTGTTCCTCACCTGTTGCCCCAAAAAATGAGGTGATTTGATGAAATGCTATGCCAAAGATTACCATCCAAGTGCCGGCGGGGAAGTGGTTCAAATAGCTTCGGCTATCACTTCCTTAAGTCTGGTCGTGATGGTCAAGTGGATTAAGGCGTCCCTGTACATACCAGTTGCGTTACTCCTGGCAATATGGGTTCGAGTCACTTCTGGGGTGTGAGTTTTCAGTTGCGTATAGTCCTGGGGACCATTCAGGCTTGTTCGCATATGTGTTCCTCACGTGTTGCCCCAAAAAATGAGGTGATTTGATAAAATGCTATGCCCAAGATTACCATCCAAGTGCCGGCGGGGAAGTGGTTCAAATAGCTTCGGCTATCACTTCCTTATGTCCGGTCGTGATGGTCAAGTGGATTAAGGTGTCCCTGTACATACCAGTTGCATTGCTCCTGGCAGTATGGGTTCGAGTCACTTCTGGGGTGTGAGTTTTCAGTTGCATATAGTCCTGGGGACTATTCAGGCTTGTTCGCGTATGTGTTCCTCAGGTGTTGCCCCAAAAAATGAGGTGATTTGATAAAATGCTATGCCCAAGATTACCATCCGAGTGCCGGTGGGGAAGTTGTTCTAATAGCTTCGGCTATCACTTCCTTATGTCCTGTCGTGATGGTCAAGTGGATTAAGGCGTCACTGTACGTACCAGTTGCGTTGCTCCTGGCAGTATGGGTTCGAGTCACTTCTGGGGTGTGAGTTTTTATTTGCATATAGTCCTGGGGACCATTCAGGCTTGTTCGCATATGTGTTCTTCATGTGTTGCCCCCAAAAATGAGGTGATTTGTTAAAATGCTATGCCCAAGATTACCATCCGAGTGCCGGTGGGGAAGTTGTTCAAATAGCTTCGGCTATCACTTCCTTATGTCCGGTCATGATGGTTAAGCGGATTAAGGCGTCCCTGTACATACTAGTTGCGTTGCTCCTGGCAGTATGGGTTCGAGTCACTTCTGGGGTGAGTTTTCAGTTGCATATAGTCCTGGGGACCATTCAGGCTTGTTCGCATATGTGTTCCTCACGTGTTGCCCCAAAAAATGAGGTGATTTGGTAAAATGTTATGCCCAAGAGTACCATCCGAGTGCTGGTGGGGAAGTTGTTCAAATAGCTTCGGCTATCACTTCCTTATGTCCGGTTGTGATGGTCAAGTGGATTAAGGCATCCCTGTACATACCAGTTGCGTTGCTCCTGGCAGTATGGGTCCGAGTCACTTCTGGGGTGTGAGTTTTCAGTTGCATATAGTCCTGGGGACCATTCAGGCTTGTTCGCATATGTGTTCCTCAGGTGCTGCCCCAAAAAATGAGGTGATTTAATAAAATGCTATGCCCAAGATTACCATCCGAGTGCCGGTGGGGAAGTTGTTCAAATAGCTTCAGCTATCACTTCCTTATGTCCTGCCGTGATGGTCAAGTGGATTAAGGCGTCCCTGTACATACCAGTTGCGTTGCTCCTGGCAGTATGGGTTCGAGTCACTTCTGGGGTGAGTTTTCAGTTGCATATAGTCCTAGGGACCATTCACGCTTGTTCGCATATTTGTTCCTCACGTGTTGCCCCAAAAAATGAGGTGATTTGATAAAATGCTATGCCCAAGATTACCATCCGAGTGCCGGCGGGGAAGTGGTTCAAATAGCTTTGGCTATCACTTCCTTACTGTGGTCGTGATGGTCAAGTGGATTAAGGCGTCCCTGTAGATACCAGTTGCGTTGCTCCTGGCTGTATGGGTTCGAGTCACTTCTGGGGTGTGAGTTTTTAGTTGCATATAGTCCTGGGGACCATTCAGGCTTGTTCGCATATGTGTTCCTCACGTGTTGCCCCAAAAAATGAGGTGATTTGATAAAATGCTATGCCCAAGATTACCATCCGAGTGCCGGTGGGGAAGTTGTTCATATATCTTCGGCTATCACTTCCTTATGTCCGGTTGTGATGGTCAAGCGGATTAAGGCATCCCTGTACATACCAGTTGCGTTGCTCCTGGCAGTATGGGTTCGAGTCACTTCTGGGATGTGAGTTTTCAGTTGCATATAGTCCTGGGGACCATTCAGGCTTGTTTGCATATGTGTTCCTCAGGTGTTGCCCCCAAAAATGAGGTGATTTGATAAAATGCTATGCCAAAGATTACCATCCGAGTGCCGGTGGGGAAGTTGTTCAAATAGTTTCGGCTATCACTTCCTTATGTCCTGTCGTGATGGTCAAGCGGATTAAGGCGTCCCTGTACATACCAGTTGCGTTGCTCCTGGCAGTATGGGTTCGAGTCACTTCTGGGGTGTGAGTTTTAAGTTGCATATAGTCCTGGGGACCATTCAGGCTTGTTCGCATATGTGTTCCTCAGGTGTTGCCCCCAAAAATGAGGTGATTTGATAAAATGCTATGCCCAAGATTACCATCCGAGTGCCGGCAGGGAAGTGGTTCAAATCGCTTCGGCTATCACTTCCTTATGTCCCGTCGTGATGGTCAAGCGGATTAAGGCATCCCTGTACTAACCCGTCCTCGACTCAAGTCCATTACATTTAGTTGTCAACCCCACAGACGCATTCATAAATTTTAACATGCTGTTCATTCAAAACAGGAATTTTCTCAAGTATAAATTAATATTATAATATATTAGCATATTGTGTATATATAGGCATAGGATAGGTTAGGTCAGCTGGGTGTTTAGGTTTTGTTGGCGATTATTTGTATTTGTAGTACGTGGGTGAAGCATTTATAGCGTTGTGATTCGAACAAAATTCGTCAGTGAAGCACTTGTTCCGGATATGTTCGAACGTCAACAGTTGTGAGTCGTGTGTAAACCGCTTTTCATTCATAAACAGGGGGTTTGGCGGTTTCATGGAATCACTTTTGGATCTTTGTTAGGAGGACGGGCTGCCTGTACATACCAGTTGCGTTGCTCCTGGCAGTATGGGTTCCAGTCACTTCTGAGGTGTGAGTTTCCAGTTCCATATAGTCCTGGGGACCATTCAGGCATGTTCGCATATGTGTTCCTCACGTGTTGCCCCCAAAAATGAGGTGATTTGATAAAATTCTATGCCCAAAATTACCATCTGAGTGCCGGCGGGGAAGTGGTTCAAATAGCTTCAGCTATCACTTCCTTATGTCCGGTCGTGATGGTCAAGTGGATTAAGGTGTCCCTGTACATACCAGTTGCGTTGCTCCTGGCAGTATGGGTTCGAGTCACTTCTGGGGTGTGAGTTTTTAGTTGCATATAGTCCTGGGGACCATTCAGGCTTGTTCGCATATGTGTTCTTCACGTGTTGCCCCAAAAAATGAGGTGATTTGACAAAATACTATGCCCAAGATTACCATCCGAGTGCCGGTGGGGAAGTTGTTCAAATAGCTTCGGCTATCACTTCCTTATGTCCTGTCGTGATGGTCAAGCGGATTAAGGCGTCCCTGTACATACTAGTTGCGTTGCTCCTGGCAGTATGGGTTCGAGTCACTTCTGGGGTGTGAGTTTTCAGTTGCATATAGTCCTGGGGACCATTCAGGCTTGTTCGCATATGTGTTCCACATGTGTTTCCCCAAAAAATGAGGTGATTTGATAAAATGCTATGCCCAAGATTACCATCCGAGTGCCGGCAGGGAAGTGGTTCAATTAGCTTCGGCTATCACTTCCTTATGTCCGGTCGTGATGGTCAAGTGGATTAAGGCATCCCTGTACCAACCCGTCCTCGACTCAAGTCCATTACATTTAGCGGTGAACCCCACAGACGCATTCATAAATTTTAACATGCTGTTCATTCAAAACGGGAATTTTCTCAAGTATAAATTAATATTATAATATATTGGCATATTGTGTATATATAGGCATAGGATAGGTTAGGTAAGCTGGGTGTTTAGGTTTTGTTGGCGATTATTTGTATATGTAATACGTGGGTGAAGGTTTTATAGCGTTGTGATTCGAACTAAATTCGTCAGTGAAGCACTTGTTCCGGATATGTTCGAACGTCAACAGTTGTGAGTCGTGTGTAAATCGCTTTTCATTCATAAACAGGGGGTTTGGCGGGTGCATGGAATCACTTTTGGATCTTTGTTAGGAGTATGGGCTGCCTGTACATACCAGTTGCGTTGCTCCTGGCAATATGGGTTCCAGTCACTTCTGGGATGTGAGTTTTCCGTTCCATATAGTCCTGGGGACCAACACCGAACCCTACACGCTCTCTGATATATTGCGTAATTAACAAATATTCACAAATAAAGATTATATTTATATATGTTATCAGAAAGGCAGATATAAAATAGTTTGTGTTAATGCATCACAGAGATTATACCTTATTAGAGAGGAAAAATATTCATATTTTAAACAAGGCTTCTTGGCCGACGCTCTCCCTTTCGATGGGAACTATGATCTTTTGAAAATCAATGTTAATTGAATCTATATATTATAAAAAACGAAGTTTTTTATGTCATCAGAAAGACATATAAGCTGCATGTTAATACTTTGGTATAAATATAACTGGAGTGAAAGTGAAGATATATGCCTTTTTATAGTTACTTGATGGCTCGCTCAGGGAGTGTGAAGGCCTGCACACAAGCCAATCAATTTTATAATTAATGTACATATATGCAAAGTAACGTCAAAGGTTTTTATTTCAGAATAAAGACAGATGTAGACGATAATGTAAATACATTTCAAGGAAAACATATCTTAATGAAAGCAAAGATATGGTCAAATAAATAGGCAATACCACACCATCGCCGGTGTCCGGACACATGAATATTCGCATTAGGTAGGTGAAAGGAAATGTACCCAACCATTTCCATTTACGCGACCAGTTTCCGTTCTAATGTTCTTACATTTATTGAAATTTATCATCATCATCATTTACAGAAATAAATTAACATAAAAATGTAGTAATTTTAATACACAAAACAGAAGTAGATATGTATGTAAATTATGACGCAGGATAGGATCACTATTGCAGAACTATTCGCATACTTTGCGTCATTATATACAGTACTGGAATTTAAAAAAAATCGCGGAATTCAGAGATAACACCATCATTGGTGTCCAAGAAAAGTGTAAGTACTTCATTTATAATGATGTGCTACCCGAAATCTTAGCGAAGTATCTAAAATTTGCTTACTGTAAGTAATTCATGCAAATGATTGTAAAGCCGTCGCCCAGTTGGGTGGGTGTGGAACACATGACTGTTAAGCTGCCGCCCAGTTGGTTGGGTGTGGAGCACATGACTGTAAAGCTGCCGCCCAGTTGGGTGGGTGTGGAGCACATGACTGTTAAGCTGCCGCCCAGTTGGGTGGGTGTGGAGCACATGACTGTAAAGCTGCCGCCCATTTGGGTGGGTGTGGAGCACATGACTGTTAAGCTGCCGCCCAGTTGGGTGGGTGTGGAGCACATGACTGTTAATGTAATGACCCTGATTGTAATACCTCGCCTTGTATCTATCTCGACCGCGCACTCCGCTACTACCACTGAGCTAACCGTGCAATCTCCGCTCTTTCTATGGTAATAACAGATGCTATACCGATCATATAAGATGTTAACACTCGGGCCGTCATACGAAGACGTAAACAAGTACACAGAGGAAGGAGAGAGAGAGAGAGGAAGAGGGAGGCAGAGTGAGAGGAGAGAGAGAGGAGAGAGCGAGAACGAGAGCAAGGGAGGGAGAACGAGAGCGAGCGAGGGCGAGGGAGAGTGAGACACTAGTGAGGGAGAGTGAGACAGAAAGATAGAGGTAATCGTAGTCACAGCCTATCGTATGAGTTACCGAGTGACGCTGCCACCACCCTGAGTTACCGGACAGGGGACCGGAGTGAGAGTCGTAGGTCTTGCAGATGGAATAACCTACCAGGACAGGTGTAGGGAACAATTGAACGGTACAAGGATCCTGGCCTGACACTCGAATAATCCTGACCACTTGGGAACTATAGTGTACACAAGAATAAGGCGGGACACACCAACACTAATACCTCAACACGGAAGACGAACGGGGGGAGGAGTACTGAATAATTAAGAGCACTAGGTCACTAGGGCAAAGGGGACGGTAGGCCCAATATCACTAAAGCAAGGAACCATTAATACACATTTAATAACACTTAATATCTGACTTTATTTGAAATAATTAAATAAGACACTCCCTAACTATATTCCCTACTAGAGGCCAAGGGTACTGAATGAGGTGCTTTAGTACAAGAGAGCCGTACTTACTCGTATGTTGTTCCACAGTTTCCCTGGAGATGATGTTCTTTCCCAGAGTCCACACACACCTCCCTACTGGGCTGTGCCCACTCAACTGACTCTCCTGATCTCCTGCTCCTCAGCTGAACATGAGGGTTTTGCATTTGTTGTTTAGGGGTTAATCCCTGAAGATTACCATGACGGCATCAATTCTGACCTCTTTGTGATTCGATGACCGTTGACCTGACTCTATGGCTAACTTATACAGAGGTGTAACTTTTACATTGTCTGCCGTCGCCTGACTGGCGCCTGTGGGTTGTTCATCCTCCACGTGGCCTGTTCATGCTGTTATGATGTTCATGTACTATGTACTGCTCTCTTGTTACAGCGTCATTATATACAGTACTGGAATTTAAAAAAAATCGCGGAATTCAGAGATAACACCATCATTGGTGTCCAAGAAAAGTGTAAGTACTTCATTTATAATGATGTGCTACCCGAAATCTTAGCGAAGTATCTAAAATTTGCTTACTGTAAGTAATTCATGCAAATGATTGTAAAGCCGTCGCCCAGTTGGGTGGGTGTGGAACACATGACTGTTAAGCTGCCGCCCAGTTGGTTGGGTGTGGAGCACATGACTGTAAAGCTGCCGCCCAGTTGGGTGGGTGTGGAGCACATGACTGTTAAGCTGCCGCCCAGTTGGGTGGGTGTGGAGCACATGACTGTAAAGCTGCCGCCCATTTGGGTGGGTGTGGAGCACATGACTGTTAAGCTGCCGCCCAGTTGGGTGGGTGTGGAGCACATGACTGTTAAGCTGCCGCCCAGTTGGGTGGGTGTGGAGCACATGACTGTAAAGCTGCCGCCCATTTGGGTGGGTGTGGAGCACATGACTGTTAAGCTGCCGCCCAGTTGGATGGGTGTGGAGCACATGACTGTTAAGCTGCCGCCCAGTTGGGTGGGTGCGGAGCACATGACTGTTAAGCTGCCGCCCAGTTGGGCGGGTGTGAAGCACATGACTGTAAAGCTGCCGCCCAGTTGGGTGGGTGTAGAGCAAGACTAGTAATTGGACGACTCACCATAGATGTAAAGTGCCTAGTATAGTGACTTGTGAGCCTCTTGTTGAATCACTTGTGATACAAAGATTATTGATGTGTGTATTTGTGTGGGTGATTGAATATGTATGTGAATGTATATGTATGTATATGTATATATGCAATTGACGATCACGAAACAATAATCATTTGTATGCGGAAAATTCCATATTTCATTTCTCTGGATTTACCGCATATGTATATATATGTACATGTATGCATGATTATGTGTACATGTATATATAACATTAATAAGAGGAAATGAAGATGAAGAAATGATAAAAAGAATGGCAATAGTGGATAGTAGTAACACACTTAAGAATTATTCAGTAATAAATACAAACTCGTCCTTCACCTATGATAAAGGAAAGTCAACTTGGAAGGATTCAATTTACATGAGATTAAGATTAGGATACAAATATATCTGGCAATACGGAGTTGATGTCAGTGAAAAAGATAAGGAGTGTAAATTATGTAGTATGCCGCACGCCCACACCTTAGAACATTATGTATTAGAGTGTCAACTTATTGATAACTATAGAAATAAGGAAATAAGTAATGTACCACATCAAATTGTTTGTATGTGTGAAAATGGTATGATAGACTGTATACTTAGGAGCTACAAAAATTTTGCCCCAAGAGTGTAACAATTGTATGCTGTACTTACTATATTAACCTGCAATGTTAAATGGGATTCTTGTAATGTTAATTGTCTATTTGTACTTACTGAATTTGTGCGCCCCTTGATGGACTTGAAGTAGAGGGGGTAGAAATAGCCTAAGCTACTCTATCCCTTTGAGATGTATTTTTTTCTTGTCTCAATAAACATACTTGAACTTGAACTGTAAATATTTGTGGCTTCCTGACCATAAAGTTACCGCCGCAGTCGAGGGTAAGAGACCGGATGTACCCAGTATACAAGCCGCACTAGCTATTAGTTCATAAAAGCTGACAACTTACCCAGATAAACATTACTTCCTAATTATATATATATATATATATATATATATATATATATATATATATATATATATATATATATATATATATATATATATATATATATATATATATATATATATATATATATATATATATATATATATATATATATATATATATATATATATATATATATATATATATATATATATATATATATATGCAAATAATACAATTAAAATGTTTAAAACGTGATTATATATATGTATCATGTGGACAGTTTTTAATGTAATTTTTTCTCCTGATATTCGGGTTCTTTATTATGCTTCATCTTGAGGCAAAGCCCAATACCTTACGCCATATTGATGCTCTATCTACAGATCATTCTCTCTCTCTCTCAAATCATATACATTGATGGTTTCCTACACCGCCACACGGGTGCAGCTGCAAGTGCAGTTGCCTCTACCCATCAGACAGAACTATTTGCCTTGCTTGTTACACTAAAATGTGTACAAGTGTGTGTGTCTATGTATGTATTAACACGATGTACTGAACGGGGTGAGAATAGCTTGAGCTACCTCATCCATTTGTGTGTATTTTACCTCAATAAACTTATTTCAATTTCAATTTCAATTCAAGTCTCCAAACTTGATGCATTAATTGTAAGTGATTTTCTACCATCCTGCATTAATTGTAAGTGATTTCTATCATGCTTAATTGCGCGCAACTCTCTAAGACACAATTGTAACATGACCGTGTCTGAAGCTAGACAGAAAACACAACATTATTAGTGATGGTAACATAAGCCATTTCATGTGAATTCCATCTTCGTTGACCTCCGAAACTTGAGGAATGGTCCAGAAAATAGCTACTAAAGTTTAAGTCAAGTGTGAAGATACTTTAGTTGATACTTAGATACTTCCAATAAGTGTAAACATAAGTGCTGACGATGCTACCTTCCTCTATTCAGACCCCAACCCAAACGCACTATATAATAATGAAAATAATAGATTTAAAAAGTCCACTCATGGATGTAAACTAACAAAATCACATCAAACATAAAAAAGACCGACTACTATTTTTGTTCGAAAGTAAATCCTGAAACCAAATTCAACTTCAGATACACAATGTTAACATTAGCAATAATGATTATGGAAAGTTCCTTGACCTATACATAGACAAGAGACTGAACTTCAGCATCCACATACAACACATATGTGAGTGGTGAGAGAGAGAGAAAGAGAGAGAGAGAGAGAGAGAGAGAGAGAGAGAGAGAGAGAGAGAGAGAGAGAGAGAGAGAGAGAGAGAGAGAGAGAGAGAGAGAGAGAGAGACAGAGAGAGAGACAGACAGAGAGAGAGAGAGAGACAGAGAGAGAGAGTGAGAGAGTATTCACCTAGTTGTGCAGGCGCGGGTTGAGCTCTGCTCATTCGGCCCGCCTCTCAACTGTCAATCAACTATTACTGACTAACTAATTTTTTTTCTCTCGCGCACACACACACACACACACACACACACACACACACACACACACACACACACACACAAGGGGCCTCGTAGCCTGGTGGATAGCGCGCAGGACTCGTAATTCTGTGGCGCGGGTTCGATTCCCGCACGAGGCAGAAACAAATGGGCAAGTTTCTTTCACCCTAAGTGCCCCTGTTACCTAGCAGTAAATAGGTACCTGGGAGCTAGTCAGCTGTCACGGGCTGCTTCCTGGGGCGTGTGTGTGTGTGGGGTGGGGAAAAAAAAATTAGTTAGTAAACAGTTGATTGACAGTTGAGAGGCGGGCCGAAAGAGCAAAGCTCAACCCCCGCAAAAACACAACTAGTAAACACACAAACAATAGACCGGGTAAACAAGGATAAACTATTCAACACGGGTGGGACGCGAACAAGGGGACAGGTGGAAACTGAGTACCCACATGAGCCACAGAGACGTTAAAAGGAACTTTTTCAGTGTCAGAGTAGTTAACGGATGGAATGCATTAGGCAGTGATGTGGTGGAGGCTGACTCCATACACAGTTTTAAATGTAGATGTGATAGAGCCCAGTAGGCTCAGGAATCTGTACACCAGTTGATTGACAGTTGAGAGGCGGGACCAAAGAGCCAAAGCTCAACCCCCGCAAGCACAAATAGGTGAGTACAAATAGGTGAGTACACACACACCAGGAAGCAACCCGTAGCAACTGTCTAATTTCCAGTGTCACATTAACATTTACAGAGAGTAGGGAATTAATTAGGTATCTGGGAGCTAGTTAACTATTGTGGGATGTATATCTTGAGGTACTGTATACAATGTTCACAACAGAGCAATGTATAATCATTTCATTGTATACAACACATTGAGAAAGAATGAAGGTTAGATCCGAAAATTATTGTGTGGCTCTCTCATGACTTGTTTCCGGCGCGAAGAGTTGTGAATTTACATGAAAATGTACCAACAAAATCTTGTTACATAGCAGTAGGAGTAACATTTACTCCCTAGGTCCACGAGTCTAGAGCGCTGTCCACTCGGCCACCACCTCCCTTATGAGAGGGAGAGAGTGAGTGTGTGTGTGTGTACTCACCTAATTGTGCTTGGGGGGTTGAGCTCTGGCTCTTTGGTCCCGCCTCTCAACTGTCAATCAACTGATGTACAGATTCCTGAGCCTATTGGACTCTATCATATCTACATTTGAAACTGTGTATGGAGTCAGCCTCCACCACATTACTGCGTAATGCATTACATCTGTTAACTATTTTGACACTGAAAAAGTTCTTGTACTTGAGGTACAAGGGACAGAGACACCAAGGTATTTGAAAGAAGAGACATAGTCTATTGGTATGTTGTCTATCTTAAGTTTTCGTGGTCCACTTTTGCGGTTGCCAATTTGTCTGTTAAATACCTTAGTTTTAGCAGCGTTGATTACAAGACCAAGGCTCTCACAAGCTGTATGTATACAATTTAAGACTGTTTGCATTTTGCGGTGGGTTTTAGTATGCACAAGGATGTCATCTGCATAGCTGATAGTGATGTTTGCCGGACTAGTTGGGATTGATTTTAGTAAAGCATTAATTAGAACATTAAACAAGGTAGGACTAAGTACTCTTCCATGTGGGGTGCCTAGTTGCATTACTTTAGTTTCACTCTTGTAGCCTTGGAACAGCGCAGAGGACTTCCGGTTGGTAAGATAGCCTCGTATCCACTGTAATAAATGTCCCCCTATATCCATTCTCGCTAATTCATACATAATCACTTCCCTATTAGCAATATCAAAGGCATTTTTTAAATCAAGAAATGTTGTGTACTTGTGCCTTTTATCTCCATGAACAGTAAGAAAGGTTGTGATACAGTTGTGTACACTTTTACCATGTGTGAAACCATTGATATCAGGTGACATGTGCTCTTTAACTCTATACAATAATCTATTAAGCACCATTCTCTCAAAGGTTTTGCACATGCAACTGGTTAGTGAGATGGGACGGAAAGCATCAGGTTGGCCAGGCTTTGGTACAGGTACCGTAAGACTGGTGGTCCATGATACAGGCAACTGCCCAGAGACATAGCTGGCATTAAACAATTCTAATAATGGGTTACCGGGTACACGATGTAGGAGTCTTAGAATATCATAGGTGATACCGTCCTCACCAGGAGCAGTGCTACTGCCCCTGGAGAGGGCTGCATCCAATTCATAATCTGTATATGGAACATCACATTCATCATGTTGCTTGCTCAACATGAAATTTATGAGAGAATTTCTGTCTGTGGACCTCGCCTGCAATTTCTCCCCAGTGCTAGCTGGTAGCATTCCAAGGCTGGAAACCTGAGCCCATTTTGCAATTAACTGATTGGCTTTCTGTAGCGGGTTTGGGTGTGAAACTTGTCTACTATTTTTACCAATAATTTTGTTTATGCCTTTCCAGGCTTTGCCCAGGGGAGTATGCAGGTTAAGTCCACTAACAAAACCCTCCCATTCATTTTGTCTCAGTTCAGTCATTCTCTCCCTTGCCGCTGCAAACGCGGCCTGAAACAGTTTTAACATTTGAGGAGTTCTAATTTAAGGCTCTTATATGCTTTACCTGTCTGTCTAGCAATTGATTTAAGCTCTTTCAGTTTAGCATCATCATAGTACTGGTTGTGTCTGACCTGTTTACCAGTACTTCTTTGTGTTTGGCGTGACTCACTATTTTTGATGGCCTCATAGGTATATGGGTACATCCGGTCTCTTACCCTCGACCGCGTCGGTACCTTTATGGTCAGGAAGCCACGGATATTTACAATGGGGCTCGGTCAGTCAATATGATTCCTTTGACATCACTCAACTTATGTATTCTGTTCTCGTATTGACAATTTGAATGATATCAAGAATATTTTAAATATCTTCTGACATAGATGGTGCTGTAGTTGATTGCTGTTCATGACCTGTCCAGTGGGTCGAGACTGGTCTCATTAGCATCTCTCAGATTAGTGGGAAGAAATTCTTGCTGCAAGAATGTGTGTTCTCAGAGCTAACTAGGGTAACTAAAATACTTATTTCCTAAATAAATACTTTAATTGTAAATATTTGAAAATATATGGTATGTTTCCGAATTTCTGACGATATAAAACATATTGTTGTTTATAATTAAGTTCTTAATAGTGATCCTATCCTGCATCATAATTTACATAATATCTACTTCTGTTTTGTGTATTAAAATGACTACTTTTTATGTTAATTTATTTCTGTAAATGATGATGATGATAAAGTTCAATAAATGTAAGTAAGAACATAAGAATGAAGGTAACTGCAAAAGACTTATTGGCCTATACGAGGCAGCTCCTCGTATGGAGCTGCCTTTGATAAGTAATTACCAAAGAAGGCACCAAGCCGGGAAGGCTGTGTAGCACAATAAAATAAGTCTACTGCTCCTGAAGAGGACGGTATTACTTACAGTTTACTGAGATTAGTCTCACAAGTACCAGGTAACCCACTTTTAGTGTTGTACAGAATGAGTTTAAGTGAAGGAGTATTACCTGATGATTGGACAGTGTCATTGTTCCCATCCCCAAAGCACACTCAGATAATTATAGACCCATATCTCTAACATAATTTTGTCTATTAGCACAGTTTTCGGCGTGAATGCATTTTGGTTCTACAAGGTAGCCAACTCCATCAAAATATTAAATATGTACCCAACTCAATTAACGATTAATCAACCAATTACTCCATGGGATAACTTGGATCTAGCAGTTGATTATGTAAATGCACCCAAGAAAGATAATGTACACTCTACATTATTAAAACAGTTAACACTGTGAAGCATCACTGAAAGTACTCAGAGTATGGGTAACGATGTGTATCAGTGCTATACCGACGGTTCTGTAGAAGAAGGTGGACGATGTACCGGATGTGCATGTAATATATTTGAACAATCTTCTCTCGTACATACATGAATGAAGCGCTATGCTGAACTGTGTAATTACTATTTGAGTACTGGAACACTTGATGATATATTGAACTTGTACCCTAGATTGACCATGTAACGTATCAATTATACAATGAATGTATGTGATGTAACTCTATAACCTGAGCTTGTGAAAGCACCTTAATCACCTTCAGTGATTAAGTGCTTAATTGCACACTAGTTTCTCTATCAGTTATCTCACCTTGTCAGAGTAAAAGAGACAAATATATGTGTATGTATGTGTGTATATATGTATGTATATATATGTATATGTACGCATACGTCTGTGTGTGTATATGTATGTGTATAAAGTATATGTGGAAGCTGGTCAGAATTCAATTTCACCTTTGTAAATGCACGTTAATGACACTATGTAAAAGACACATCGAACACTTTATGTAGGGCATACGTAAATCTGTGTATTTATGTATTTACGTATGTAGCTTAGCCTAGCATTTTAAAAACACTACAATCACCTTATGTGGTTGATTGTTCAATAAATCCCTGAACTATATGTTTAACAAATCTCTAACCCTATCAATGGAGTTAGTTAGTTTAGTTCTTATATTATGCACCCTATACCCATCTTGTGAGCGGTAGTGGAAAGGGTTAGAGTCCATGGCGGACTGAAGAAAATGTATATATGCTGGTTAGCATTGTTAATGTGTGGCCACGTCTGTGGTAGAAAATAATACAAAAAATCAAATAAAGGTATTATTGAAACTTTATAGGAAAACATTAAATCCTAAATATATCTTTAATATTATACTTGAAATATTGTATACTTTGCTCTCTCCATCGTACTTCTGCACCTGCTGGCAAGTGGTTCGGTGCAGTGTGCAGGTGATGTTCATTACTGGGTGAGCTGGCAGGTGGTGCTCACCTGCCAGCTCACCCAACGAAAATTTGGTTTTTAATACACTTACACATTTATTGGGTCTTTCCTTCACCTTCATTCAAGCACTAGGGTATTACAGTAAGTGTTTTAATTATAATATTTATTAACGTTATTATTTTAAATTTTTATTATTATTAGTATTATTATTAACAGGAGAGGATCGAGTGTGTGTGTGTGGGGGGGGGGGGTATAATGGTACACATGTCCACATCCCAATGCCCGCCCTTCCAGGACTGGGGGTGCGGGGGTGTACAATAAACTATACCCACATCCGGCGGCAGCTTGTCGAAGGCGGAAGTGTAGCCTAGAGAATTTGTCATGATAATTAGTGATGACTCTTATTTTGATTATGGGTCCGTAATCCAGTTAAGCTTTTATTCTTAATTTATATTACAATGCTGGTAAAATACACTTCTTGATGATGAGTATGGAGTACAAATGAACTCATTGTGTACCCAAGTTCAAGTTCAAGTATGTTTATTGAGATAAGCAATAAATACATCTCAAAGGGATAGAGTAGCTTAGGCTATTTCAACCCCCCTCTAATTCAAGTCCCTCAAGGGGCGCACAAATACTGTGACTACAAATAGACAAATAACATTACAAGAATCCAAACAAGAATTGTGTACCCTATACTCACAGGATGAATATAGGGTACACAATAAACTACCACTCACATCATGGGTATGGGTTGCACAAGAAACTATCGCGCAGAGGATGAATATGGAGAGCAAAGTAAACAAAGATTCACACGATGAGAAAGGGTTGCGCAATGTCCTATGACTCACAGAATGAGTATTAGCTGCACAATAAACTACAGGTCACAGGATAAGTATGGGTTGCACAATAAATTACAGGTCACAGGATGGGTATGGGCTGCACAAACTACCGGTAACAGGATGAGTATGGGATGCACAATAAATTACGGGTCACAGGATGAGTATGGGTTGCACAAACTACTGGTAACAAGATGAGTATGGGATGCACAATAAATTACCGCACAGAGGATGAGTATAGGGTGCACAAACTGGTTGGGTAAATGGAAATGATTGGGTACATTTCCTTTCACCTAATGCGACTATTCATGTGTCCGGACACCGGCGATTGTGTGGTATTGGCTATTTATTTAACCATAACTTTGCATTCATTTAATAATTATATTAAGATATGTTTTCCTTCAAATGTAGTTACATTATCGTCTACATGGCTTTATTCTGACATAAAGACCTATGGCGTTACTTTGCATATATGCAAAGTAATTATAAAATTGATTGGCTTGTGTGGAGGCCTTCACACTCCCTGAGCGAGCCATCAAGTAACTATAAAAAGGCATATATCTTAACTTTCAATTCAGTTATATTTATGCCAAAGTATTAACATGCAGCTTATATTTATGTCTTTATGATGACATAGAAAACTTCGTTTATTACAATATCTAGATTAAATTAACATTGATCTTCGGAAGGTCATAGTTCCCATATCGGTAAGGAGAGCGTCGGCCATGAAGCCTTGTTTAAAGTATGAATATTTTTCCTCTCTAATAAGGTATAATCTCTGTGATGGATTCACAAAAACTATTTTATATCTGCCTTTCTGATAACATATACAAATATAATCTTTATTTGTGAATATTTGTTAATTAAGCAATATATCAGAGGGCGTGTAGGGTTCGGTGTTCAATGAACGAAAAGGACTGGATCACTGTGTACAGGAGGCTGATATGGCAGCAAACACTCTCCTGGCGACCATATTTTTTGGATAAGTCGCTCCACACAATTGTCGCTTGGACCGTCGACTTCCTATGGCGTCACCTCTCACATATTTACGTCTAATTTCGTTATGAAATTAGATTATTTCAGAGTAAAAATAGGTTTGATCATGTTCTATGTGTAGCACTAACATTATAGTAAGTAAATATGCCATATTTCTTCATTACTTACGTAATGCTAGGACGATTTGGGTAGTTTTGGCCTGATTTGGGGTGATTGGGGTAATTCTATGGACCGTGTCTGGACACTCACCGTCCCGTGTTGTGATAATGGCGGCGACGCTCACCTAGGCGTTCCAGTGTTCTTTCTGGTGCCACACTTTATTTTTCCTACTTCTTACTTTTGTTTGTAACTGGTTTTCTACATTTAACTCTTAGGTTTTCCTAATTTTTTTTCAAATTAAAGAATATGCTTGCAATTTATTTATAAAAATATAATGGTACACGTTTATATACTTTCTGAAGGAAACATTGCTCCCATGGTGAATGCACTACTTTGCATTTAAATTTTTAAATTTTGTCCTGAGGGGCGAGTTTATTGGGCAGCGTCACTCATCCTGTGAGTGGACACACCTCTATAGTGACAGTATTGGGCAGCGCCACTCATCCTGTGAGTGGACACACCACCATAGTGACAGTATTGGGCAGCGCCACTCATCCTGTGAGTGGACACACCGCCATAGTGACAGTATTGAGCAGCATCACTCATCCTGTGAGTGCACATATTCGAACCCCAGTTGGAAACAGACCCAACTTATACATTGGATACATATACATATACATATACATATACGTTGGATACAAGACACTCCGTGTTACGGACCCGCGCCCAGCGTCCGAGCACGGAGCAGTGACGACCGCGCCATCTGTGGGTCAGCTCCCGAAACCCCCTCCAAATGGACAACGCCATCTAGTGAGGACGAGATATACTGGCCACAAGGGCTAGTTCCCCGTCCTGATCAGCCCATAACACAGCCGCTGCTGACCTCTGGTGAGGTAGAGCTTAGACAGCAACGCCATCTATGGAGTGGATAGGTGGGCGTTTGTGTCTAAGCCTGTAAGTGAGGTGCCCTAGAGTGTCCCTATTACTGATGACGTGTCCGATTACAGAGTCGACCTGGGACTGCTGTAATGGAAGTTGGATCAGTCTACCCAAGGCAGCCGTCTTGTCTCCAAGTATTTGCTGCAGCAGCTGTGAGTCACCCCCCGGATGAACACTGTGGTGTTAGCCTGCCTGTAACGTGGCAGCTGAGGGATTGTCGTACCCGGGGCTAACTGGTGGAGACGCTTAACCACTAGGGTGTTGTGGTGAGGAGAGTGATCTGTGGGATCACACGAGGCTCCTGACTAGGGCTCGCAACCCTAGTATCGGTTGTGGAGTGGCCTAACCAGCGTTGCTGATTGGAACCTGCCAGCTACTGGCTTGTAAATATCCGTGGCTTCCTGACCATAAAGGTACCGACGCGGTCGAGGGTAAGAGACCGGATGTACCCATATACCTGTGAGGCCATCAAAAATAGTGAGTCACGCCAAACAAAAAGAAGTACTGGTAAACAGGTCAGACACAACCAGTACTATGATGATGCTAAACTGAAAGAGCTTAAATCAATTGCTAGACAGACAGGTAAAGCATATAAGAGCCTTAGAACTCCTCAAATGTTAAAACTGTTTCAGGCCGCGCTTGCAGCGGCAAGGGAGAGAATGACTGAACTGAGACAAAATGAATGGGAGGGTTTTGTTAGTGGACTTAACCTGCATACTCCCCTGGGCAAAGCCTGGAAAGGCATAAACAAAATTATTGGTAAAAATAGTAGACAAGTTTCACACCCAAACCCGCTACAGAAAGCCAATCAGTTAATTGCAAAATGGGCTCAGGTTTCCAGCCTTGGAATGCTACCAGCTAGCACTGGGGAGAAATTGCAGGCGAGGTCCACAGACAGAAATTCTCTCATAAATTTCATGTTGAGCAAGCAACATGATGAATGTGATGTTCCATATACAGATTATGAATTGGATGCAGCCCTCTCCAGGGGCAGTAGCACTGCTCCTGGTGAGGACGGTATCACCTATGATATTCTAAGACTCCTACATCGTGTACCCGGTAACCCATTATTAGAATTGTTTAATGCCAGCTATGTCTCTGGGCAGTTGCCTGTATCATGGACCACCAGTCTTACGGTACCTGTACCAAAGCCTGGCCAACCTGATGCTTTCCGTCCCATCTCACTGACCAGTTGCATATGCAAAACCTTTGAGAGAATGGTGCTTAATAGATTATTGTATAGAGTTAAAGAGCACATGTCACCTGATATCAATGGTTTCACACATGGTAAAAGTGTACACAACTGTATCACAACCTTTCTTACTGTTCATGGAGATAAAAGGCACAAGTACACAACATTTCTTGATTTAAAAAATGCCTTTGATATTGCTAATAGGGAAGTGATTATGTATGAATTAGCGAGAATGGATATAGGGGGACATTTATTACAGTAGATACGAGGCTATCTTACCAACCGGAAGTCCTCTGCGCTGTTCGAAGGCTACAAGAGTGAAACTAAAGTAATGCAACTAGGCACCCCACATGGAAGAGTACTTAGTCCTACCTTGTTTAATGTTCTAATTAATGCTTTACTAAAATCAATCCCAACTAGTCCGGCAAACATCACTATCAGCTATGCAGATGACATCCTTGTGCATACTAAAACCCACCGCAAAATGCAAACAGTCTTAAATTGTATACATACAGCTTGTGAGAGCCTTGGTCTTGTAATCAACGCTGCTAAAACTAAGGTATTTAACAGACAAATTGGCAACCGCAAAAGTGGACCACGAAAACTTAAGATAGACAACATACCAATAGACTATGTCTCTTCTTTCAAATACCTTGGTGTCTCTGTCCCTTGTACCTCAACTGCAGTCGATAAGTTACATCAACAATGTAGAGACAGACTCAAGGCTCTCAGAACTGTAGTGGGGTACAGCCCGAAATATGGTGGTAATATTAGAATAGCAAGAATGATGTATTTAGCGTATATAAGGTCTCTGATAGACTATCATGCACCAGCTTTGGTCCTGCAGAATGGCAAAAGTATTGATAGACTGGAAAAAATGCAAAATGAAGCACTCAGAATTATACTTGGCTGTCCTATAACTACCAAAGTTCTCAACATGCGGAAAGAATTAAATATACTTAGCATTAGAGATAGAATATTTGAAATTAATCTTATGATGGGACTAAAGCTGCTGCGTGATAACAAAAACAACATTGTGTCAGTTGCACTGTTAGAACACATACGAAATGGAACTAGCGAGTCTAAATGGATTCAAAGAACTGCCACTCATATTAAAATGATGGGACTGCACGATGTATATACAGATGAAAGAGTACAGCCCTTCCTTCCACCCTGGCAGATAGTACCTTTTGACATCCTGACCCCTGCATACCCCACCAAGAAACTAATCACAAGCAACCCTCATGCTCAGCTTGCTGCTAAATTAAGCACCATAGAACACATTCACAATATACAAGCTGAAAACAACATTGCACAGACCATATACACTGACGGATCACTCAATACAGCTACAGGGAGGGCAGGAAGTGCTGTTATTGCTCATCGGCCCGATGGCAGCACAATTCAAAGAAATATCCGAATTAGTAACTGGGCGTCCACAATGCAAGCCGAGTTGGTAGCGATACTGGTAGCACTCGAAATTATTGACAACACTGAAGTAGACAGCTTAATTATTTCTGACTCCCTATCCTCACTACGAGCAATAAACAGTTTGCAATCAAGTAATAACGTGCTTGTCTTGGAAGCAAGACGTAGATATATAAGAATACTTAGCAAGAGGGTAAATATAAAAATGTTGTGGATTCCTTCTCACATTGGCATGCAGGAACATGACAAAGTTGACGCCCTTGCTAAGGCTGCAGTAAATAAAGACAGTATTGAATGGAATCTTGAGTTATCAAATAGGTCCCTTAAAAGTGTCATTAGACGAGAACTCCTGGATGGATTTGAAGAAAGTAGAACAGTGCAAACTGGAACTAGCAGGTCCAT
Organism: Procambarus clarkii; assembly: GCF_040958095.1. NCBI lineage: Eukaryota > Metazoa > Arthropoda > Malacostraca > Decapoda > Cambaridae > Procambarus > Procambarus clarkii. Next base: position 35,169,451 of record NC_091155.1, on the reverse strand, counting down.
CGTTCATCACAATGAAATGTGTGAAATAAAACATGTGTATGGGGCAAATAACAAAGTCAGTAGACTAACAGATGTTGTCACAGCTCGTATAAGACTTGGCTACAAGTATCTCTGGCAGTTGGGCTTGTATAGGGATCTAGATGAAGTAAAGTGTAAAGTGTGTGGACATAGGCAGGGACACACACTCGAACACTATATCTTGGATTGTTGTAAAATTGAGCCTTTTAGAGATAAATCTAAGCTCACTCTGTATGATATGGCAACCTATCTTATTACCATGGATAAATTACCTGAAATCCTTGCACTGTACCCACATTTTGCTTCCAGTAGATGAACGACATATGAGATTCAGAAACAAGTAGTGTATTGTGAGGATTAATAATAAACAGAAGCTCCCCTGTGACTCTGTAATATCCCCATTGGCCAAACTATTATGTATTAACGACAAGACCTACCATTAATGTATGATGACTTACTGTAAATATGTAGCTCGTGTAATAGCACTTTCTCTGTAACTAGCTGACATTGTATCTATAAGGTGTGAAGGATTGAAGAAATTGTTTATGTAATAATCTAAGATGAGGTCTGATAAAGACCTTTTGTGCCCTCTGTAATGCTTTTGCGCTACCGCTCACAGGATGAGTATGGGGTGCACAATAAACTAGCCTCCTTCGGCGGCAACAATCAAATCAAACAAGCCGCACTAGCTATTAGTTCTTATAAGCTGACAACTTACCCAAATAAACATTACTTCCTAATTATATATATATATATATATATATATATATATATATATATATATATATATATATATATATATATATATATATATATATATGTCGTACCTAGTAGCCAGAACTCACTTTTTGGCCTACTATTCAAGGCCCGATTTGCCTAATAAGCCAAGTTTTCCTGAATTAATATATTTTTCTAATTTTTTTCTTATGAAATGATAAAGCTACCCATTTCATTATGTATGAGGTCAATTTTTTTTTATTGGAGTTAAAATTAACGTAGATATATGACTGAACCTAACCAACCCTACCTAACCTAACCTAACCTATCTTTATAGGTTAGGTAGCCGAAAAAGTTAGGTTAGGTTAGGTTAGGTAGTCGAAAAATAATTAATTCATGAAAACTTTGCATATTAGGCAAATCTGGCCTTGCATAGTAGGCCGAGAAGTGCGTTCTGGCTACTAGGTACGACATATATATATATATATATATATATATATATATATATATATATATATATATATATATATATATATATATATATATATATATATATATATATATATATATATACACACACACACACATATTTATAATATACACACACACACTCATCCTAGCGCAGTAATTTATTGTGCAACCCATACCCATCCTGTTACCAATAGTTTGTGCAACCCATGCTCATCCTGTTACCTTTAGTTTATTGTGAAACCCATAGTTGACAGAACCATTATTATTATTCACTATGATGAAGTTGCACACTTAATGCCTGAATATATATTTTGCTTGTATGTACTCGATATTTTTGTTCACTACCTTTTGTTCAAAATGGGCTCGGTAAGAGATGCCGCAGTTTCGCATGATTACTAAATTGTCCTGGTTTCTAGGAACTGTGAGCATGGGTCTGAGGAAAAACTGTCCTTACTCTGAATACCGCAACGTCTGTGCTTATATGAATATATGTCACATACACATATTTTATAGCACACATTTAATTTGTATCTAGTTCTTTATTGTTAACTTACATAATCAAAGAACCTTGCAACATCTACATTCGAGGAAGGATTCCAGAAGCAGTTAACAACTGCCATTTCTTGTTTCTGGAATTCTTCTTTATGCTGTAGGTAAAGTAGTTAATAGAACTACTGTCTCCTGCTCCTGGGGTTAGTGGTTCGAGACTACTTGTGCCCAGGGTGAATGTGGAGGTCAGTAGTTCGACCTTGGAGGTGGACCTCGATATACACCTAACGAATAGACATGCACAAGCTGCCTGTCCTCAGTGTATATTTTACACACACACACACACACACACACACACACACACGTGAGTGTGTGATTATGCGAGACTGGCTAACATCAGAACAGCCTTCAGGAACCTGTGTAAGGAATCATTCAGAACCTTCTATACCACATATGTAAGACCAATCCTGGAGTATGTGGCCCCAGCATGGAGTCCGTACCTTGTCAAGCACAAGGCGAAGCTTGAAAAAGTTCAGAGATATGCCACTAGGCTAGTCCCAGAACTGAGAGGCATGAGCTACGGAGAAAGGCTGCGAAAAAAGCACCTCACGACACTAGAAGGCAGAAGAGTATGGGAGACATGATCACTACCTACAAAATTCTCAGAGGAATTGACAAGGTAGATAAAGATAAACTGTTTAACACGGGTGGTACGCAAACAAGGGGACACAGGTGGAAACTGAGTACCCAAATGAGCCAGAGGGACGTTAGAAAGAACTTTTTCAGTGTCAAAATAGTTAACAGATGTAATGCATTAGGCAGTAATGTGGTGGAGGCTGACTCCATACACAGTTTCAAATGTAGATATGATAGAGCACAGTAGGCTCAGGAATCTGTACATCAGTTGATTGACAGTTGAGAGGCGGGACCAAAGAGCCAGAGCTCAACCCCCCAAGCACAATTAGGTGAGTACACACACACACACTCACTCTCTCCCTCTCATAAGGGAGGTGGTGGCCGAGTGGACAGCGCTCTAGACTCGTGGACCTAGGGAGTAAATGTTACTCCTACTGCTATGTAACAAGATTTTGTTGGTACATTTTCATGTAAATTCACAACTCTTCGCGCCGGAAACAAGTCATGAGAGAGCCACACAATAATTTTCGGATCTAACCTTCATTCTTTCTCAATGTGTTGTATACAATGAAATGATTATACATTGCTCTGTTGTGAACATTGTATACAGTACCTCAAGATATACATCCCACAACAGTTAACTAGCTCCCAGATACCTAATTAATTCCCTACTCTCTGTAAATGTTAATGTGATGTCACCGAGCAGTAAATAGGTACCTGGAAATTAGACAGTTGCTACGGGTTGCTTCCTGGTGTGTGTGTACTCACCTATTTGTACTCACCTATTTGTGCTTGCGGGGGTTGAGCTTTGGCTCTTTGGTCCCGCCTCTCAACTGTCAATCAACTGGTGTACAGATTCCTGAGTCTACTGCCTAATGCCTAATCACTGCCTAATGCATTCCATCCGTTAACTACTCTGACACTGAAAAAGTTCCTTTTAACGTCTCTGTGGCTCATTTGGGTACTCAGTTTCCACCTGTGTCCCCTTGTTCGCGTCCCACCAGTGTTGAATAGTTTATCCTTGTTTACCCGGTCGATTGTTTGTGTGTGTGTGTGTGTGTGTGTGTGTGTGTGTGTGTGTGTGTGTGTGTGTGTGTGTGTGTGTGTGTGTGTGTGTGTGTGTGTGTGTGTGTGTGTGTGTGTGTGTGTGTGTGTGTGTGTGTGTGTGTGTGTGTGTGCGAGAGAAAAAAATTAGTTAGTCAGTAATAGTTGATTGACAGTTGAGAGGCGGGCCGAATGAGCAGAGCTCAACCCGCGCCTGCACAACTAGGTGAATACTCTCTCACTCTCTCTGTCTCTCTCTCTCTCTCTGTCTGTCTCTCTCTCTGTCTCTCTCTCTCTCTCTCTCTCTCTCTCTCTCTCTCTCTCTCTCTCTCTCTCTCTCTCTCTCTCTCTCTCTCTCTCTCTCTCTCTCACCACTCACATATGTGTTGTATGTGGATGCTGAAGTTCAGTCTCTTGTCTATGTATAGGTCAAGGAACTTTCCATAATCATTATTGCTAATGTTAACATTGTGTATCTGAAGTTGAATTTGGTTTCAGGATTTACTTTCGAACAAAAATAGTAGTCGGTCTTTTTTATGTTTGATGTGAGTTTGTTAGTTTACATCCATGAGTGGACTTTTTAAATCTATTATTTTCATTATTATATAGTGCGTTTGGGTTGGGGTCTGAATAGAGGAAGGTAGCATCGTCAGCACTTATGTTTACACTTATTAGAAGTATCTAAGTATCAACTAAAGTATCTTCACACTTGACTTAAACTTTAGTAGCTATTTTCTGGACCATTCCTCAAGTTTCGGAGGTCAACGAAGATGGAATTCACATGAAATGGCTTATGTTACCATCACTAATAATGTTGTGTTTTCTGTCTAGCTTCAGACACGGTCATGTTACAATTGTGTCTTAGAGAGTTGCGCGCAATTAAGCATAATAGAAATCACTTACAATTAATGCAGGATGGTAGAAAATCACTTACAATTAATGCATCAAGTTTGGAGACTTGAATTGAAATTGAAATTGAAATAAGTTTATTGAGGTAAAATACACACAAATGGATGAGGTAGCTCAAGCTATTCTCACCCCGTTCAGTACATCGTGTTAATACATACATAGACACACACACTTGTACACATTTTAGTGTAACAAGCAAGGCAAATAGTTCTGTCTGATGGGTAGAGGCAACTGCACTTGCAGCTGCACCCGTGTGGCGGTGTAGGAAACCATCAATGTATATGATTTGAGAGAGAGAGAGAGAGAATGATCTGTAGACAGAGCATCAATATAGCGTAAGGTATTGGGCTTTGCCTCAAGATGAAGCATAATAAAGAACCCGAATATCAGGAGAAAAAATTACATTAAAAACTGTCCACATGATACATATATATAATCACGTTTTAAACATTTTAATTGTATTATTTGCATATATATATAATTAGGAAGTAATGTTTATCTGGGTAAGTTGTCAGCTTTTATGAACTAATAGCTAGTGCGGCTTGTATACTGGGTACATCCGGTCTCTTACCCTCGACTGCGGCGGTAACTTTATGGTCAGGAACCCACAAATATTTACAGTTCAAGTTCAAGTATGTTTATTGAGACAAGAAAAAAATACATTTCAAAGGGATAGAGTAACTTAGGCTATTTCTACCCCCTCTACTTCAAGTCCCTCAAGGGGCGCACAAATTCAGTAAGTACAAATAGACAATTAACATTACAAGAATCCCATTTAACATTGCAGGTTAATATAGTAAGTACAGCATACAATTGTTACACTCTTGGGGCAAAATTTTTGTAGCTCCTAAGTATACAGTCTATCATACCATTATCACACATACAAACAATTTGATGTGGTACATTACTTATTTCCTTATTTCTATAGTTATCAATAAGTTGACACTCTAATACATAATGTTCTAAGGTGTGGGCGTGCGGCATACTACATAATTTACACTCCTTATCTTTTTCACTGACATCAACTCCGTATTGCCAGATATATTTGTATCCTAATCTTAATCTCATGTAAATTGAATCCTTCCAAGTTGACTTTCCTTTATCATAGGTGAAGGACGAGTTTGTATTTATTACTGAATAATTCTTAAGTGTGTTACTACTATCCACTATTGCCATTCTTTTTTATCATTTCTTCATCTTCATTTCCTCTTATTAATGTTATATATACATGTACACATAATCATACATACATGTACATATATATACATATGCGGTAAATCCAGAGAAATGAAATATGGAATTTTCCGCATACAAATGATTATTGTTTCGTGATCGTCAATTGCATATATACATATACATACATATACATTCACATACATATTCAATCACCCACACAAATACACACATCAATAATCTTTGTATCACAAGTGATTCAACAAGAGGCTCACAAGTCACTATACTAGGCACTTTACATCTATGGTGAGTCGTCCAATTACTAGTCTTGCTCTACACCCACCCAACTGGGCGGCAGCTTTACAGTCATGTGCTCCACACCCACCCAACTGGGCGGCAGCTTAACAGTCATGTGCTCCACACCCACCCAACTGGGCGGCAGCTTAACAGTCATGTGCTCCACACCCATCCAACAGGGCGGCAGCTTAACAGTCATGTGCTCCACACCCATCCAACTGGGTGGCAGCTTTACAGTCATGTGCTCCACACCCACCCAACTGGGCGGCAGCTTAACAGTCATGTGTTCCACACCCACTCAACTGGGCGGCAGCTTAACAGTCATGTGCTCCACACCCACCCAACTGGGCGGCAGCTTTACAGTCATGTGCTCCACACCCACCCAACTGGGCGGCAGCTTAACAGTCATGTGCTCCACACCCACCCAACTGGGCGGCAGCTTAACAGTCATGTGCTCAACACCCACCCAACTGGGCGGCAGCTTAACAGTCATGTGCTCCACACCCACCCAAATGGGCGGCAGCTTTACAGTCATGTGCTCCACACCCACCCAACTGGGCGGCAGCTTAACAGTCATGTGCTCCACACCCATCCAACTGGGCGGCAGTTTAACAGTCATGTGCTCCACACCCACCCCACTGGGCGACGGCTTTACAATCATTTGCATGAATTACTTACAGTAAGCAAATTTTAGATACTTCGCTAAGATTTCGGGCAGCACATCATTATAAATGAAGTACTTACACTTTTCTTGGACACCAATGATGGTGTTATCTCTGAATTCCGCGATTTTTTTTAAATTCCAGTACTGTATATAATGACGCAAAGTATGCGAATAGTTCTGCAATAGTGATCCTATCCTGCGTCATAATTTACATACATATCTACTTCTGTTTTGTGTATTAAAATTACTACATTTTTATGTTAATTTATTTCTGTAAATGATGATGATGATAAATTTCAATAAATGTAAGTAAGAACATAAGAATGGAAACTGGTCGCGTAAATGGAAATGGTTGGGTACATTTCCTTTCACCTACCTAATGCGAATATTCATGTGTCCGGACACTGGCGATGGTGTGGTATTGCCTATTTATTTGACCATATCTTTGCTTTCATTTAAGATATGTTTTCCTTGAAATGTATTTACATTATCGTCTACATCTGTCTTTATTCTGAAATAAAAACCTTTGACGTTACTTTGCATATATGTACATTAATTATAAAATTGATTGGCTTGTGTGCAGGCCTTCACACTCCCTGAGCGAGCCATCAAGTAACTATAAAAAGGCATATATCTTCACTTTCACTTCAGTTATATTTATACCAAAGTATTAACATGCAGCTTATATGTCTTTCTGATGACATAAAAAACTTCGTTTTTTACAATATATAGATTCAATTAACATTGATTTTCAAAAGGTCATAGTTCCCATCGAAAGGGAGAGCGTCGGCCAAGAAGCCTTGTTTAAAATATGAATATTTTTCCTCTCTAATAATTTATAATCTCTGTGATGCATTAACACAAACTATTTTATATCTGCCTTTCTGATAACATATATAAATATAATCTTTATTTGTGAATATTTGTTAATTAAGCAATATATCAGAGAGCGTGTAGGGTTCGGTGTTCTATGAACGAAAAGGACTGGAGTAGTTTAAATAGCGAACGCATACCAACGAATAACGCTAGTATCTATATAACAAATTTATTGTCATGTGGAATTGATTTAACTTCCAGACACTTTTTTTAATAAATATTAAATATTTTGTGGCTGTTTATGAAAAATATTATTATAAATACACATTCTACTTGTTAATATTACCAATTAAATTTGCGACAATTTGAGCCATGAAATACGACGACTGGATCACTGTGTACAGGAGGCTGTTATGGCAGCAAACACTCTCCAGGCGACCATATATCTTGGATAAGTCGCTCCACACAATTGTCGCTTGGACCGTCGACTTCCTATGGCGTCACCTCTCACATATTTACGTCTCATTTCGTTATGAAATTAGATTATTTCAGAGTAAAAATAGGTTTGATCATGTTCTACGTGTAGCACCAACATTATAGTAAGTAAATATAAAATATTTCTTCATTACTTACGTAATGCTAATACGATTTGGGTAGTTTTGGCCTGATTTGGGCGATTTGGGTAATTCTATGGACCCATAATTAGCTCTACTGATCTACCTGTTGAACAACAAGGTGAGGATTGCTGTAACATAGCCAACACCCTAATTAATTCAAAGATCAGTGTCAATGTTCAAATCAAATCGGCTATTAGGATAGATAAAAACAATCCCCGTAACAGGAGAATGCTCATCAAACTTGCAAATCCCTCTGCGAAGTTTGACCTCATGCAAACAGCTGCTCAGCAAAAAACCAACCTCTATATAAATGAGTGTCTTACAAAGCAGCGTGGATCCCTCCTCTACAGGCTGCGCCAAATTCGCAAACAAAACCCTGGTCTTATCAAGCAGTGCTACACAAGGAATGGTACGATTTTTGCGAAGAAAGAAGCTACAGGAAAAAGATATGAAATAAAATGTGACCAACAACTCCTGGCCTTCTTAAGTGATTGTGGTATATCTGAAAACCTGAACCCGACCAATGCCAGTACTTAAAATAACTCTTTCAGTGCCTGAGCCTAACCTAACTTAATCTAACTTTGTCTAAGGTGCTGTCTCTGCCTTACCATTTACCTGATGTTCTCCTATTCATATAATTTCCTAAATAATCCATCAAGTCTCCATGCACTTATGCAAGCATCTACCTCAGTTTCATTGTAAAATTTTACTCTTAAATCTAATCTTACCCTATTCCATTTATATTTTAAATTTATTTGTATTGATCTATGTCATTTATTGAAATCAATTATTGATCTCATTTTTGTTCTTTTAATTAAGTTCATACTAATTATAAGTTAAAACTAAGCTTAATAAAATTTATTATCTTTAAGATTATTTTACTTTACAATTATCATTTGTCAAATTTTTTTATATATTCATCTTGACAGTCTCTACTGATTTTTTGTTCTCTCCGCCAAACTTGTGTATCCTCCATGGCTATCTAGTGACCTTAATTCTACCTCTAATTGTTTCAATTCCTTGTTTGCTTGCATTTATTGTTGTGTCTTGCCATAATTATTCTCTAATTTAGCAGACTCAATACTTTGTAAGCTCTTATTGTATTGTTATATTATTATATTGTGTTTTGCTATTATTACTTCCTATTTTACAGCAGATTTGTTTTTCATCTGTTCATGTAATTGCTTATCTTATTGTATTGTGACATTCTTTTCTATATTGATATATATTTTCTGTCTATTGTTACTTACAGTGTACCTGAGAGTACCTGTAAGCAATCTACCTCATTTTTCATTTTTGCTCAATTTTTTTTTGTATTGCTTAGTCTTGTTTATATTTTTGTTTTGTATATCTATATCTTGTGTTTTGTATAGTCCATGTTTATATGTTTTTTTCTTTTATCTCATTCATTACCTAGGTTTCCTAGCCTAGCCATACTCCCTTACTCCATTGTACCCCTGTAAGCCCCTTTTGTGTTTGTTTGGTACAGTATTGTGTACATTTATTTCTTTTTGTTTTTCTTGTTTTTCTTGCAATCAGCTTTTTTTATGCAGTCAAGTATAGACCCAGAACTTAACCTCTTATCCACTATCTATGACAATAATCACTTTAATGATCTAAATTGCAGATATTTTGCAGCACATGATGTAAACAATGTATTAACTCATAGTCACAATATCTCTGTAATCAATTTGAACGTTAGATCCCTAGGTAAACACTTCGATGATGTTAGTGCCTTGATTGAAGCTATTGACAACAAATTCTCTTTTATTATACTTACTGAAACATGGTTGAAAGATGATACTACTCAACTCTTTAACATGCCTAACTACTCAGCAATCCACAACTGTCGTCAACTTCAGAGAGGTGGTGGCACTGCTCTTTACTACCACCAAGAACTAACATGCTTAAAAGAAATTAGAACTAGAGACTGCTATGGGGAGTATATCTTCGCCAGCTTCAGAGTCAAGGGTGCCGAGTCTATCCTGTCTGTGGGTGCAGTTTATAGAATTCCTAACACTGATGTGTCCGAATTCAACTCAAACCTTAGAAATCTAATACTTGATAACAGACTGAACAAAAACCACCTAATTATCGCAGGGGACTTTAATATTGACCTCTGCGAGCCAGAACACCCTACTGCTGTTAGCTTCCTCAACTGTATGAATTCCTGCTTCCTCGATGTTGACTTACGCAAGGGTTTTGACACTGTTAACCACAATAACCTTCCTCTGAAACTCCAACACTATGGATTTAGAGGTCACTCCCTTCAGTACTTGCAATCTTATCTCTGTCAGCAGTATATTTCAGTGAGCGCTGTTACTTCTCCCTCTTTTTCAATTAACATTGGCATTCTGCAAGGGTAGCATACTTAGTCCAGTTGTTTTTCTCATATATATCTTCCAAGTACCTTCATATTTTCTCTATATCACATGAAGAAGAAACATCATGTTTTCTCACATGCTAACCCACTTATTCTAAATGACACAGTGAATTCTGAACTAAATGAAGTCCATTAAATTGACTGTTAACAAACTTACCCTTAACATCGACAAGGCATTTTGCATTTTTATTTGGAAAGAAGTTCAACAATCAAATTAATCTTAAGACTATGATGACCAAACCACACACCTGAAGATGAGACGACAACGTCCTGGACCATTATCATAATCGATTTGATAATGGTCCAGGATGGACCGAAATGTCGTCGTCTCCTCATCTTCTGGTGTGTGGTTTGGTCATCATATCTGGACCATGACCTAGATTCAGGAAGCTCTGTGTATTTCTTCGTAAGTGGGTTTGCTCTGAGTATATGTAGTATCAGAGGCTAGGTCCAGGTTTAGATGGAATGGATGAAAATGTGGGTAAAATGGGTTTTGGCTGTGCTATGATACACAACATTTAGGCATATTTGGTGGAAATTGTCTCCAATTTGATGGCGATATCTTAAATTTCCCCAACTTTAATCAAATCTGCTAGGTCAGGGATAGGTAAGGCTATGTAGGGTAGGTTGGAATATGTGAAAACTCGGGTAAAATGGTCTTTGGCTGAGCTATGTAACAAATCATTTTGGGTATATTGGGTAGAAATTGTCTTAAATTAGGTTGAATTTAGGTGAGTAAGCATAAATTTCCCGAACTCTAATCAAATCTAGCTTGGGATATGCTAGGTCAGGTTAGGTAAGGCTGTGTAAGGTAAGATGGAATAGGTGAAAAACTTGGATGAAATGAACTTTGACCATGCTAAGATACAAAACATTTGGGTATATTCGGTGGAAATTGGCATAAATTAGGTAAAATTTAGGTGGGAAAGGCATAAATTTTGCCAACTATAATCAAATCTGACTTTGGATATGCCAGGAGAGGATGGGGTAGGGTTGTCTAGGGCAGGTTGGAATAGGTGAAAACTCAGCTAAATGAGCTTTGGCCGTGCTATGTTCCAAATTTGGCTTTGGTGATGCTATGATACACAACATTTGGGTATATTTGGTGGAAATTGCCTTAAATTAGGTCATATTTAGGTGGCATAGCATAAATTTCGCCAACTTTAACCAAATCCAGGTTTGGATATGCTAGGTCAGGTTAGGTGAGGTTGTGTAGGGTAGTATGGAATAGGAGAAAATGGGCTTTGGCAGTGCTATGCTACGCAACATTTGGGTATATTTGGTGGAAATTGCCATAAATTATGTCGAATTAAAGTGGCATAGCTTAAATTTCACCAACTTGAACTAAATCTAGGTTTGATTATGCCAGGTCAGGTTAGGTGAGGTCGTGTAGGGAAGGACATATATAATATCTTAGGGTAATGAACTAGCATGTTTATGAAATAGTGTAAATTTTCCTCTTTGGGGTTCGAGCTATATGGCAGACTCATATAATGTATGGACAGAGGCGACATAGGCTTGCATGTGAGGATATTGGATGCTCATATTTAGTTAGTTTAGCTAGGTTGAATTTAGTCAAATTTGCGTAGTATAAGTATATTTTTTATAAATTTAGATGAATTTAAGTTTTAACAAGATGCATTTTGATAAGATATAGCAAATTTGTCTAAAATTATCATAGAAAATACTGACTTCACCTAACCCCACCTGCCCTAACATAACTAAGGCTAGAACAAATAAGTCTGTTAGATAGTTTGAATAAATACATATATATGGTGGTCTGATTGGAGAGAATGTAACAAGGAAGGTATTAATAAGACATAACAACAGTGGACATATGTTAGATGAATAGTTTAGCACTAATAATGTTGATATCTTAATGGAAAAAGAATGTGTTATATATTGAGCTCATCGGAAGTCATATGCACCATTTTTATATGTGAAATTCTGACTTTTAGGGAGTTGGTTAAACTCAGCATATTATAATTAATGTCCTAAATATACCCAGAAAAATATCATGCAAATTGTGTATTGTTTAACCTAGTTGGTTGTGTTTGTATATATATAGCACAATTAATATACTTGTGTATTAATTGTGCAGATTATGTATTTTGCATAAGTTGTATGATTATTGCAATTATGTATTGATTATATTTCTATAAATTGTGTATTGTTTTGTGCAAGTTTGTATTAATTGTATATGTTTTTGTAAGTGTATTTGCGGAAATTGCTTAGTTGTGTATTTAATGAATATGTGCTAGTTATGTATTGTTCATATTTTGGTAAGTTGTGTATTGATTATATTTTTGAGCAAGTTGTGTAAATGTCGCAATTGTATTTGTGTAAATCGTGTATTTATGCTAGTTGTGTATTTTCATATTTGGGGTAGTTATGTAGTGTGCATATTTGTGCTAGATATGCATTTGTACAAGTTGTGTAATAATTATGAAAGATGTGTAATATTTGTATAAGTTGTGTATTAATTGCGCATGTTGTGTAATTGCATATGGACGAATTGTTTATTTATGCCTTTGTGTATTGATTGTCATTGTTCAAGTTGAGTAATTATATAGCAAGTTTTCTTGTATTAATTGTGCAAAGATGTAAAATAATTACACAAACTGTGTAATAATTGTCCATGTTTTATAATAATTTTTGTGATAATAGTGCATTTATGCAAGTTGTGTTTTTAATATTTTCTAAGTGGAACTGGTGCAACTGTATTTGTGTGTGAAAATTGTGTATTTTGTGTAAGCTCTGTAATCTGATAAAATAGATCTTCATGGTGTAAGTGTATTTTGGTTTATGAGACAATGTGTGGGTATTTTGTGAAAATTATGTTTGTGAAATTGTGTAATTTTAGTGAAAGCGCATTTTTTATTGTCTAAATGCATATGCATTTTGATATATTTGTGGAAAATACTGTACTTTGTGTAAATGTCATACTCTGAGTGTCCATGCAATATTGTGTAAATGCTACATTTTCATGTCCAACTGACATATTTTTGCATGTAAATGTTATATTTTTGTCTATAAATGATATATATTTGTGTGATGGCATATTTTGAGTGTAAATAATATATTTTGTGAATAAATGTCATATTTGGTGTGTAGATGCCGTATTTTCTGTGTGCATGGCATAAATTGCATCTGATTAATGGGGAAATGGTGGCAAAAAACTAGGCTATTCTCTATGAATGTATAGGTTGTGGAGTATGAGTAGGTATGTATGCTTGTATTTGCGAGTGTTGGTTTAGAAACAAGTTACCTGATTTGCGTAGCAAATCTAGGATTTTTTTGAGGTGTAGAAATGATTAGCCTATGAATATAGTGGCTAGCATCTAGCTGAGTTGCTAGATGGATGAATTGAGGTGCGACATTTGGATAGCTATTTGATGGATGTGAGGACAGTTGACTAGCCTATGAACACAGCCACTAATCCGCTGTACTGCCAGATGTGTGGTAACTACTTGTGGATTATAGTAGAATATCTAGCTATAGGGTTTCATAATTGCTGTTGTGTATAAAACTAGAATAAGAGCTATTTATTATAATTATTATTGTAAACTAATGCTTTAAGTGGGATCCCTTGGTTGTTTTCAGCATAGGGTGGACATGAATGAGATTGGGTGGAATTATATAGGAGCTGCCTCGTATGGGCCAATAGGACCTCTGCAGTTACCTTTATTTTTATGTTCAGCTCACCTGCTATGCTGCCAGATGTACGATTCTGCTTAAATTGCAGTACGACATTTGGGCTCCTGTTATACTTTTGAACTTATCACTGAATAATGATTACAGTTGTGGATGACTAAAATGTATATTCTTAGTCCTCTGATTAGGTTAGGTGGGGATGTCTAGTCTACTCATTTTTGAATAATAACATTAAATACATATGCCAGTAGAACGCTAAAGGCCGCATTGGTCATCTGGTGACGTCACACATAGTTGGCCAGTCAGGTGCTGTGATACCTTGTCACTTATATGCTAATGGCCAGCAATACCTTATCCCTATACCTGAGGCGGCTTTTCACGATGTCACTAAACAACAACAATAACTGGTCTGTAGAATGTATTTGTTTGTTATATATAATAAGTTTGGATAGGATGGTTTGATCGAGTTTATATATAACAGAAAATATAAGCAATGAGCGAAAATACGAGCCAATGAAGCCGAATATCGACTCTGGTGAAACACAGAGTACAGTTGAGGTATTAAGCCAGATTAAGAGTTCACACTTATGTGTGAACCTCCTGGGATCCGAATTTAGCCCGTTGACGCCTCGCGCCACATTAGGGATGATGACGTCAGAAACGAAGGCCTTATTTCAAAACATAAGAGGCTTGCTTTTACTGAATGAGTATTTTTGATTTGTTATATGCTACAGTAAGGTGTGCGAGGTATGTTTTGAGCGAATGTGAGACGTGTATGTGGTTAGGATCAATATTGGATTACTACTGAACTTGCATTGAAATTGCCATTGCCCAGGGCTCTGTTTTTTCATATATATGACTGATAGCAGTTTTCATTTTTATTTTGCCCTATGAGAAATAAACGATCCTTCAAGGAAGATTGTCAAAGCTCAAATTACATTTCTAGAAAGACGAAGAACAAGAAATAGGGGTGACATGATAGAGGTGTGACTGAATGGTCATAGTAAAGTGAGATATTAATAACTTATTAAACGTATAAACATGAAACAGAACAGGAATAAATTGGATAGGTTTTAGATATAGGAAAAGACCTGGGTAAATACAGGTAGCAGGGGACGAACTTGAAAATACACACATAGCTTCTTGCTCTGTGTTGCTCCCCCTTTTGCTACATGCAATGGCCGATGGTTGGAAGTAAATAGGAAATTAAAAATAGACTAGGGATGATGGTATTTTACATTAGGTTCAGGGTTACTGTTGTATCGCAAAACACACGACTCATAGACCGGCTTTTTAATCCCCTTGATCGTGCCTGTGCAGGAACGCTCAGCGGCTAGCTGGTGACGTCATTGACCATTGGTTATGCCTGTGCAAGGTTCACTGGGGTAACGAAATTTGGGTATGCCAGGGACCGGCCTTTTAATCCTACCCCCAGGCAAATTGAAGACTGGCTACCCGATGACGTAACAAAAAACACACGAGACATGTACCGGCCATCACCATTTGTAACGAAAAACACACGAGACAAGTACCGGCCGTCGAAAAAAGTTCGTGAAAAAGGGGGGGTGCGTAGACCAGCATCGAAAAAAAGTTTGTGAAACCGGGGGTGCGTAGACCGGCCGTCGAAAAAAGTTTGTGAAACCGGGGGGGGGGGGGGGTGCGTAGACCGGCCTCGAAAAAAGTTCGTGAAACCCAGGGTGCGTAGACCGGCCTCGGAAAAAAGTTTGTGAAACAAGGGGTGCGTAGACCGGCCTCGGAAAAAAAGTTCATAAAACCAAGGGTGCGTAGACCGGCCTCGGAAAAAAAGTTTGTGAAACCCAGGGTGAGTAGAGCGGCCACGGAAAAAAAGTTTGTGAAACCCAGGGTGCGTAGACCGGCCTCGGAAAAAAAGTTTGTGAAACCCAGGGTGCGTAGACCGGCCTCGGAAAAAAGTTTGTGTAACCCAGGGTGCGTAGACCGGCCCCGGAAAAAAGTTCGTGAAACCGGGGGTGCGTAGACCGGCCCCGGAAAAAAACAAAACGGCCGGGCATAGGGGCTGCGACTATGCCCGTCCCTCCAAAAAATCAAAACGGCCGGGCATAGGGGCCTTCCGTCCATGCAGAAATATGGATACCCCCCCCCCCCTGCGCCTATGCCCGGCCTTCCAAAAAATCAAAACGGCCGGGCATAGGGGCTGCGACTATGCCCGTCCCTCCAAAAAATCAAAACGGCTGGGCATAGGGGCCTTCCGTCCATGCAGAAATATGGATACCCCCCCTGCGCCTATGCCCGGCCTTCCAAAAAATCAAAACGGCCGGGCATAGGGGCTGCGACTATGCCCGTCCCTCCAAAAAATCAAAACGGCCGGGCATAGGGGCCATTTCCACTACTCACCACCACCCACCACCGCCGCCACCACCAGCCGCCACCACTAGCCGCCGCCATCACCGCCACCGCCTGCCACCAGCCGCCATCACCGCCACCGCCCGCCACCAGCCGCCATCACCGCCACCACCAGCCGCCATCACCACCACCACCAGCCGCCACCAGCTGCCACCGCTACCAGCCGCCACCACCAGCTGCCATCACCACCACCACCAGCCGCCACCGCCATCACCGCCACCACCAGCCGCCGTCAGCTGCCACCGCCATCAGCTGCCAGCTGCCACCGCCTGCCACCGCTCGCCACCGCCCGCCACCACCAGCCGCCACAGCCGCCACCACCGCCACCGCTCGCCACCGCCCGCCACCACCAGCCGCCACAGCCGCCACCACCGCCACCAGCTGCCACCGCCCACCACCAGCCGCCACCACCCGCCACTAGCTGCCACCACCAGCCGCCATCGCCCGTTGCAACAGTCGCCACTGCCAGCGCCACCACCAGCCGCCACCCACCACCACCACCAGCCACCACCAGCTGCCACCGCCCGCCACCACCAGCCGCCAACAGCTTCCACCGCCTGCCACCAGCTGCCACCACCGCCAGCCGCCACCACCAGCCGCCACCACCCGCCACAAGCCGCCACCACTTACCACCGCCGCCACCACCCACCACCGCCGCCCGCCATCACCCACCACAGCCGCCACCACCCATCACAGCCGCCACCACCCACCACCGCCGCCCACCACTACCGCCCGCCACCGCCGCCACTGTCCGCCACCGCCGCCACTGTCCGCCACCGCCGCCACTGTCCGCCACCGCCAGACACAGCCGCCACTGTCCGCCACCGCCGCCACTGCCACCACTGTCCGCCCCACTCCACTGTCAGCCACCGCCGCCACAGCCGCCACTGTCCGCCACCGCCGCCACTGTCCACCACCACCGCCACTGTCCGCCACAGCCGCCACTGTCCGCCCGCCGCCACTATCTGCCACCGCCGCCACTGTCCGCCCGCCGCCACTATCTGCCACCGCCGCCACTGTCCGCCCGCCGCCACTGTCCGCCCGCCGCCACTATCTGCCACCGCCGCCACTGTCCACCATTGCCGCCACTGTCCGCCACAGCCGCCACTGTCCGCCCGCCGCCACTGTCCACCACCGCTGCCACTGTCCGCCACAGCCGCCACTGTCCACCACAGCCGCCACTGTCCGCCCGCCGCCACTATCCGCCACCGCCGCCATTGTCCGCCACAGCCGCCACTCTCCGCCGTACAGCCTCCCCTCTCTCCGTTCCCTTCCTCTCTTCTTCTCTGTCTCACTCTCTTCTTGTTCTGTCCCTATTTTTCTTGTTCTCTCTCTCTTCTTTTCACACTCTTCTCTCTCTCTTACATTACCTATCTGCATGTCTCTTCTTCTCTCTCTCTCTTACATTACCTATCTGCATGTCTCTTCTTCTTCTCTCTCTCACTCTCTCCTCTTCTCTCTCTCTCTCTCTCTCTCTCTCTCTCTCTCTCTCTCTCTCTCTCTCTCTCTCTCTCTCTCTCTCTCTCTCTCTCTCTCTCTCTCTCTTTCTCTCTTTCTTCTCTCTCTTCTCTTCTCTTCTCTTCTCTTCTCTCTCTCTCTCTATCTTCTCTCTCTTCTCTCTATCTTCTCTCTCTTCTCTCTTTCTCTCTCTCTCTCTCTCTCTCTCTCTCTCTCTCTCTCTCTCTCTCTCTCTCTCTCTCTCTCTCTCTCTCTCTCTCTCTCTCTCTCTCTCTCTCTCTCTCTCCTTTATCCTCTCTCTAATCTCTTTCTTCTCTCTCTTCTCTCTCTCTCTCTCTCTCTCTCTCTCTCTCTCTCTCTCTCTCTCTCTCTCTCTCTCTCTCTCTCTCTCTCTCTTCTCCCTCCTCCCCCTTCCTCTCCCTCTCCCCCTCTCTCCTTTGTCTCTCATCTTCTCTCTCTTCTTCTTCTCACTCTGCTCTGTCTTTTCTTCTTTCTTTCTCTCTCTCTCTATTATCTACCTTTCTCTTCTTCGCTTTGCTCTCTTTTTCTTATTATCTCTGTTCTCTTTTTTCTCTCTCTTGTTCTCTTTTTCTTTCCTCTTTATGTCTCTTCTCTCTTTTTCTCTCCTTTTTCTCTCCTATCTTTCCTTCTTTCTCTCTCTATTTCCCTTTTTCTTCTCTTTGCTCTCTTTCTTATTCTCCTTCTCTCTCTTTTCTCTCTCCTCTCTTTCTTCTCACCTCTCTCTCTCTCTCCTTATATCTCTCTCTTCTCACCTCTCTCTCTCTCTCTCCTTATATCTCTCTCTTCTTCTCTTTCCCTCTCTTCTCACTTTTTCTGCTTCTGTCTTTCTCTCATCTTCTCGACACTCTCTCTCTCTCTTTCTCCCTCTCTTCCCCTTCTGTCTTCCTCTCTCCTTTTTGTCTCTGATCTCTCTCTCCATCTTTCTAAATGCAATAAAGATAATTATACCTAATAAATTCAACCTTTGCTCCAAAACGTTATATCATGACATTTAAAATACGGTTTATTAAAACGTTTTGACCTCACGTTTTAAAGTCGTCTATACAAATTCTCAAAATACGTATTTTAAACGTAATTTAAAACGTGCCCAAAACAATGAAATGTCGTTTTTAGGACGTTTTTAAAACGTGAAAATGTTTGGTGGGATTCTAATGCTTGTAGGCGAGAACCGTTGTGAACGCCACCTAGCGCACAAGTACATGAGCGCCCAAAATACTTTTACACAAAAGACATGTACAGACAGGCGTGTAACTTCTGCCTTCTTTTTTATTAATTAATATTACATATTAGGTGCTTACCTACAATAGTTATCATTATATGCAAGTATAACTATCACATAATAAATATGAAAGGAGTCTGTCCAAAAACTGACAAAAGTGTTGTGTTTTGTGCGTTGTATCGTGTTTGTGGTCATTCGTGGTGTGTGTGTTTTTTTTTTTAGATATATATAAGAGTTGTTACATTCTTGTACAGCCACTAGTACGCGTAGCGTTTCGGGCAGGTCCCTGGAATACGATCCCCGCCGCGAAGAATCGTTTTGTTTGCGTTGTGTTGTGTTTACGCTGGCGGGCGGCGTCCTTACCAACTCCGGATTATGTCCATCACATCACTAAACCTCATTTAATAACTATATGCCTGCTAAATAGAAGATTTTAATTGTAAATAGCATTATATTGTCGTTTTAATATGGAACACGTACACAAATGCGAAACGTCCTAAGTGGTAGAGATATTAGTGAGCGATGTTGTCAGTGTACAAAGCGTCTTGAATCCTTCAAGCTAACGGTGGTGCTCCTTCCCTATTACAAATTTGTTTATGAATGTATTTGCTTATTGTCTTGCCTATTTTTGTGGATCTGCTTGTATTCTGTTTATTACAACTTGTTTATTACCTTTCATATTTACTTATTGATTATATATTTGATTGAAAAAAATAAATAAAAAGAATGCAAAGTAGTGCATTCACCAGGGAGCCCCAGACCCCCCGCGCCGGCTACCCACACCTCAGTTCTTGAGGCTGATGCTATGGGCGATGGTCGTGTACTCTGGCTCCGGTGTCGCTACTGCACTGTGCTTTGCATGTGGTGTTGGTTTTGTGGGTGCGAGAGCCAGGAGTTATCTTCAGTACTCGGGCTGCATGCGCCTAGTGCTGCCTTCCCTAGGTGCCCTGTAAGTACTGCCCTTGGGGCTTGGGGTCACCTTCCACAGGCTCCTCGGGGTCTGCCTCTGCTGGTCCGTTTTACCTTTCGGTTTTTCGGCCGCCTGTTGGGCTCTTGGGTGTTCTGTTCTCCCTTGTTACCGGCAGGTAAGAGGCAGTTTGCACTGGTAGGGGCGCAGGGTGCTGCATGCTCAGCTTGTCATCGAATCACGAACGCTCATCCGCTCCTGACGACCCTGCTGCCCCTCCAACTTTATCAGCTGCTCCTTGAGCCCACAACATCCCAAACAGGATGTAACAATCCCAGAAGGCAGCTAAGTACCCAGTGACCTAAATGTGACCGAAATATTCGACAAAACCTAACCTACTAGCTCATCTCGACCTCATTTGTGTTGCTCCCTGGAGGAAGCTAACCTGACGCTTGCTGCTGCCATAGCAACGAGTATATCCCATCTGCTGCGTACATCTCTGCTGCTACCATGCAAAGCAATTCTAAGCTCGGCAAGGCCGCAAAGAATGATAGCACACCTATCAGGATGAACCCAACCAGCCAAGCTAGCAACAGGAATAACGCGGCTGTCTCCCCCTTAGGGGCTACCGGGGGGAGTACCGACCCTCCGTGCGTCAACAATAACAAACCTTCCCAGCTGATTGAAGCGTCGTCACTTACTCGAGCCTTGCAACAGTTATGTAACCATATGGAGCAACTTAAACGAGCTGCCTCCCCATGTTCTGACTTTAAGCGTCCCGCTGATAATCCATGGCTCAGATTATTGACTCAAATACATGATGACCAAAAGTCTATAATCCGAGAGCAGTCGGACCTGATAATGAAGCTTCAGAGTGATGCTTTGGCCATGCACAAGATTAACCAAGATCTGTCTGCCAGAGTCAGCCACCTCGAACAGGAATTAAGCTCTCTTCAGATCTCGGTTACTAACTTTAAACCAGCAGAAACCTCTAAGAAGCAAGAAGATATGTTACAAAAGTTAGAGAACCACTTTAACTCCCTACAACAGCAACACACTGCAACCCAAGACGAATCAGACCAACTTAAGCTCCTTTGATTCTGTCATCATCTCATCACAGGATTTTCCCCATGAAACTGACAGAGAAGACTGTACTGCCATCGTGATCCAGGAATTGCGTACTAAGTTGAATTATTCAATCGAAGCAAGAGACATTAAGTCAGCTTATAGAGTGGGTACCAAATCACCTGGTACAAACAACATGATAAAGATACGGGTGAAGTTAGATAGCTGCTCCCGCAAGTCAGACCTTATCACTGCTGCAGTCGCTATGAAATCCAAGGTTTATGTGAACGAATGTCTAACCAAATTCAGACAAAATATCTTATTTAAACTACGTGGAATTTGCAAAAGATCCACTGCTATTAAACATTGTTTTGTGCGCGATGGTAAAATAATAGCTAGGAAGACTGACTCTGGAAAAATTTATGTCATAACCACTGAGGCACACCTCACTTCTTTCCTGGATGACTGTGGGATATCAGCTGAATAACCAGAACATAATTTGTAGTCTCATATACAACCAAAGTGTACTTAAGCTCTGCCTTTCCTTTCCAAAGGTGTTTATTTTTATTTTTATTTTATTTTTTTGTTTGTCATCTTTGCCTGTTTTATACTCTTAATTATTTGTTCTTAGTTAATCCCCTTGTCACTAAACCTAGGGCTTTTTATTACCCCTGTTAATTAACCATTACTAAGCTAATTATCTTCAAGATCATTTTTTTTATGATTATTATTTTTCTTATTTTTTTATTTTACATTTATATTGTCAGTCTCTGCTGATTTTTTGTTTTTTATTTTATGTAACTTCTGTGTCCTCCCTGGTTATCTATTGGATCTTTATTTTACTACTAAATTGTTACTATTTTATTGTATTTGCTTTTATTCTTGTGTTTTGCTTTATCGTGTATCTTGTATCGTGATCCCTCTGCATCTCTATGCACACTGATATTGATCCCGATCAAAATCTTCTGTCTCATATCTATACCAACCAGCACATTGATCATCATTATTGCAAGTATTTCACAGCACACCAGGCTAAAAACAAACTCCAAAATAGCACCTATCTATCAGTTTATAACCAAAATGTTAGATCACTTGGTAAACATTTTGACGATTTAAATGCACTACTCACAGCACTAGGTACTAACCTATCGTTCATTATTTTAACAGAAACTTGGCTAAATAAAGACTATACCCAACTCTACAACTTAGCTGGTTATAAAGCCATTCATAACTGTAGGCCTAATAAAAAAGGTGGTGGCACAGCTATATATTACCGAGATACATTTATCTGCAACAGTGTTATTAGTGACAGAGATGACTACTGTGAATATACTTTTGCTCAGTTTACAATTAAATCCCTTAAATCCTCTTTGACTATTGGAGCCATCTATAGATTTCCCAATACTAACATAGCTTCTTTCTCAGACAACCTAAGGAATCTTATTATAAACAACAATCTCAACAAAAACCACATCATTCTGGGAGGAGACTTTAATATTGACCTGGATCAACAAAATTGCTCTCAAGTTGACTATTTCCTTAACGGCATGAACTCCTGTATGCTAATCCCCACAATCACCAAACCTACCCGAGTCACTCAAACATCAGCCACTACCTTGGATCACATATGGACAAACATAATAGCTCCCCTTGTATCTGGTATAATCTACGACAGAACAACTGACCACTATCCTACCTTTCTCATAGCGAACATGGACATAACACCACCAAAAAGCACGAAAATTTCATTTAGGCTACACAGTGAATCAGCTTTAGACAATCTTGCAGAGGCACTTCACAATATTAACTGGGATTCTGAATTCAATAATACCCATGATATAAATTCATTAGCTAACCTCTTCCTCTCCAAAACTCTAAGCCTCTACAACCTTCATTGTCCCCTTCTTACCAAGCAAGTAACTGACAAAAGATTAAACAATCCATGGCTCACAAGTGGCATTCTCAACTCAATCAACAAGAAACATGAATATGAAAAGAAAGTTAGGATTGGCCTAGTTTCAAAGGAAGTAGCTAAAAGGTACTCATCAATGCTTACCAGTATCATAAGAAAGGCAAAACTTGCATATTATGTGAATAGATTCAATGAAGCAAAAGGCAACATGAAAAACACTTGGAAAACTATCTCTAGTATCCTAGGAACTAAACAACACACACATAACCAAATAAAACTCTACAAGGATGGGGATATACCGTCAACTGATTTAGAAATGGCAAATGAATTTAATAGTTTCTTTTCATCGGTTGGTGCTTGTTACGAACCCGGATCCAGCGTCCGAGCCTGGAGCAGTGACAAACACGCCATCTGTGGGTCAGCTCCCGAAACCCCCGCCAAACGAACGACGACACCTAGTGAGGACAGCGTGTACTGGCCTCGAGGACCAGTTTCCAGTCTGGTTCAGCGCTCAACACCGCCGCTCCTGACCTCTGGTGAGGTGGTGCTCCGACGACAGCGCCATCTATGGACTGGATACGTCAGGTGTTTGCGCCCGCCACCGTAAGTGAGGAGTATTAGTGTCCCGGTTATTAATGACGTGTCTGCTTACAGAGCCGACCTGGGACCACTGTGTTGAAGGTGGAGTGAGTCTACCCGAGGCAGCCAGTCTCCATACTGTGAAGTTTGCTGCAGCTGTTGTGACGTCGTCCCCCCGGAAGAACACTGTGGTGTGTTAAGCCTGCCAATGGAGTGGCAGTGAAAGGATTTACCCGGGACCGACGGTTGGAGACGATAATCCACTGGGGTATTGAGGACAGGAGGGTGATTGGTGATATCACACGAGACTCCTGTCTTGGGCGTACCCTTTTTATCGTTCGTGGAGTGGCCGTACCAGCCTTGGTGGCTCAGTACCTGCCAGCAGACCTGCTGGACGTGTGGTTGACGGCCTCCACGACGGTGCCCCCAGTGGACCTGTGTTGTGGCTGACCTGTGGCCAGGGTAGGCTCGGCGTTCTCAGAGGACACGTCTTGAGGCCACGAAGAAAGCACCGCGGACTCAGCACCTAGCTTTTTGATCAAGAGTCTTCAGCAGAAGACTAGATTGTGCACGATCCCCTTGTAAAGTGTTAATACCCCTCCCCCTTGTGTACTCTTTTATTTTATATATTTAAACGGTGATGGTGAACATTATATTATATTAAGTTCTTAGCTTTCTTTCCCTACTCCCTTTAAGTTACTTGCGTCACGGATCTCATCCCTTGATAGCCACTACTGGCTTGGGATCGGATACATATATCTTCCTCTAACAACATCAGAGTAAGAACCCCGTTGCGTCCCGAGAGGGCCGTAACAGTGCTAATCTTGCCAGTAAAATCCCACAGACTCAGACACATATTAACACATATCTCTCAGGCAGCTATCCAAACTCTCTTCTCCTTTCACCAATCAGCCCGGCAGATGTTGTGTCCATCATACACTCTCTAAAAACCAAGGCAGGGAACACCAGTGAAATTCCGTCCATTGTGTACAAGAGAGCCTCCCATGCCCTTGCCCCACCCATAGCACTACTGTTCAACAAATCTAGAGTGTCACACCTTCCCTGATATCCTCAAAAAAGCAAGAGTAACGCCAGTCCATAAAGGAGGCAATCCGGCGGACATAAACAATTATAGACCAATATCAAATCTACCCATTCAATCAAAAATATTTGAAAAAATTATTTACAAACAGCTCTATTCCTACCCCGTAAAATTCGACATACTCAGCCCCTGCCAGTTTGGCTTCCGGTCCCAAAAGAGCACCAACGATGCAATCATTAGTCTCCTTGACATTATCTACTCAGCCCTTGACAAAAATGAGTTTCCGATTGGACTCTTCATTGACCTAAGAAAAGCCTTTGATACTGTTAATCACAACTACCTCTTACTTAAACTCCAGCATTATGGAATCCGAGGCCTTGCCCTTGACTACATCCGATCCTATCTTAGTGACAGACACCAATATGTAACCATCAATGATACAACTTCTTCCACTCTACCAATTACCTTTGGAGTGCCACAGGGCAGCATCTTAGGACCTCTTCTATTTCTTATATATATAAACGATCTGCCTAATGTCTCTAATATTCTCAAACCTATACTGTTTGCTGACGATACTACTCTTTATCTATTCAAACCTCAACCCACATACACTAAATAATGTTGTGAATAATGAATTAAAAAAAGTCCACTTATGGATGTCAACGAACAAACTAACATTAAACATCGAAAAGACTTACTACATCTTATTTGGAAGCAAATCATCAAATGCAATTCAGCTACAGATAGACAACATCAACATCAGTAATAAAAATGATGGCAAGTTTCTTGGCCTATTCCTAGACAAGAGACTCAACTTCAGCACCCACATTCAACACATAACTAAGAAAGTCTCTAAGACAGTTGGTATACTCTCCAAAATCAGATATTATGTTCCTAACTCTGCTCTTCTCTCACTATATTATGCACTAATCTACCCCTATCTTAATTATGGTATCTATGCATGGGGGTCTACCACGGCAAACCACCTTAAGCCCATCATCACACAGCAAAAATCTGCTATCAGAATAATAATATCTACTCATCATAATAATAATATCTACTCAGCTTTACTCATATCTAGCCAAACTCAATATACTTAGCCCTTGCCAATATGGCTTCAGACCCAAAAAAAGCACTAACGATGCACTTATTAGTATGCTTAACTCGATTCATACAGCTCTTGATAAAAATGAGTTCTCTGTTGGGTTGTTTGTGGACCTGCGTAAAGCTTTTGACACTGTCAACCACCAAAACCTTCTTCTTAAATTACATCATTATGGAGTCAGAGGACACTCCCTAAAATACCTCAAATCCTACCTTACTGACAGGCTCCAATATGTTTCTGTGAATAATACAATTTCTCCCACCCTACCCATCAACATTGGTGTTCCCCAGGGCAGCATACTTGGCCCTCTCCTCTTTCTCATCTACATTAATGACCTTCCAAATGCCTCCCAACACCTCAAACCAATTCTATTTGCTGACGACACAACCTTCATTTACTCCAGTCCTGATCCCCTTGCTCTAAATGCCACAGTAAATACTGAGCTAAATAAAGTCCATCTGTGGCTAACTGCCAA
Organism: Procambarus clarkii; assembly: GCF_040958095.1. Lineage (NCBI taxonomy): Eukaryota > Metazoa > Arthropoda > Malacostraca > Decapoda > Cambaridae > Procambarus > Procambarus clarkii. Next base: position 35,143,398 of record NC_091155.1, on the reverse strand, counting down.
CAAACTCACCCTTAACATTGACAAAACCTTTTATATTCTGTTTGGCAATAAATCCTCTAATCAAATAAATCTCAAAATAAACAATACCCAAATTTGTAACAAATTAGATGGCAAATTCCTTGGCATTCTCATTGACCACAAGCTTAATTTCCAGGGACACATTCTAAACATATCAAAAAAAGTTTCAAAAACTGTGGGCATTCTTTCTAAGATCAGATATTATGTACCACGCCCTGCCCTGGTGACTCTCTATTACTCCCTTATCTATCCATATCTCAACTATGGTATTTGTGCTTGGGGCTCTACTACCCAAAATCACTTACGTCCTCTAATTACTCAACACAAAGCTGCTATTAGGACAATATCCAATTCTGGCCCCAGACATCACTCGGTACCCCTACTTAAATCTCTGAATATGTTAGACATTAAGTCACTGCACATTCTCTCATGTGTATTATACATATATAAAACGCTAAACTATAATGCCAATCCTGATCTCAAAAGCTTCATAGAAGGTTGTATCAGAACCCATGAGCATCACACCAGAAATAAATACAGTTTTGATATTCCTAGAGTACGACTTAATCAAACTAGAAATGCTCTACAAATCAAGGGGCCCAGAATGTGGAATGACCTTCCCAACCATGTTAAAGACTGTACCTCTCTCAACCAGTTTAAGTTAAAAGCGAAGCTATACCTAATAAATTCCCTGTAACCTACCTTACCCTTCTATTGTCAACCAATGTCTGTTTTTTTCTTTAAAGAGCGCTGTTTGTCGACATAATTGTATTTGTGCTGCTTTTTCATCTATGTTTTCATTTCTTGTTTTCATTCTACTCATTATGCTCAATTAGTATTAAGCTTGTCATTTAAGTTTATCATGCCCGAAACGCTTTGCGTAATAGTGGCTTTAGGCATTGTATGTACTAGCTATACCTATAAGTCAAACAATCCTTGTAAATATTTATTGTATGTATGTACCTTACCTAAATAAAATTGTATTGTATTGTATTGTATTGTATAACTAACTCTGCTTTCAGACAACACTCAGCTCCATTGTTTAAATCCCTAAACTTGCTAAATATTAACTCCCTCCACACATTCTCTTGTGTCAACTACATTTACAAAACCCTGTTCTTAAATGCAAACCATGCTCTGAAACTCTCCCTGGACAGATGTAATAGGACCCATTATCACCACACCAGAAATAAATATCTCTTTGATATCCCCAGGGTCAAACTTAATCTGTGTAAACACTCTATGCAAATTAAGGGACCTAGTCTATGGAACTCACTCCCTAGTGAATTGAAAAACTGTAAAACTTTTGCCTTATTTAAAAGCAAAACCAAAAAGTACCTAACTTCATCTTCTTAGTTTCCTACGCTGAGCTTTAAATTTGCTCTGTACCTAGTGTTACCCAATCTCCTAATTTTTATGTAATATCAAACAACTTATCATTGTGTTCATTGCTGTCTTCTTCTTTGTGCTAGCCATATGCTGTATTGTGACTACCAATTTTTGTCAACTACCATTCTAGCTGTCATTGCAACCAATCTTATATTGTTTCTGCTGTATTGTGCCTACCATTTTTTTTGTCAACTACCATTCAAGCTGTCATTGCAATCAATCTCAGCTACCTATGTGCTTTAATATACTGTACCTACAATTTTCTCTCATCTTTTTTTCATTTCATGTAATCTGTTATCATTTTTTTGTCTATAATTTTTGCAAGTATTTACCTCCTTAAAATTTTCTTAGATTAAGGACCTGCCCGAAACGCTGCGCGTGCTAGTGGCTTTACAAGACTGTAATTACCATATTTGTATCCTCACATTCCTTATGTACATTCTTGTATATGCATAAATAAATAAATAAATAAATAAATAAATTGTATTTCCCGACATCGCGGCCGGCTCTGTTCCTTGGGGTTCGCTGTCCTCTTGCGGGGTTTTGTTTTTCTTTTTGCCTGGTGGGGGGTTCTGTCATTTTATTCAGTTTGTTTTTGCCCTTCCACTGTTCTCCTCGGTGGCGCCCCCTGCTAGGTATACAGCTTGTGGGAAGGTTGTTGTGTTGATTTAGGGGCGACGACGATCGTACGTGGGAAGGTTTTATGCTCATTTCTGGACACACCGTCCCGTGCGGTCCATAGAAGTACCCAAATCGGCCCAAAACTACCCAAATCGTCCTAGCATTACGTAAGTAATGAAGAAATATGGTATATTTACTTACTATAATGTTGGTGCTACACATAGAACATGATCAAACCTATTTTTACTCTGAAATAATCTAATTTCATAACGAAATTAGACGTAAATATGTGAGAGGTGACGCCATAGGAAGTCGACGGTCCAAGCGACAATTGTGTGGAGCGACTTATCCAAGATATATGGTCGCCAGGAGAGTGTTTGCTGCCATATCAGCCTCCTGTACACAGTGATCCAGTCCTTTTCGTTCATTGAACACCGAACCCTACACGCCCTCTGATATATTGCTTAATTAACAAATATTCACAAATAAAGATTATATTTGTATATGTTATCAGAAAGGCAGATATAAAATAGTTTTTGTGAATCCATCACAGAGATTATACCTTATTAGAGAGGAAAAATATTCATACTTTAAACAAGGCTTCATGGCCGACTCTCTCCTTACCAATATGGGAACTATGACCTTCCGAAGATCAATGTTAATTTAATCTAGATATTGTAATAAACGAAGTTTTCTATGTCATCATAAAGACATAAATATAAGCTGCATGTTAATACTTTGGCATAAATATAACTGAATTGAAAGTTAAGATATATGCCTTTTTATGGTTACTTGATGGCTCGCTCAGGGAGTGTGAAGGCCTCCACACAAGCCAATCAATTTTATAATTACTTTGCATATATGCAAAGTAACGCCATAGGTCTTTATGTAAGAATAAAGCCATGTAGACGATAATGTAACTACATTTCAAGGAAAACATATCTTAATATAATTATTAAATGAATGCAAAGTTATGGTTAAATAAATAGCCAATACCACACAATCGCCGGTGTCCGGACACATGAATAGTCGCATTAGGTGAAAGGAAATGTACCCAACCATTTCCATTTACCCAACCAGTTTGTGCACCCTATACTCATTCTCTGTGCGGTAATTTATTGTGCACCCCATACTCATCTTGTTACCAGTAGTTTGTGCAACCCATACTCATCCTGTGACCCGTAATTTATTGTGCATCCCATACTCATCCTGTTACCGGTAGTTTGTGCACAGCATACCCATCCTGTGACCTGTAATTTATTGTGCAACCCATACTTATCCTGTGACCTGTAGTTTATTGTGCAGCTAATACTCATTCTGTGAGTCATAGGACATTGCGCAACCCTTTCTCATCGTGTGAATCTTTGTTTACTTTGCTCTCCATATTCATCCTCTGCGCGATAGTTTCTTGTGCAACCCATACCCATGATGTGAGTGGTAGTTTATTGTGTACCCTATATTCTTCCTGTGAGTATAGGGTACACAATTCTTGTTTGGATTCTTGTAATGTTATTTGTCTATTTGTAGTCACAGTATTTGTGCGCCCCTTGAGGGGGGTTGAAATAGCCTAAGCTACTCTATCTCTTTGAGATGTATTTATTGCTTATCTCAATAAACATACTTGAACTTGAACTTGGGTACACAATGAGTTCATTTGTACTCCATATCATCAAGAAGTGTATTTTACCAGCATTGTAATATAAATTAAGAATAAAAGCTTAACTGGATTACGGACCCATAATCAAAATAAGAGCCATCACTAATTATCATGACAAATTGTCTCGGCTACACTTCCGCCTTCGACAAGCTGCCGCCGGATGTGGGTATAGTTTATTGTACACCCCCGCACCCCCAGTCCTGGAAGGGCGGGCATTGGGATGTGGACATGTGTACCATTACACCCCCCCACACACACACACACTCCTCTCCTGTTAATAATAATAATAATAATAATAATAATAATAAAAATTAAAAATAATAACGTTAATAAATATTATAATTAAAACACTGTAATACCCTAGTGCTTGAATGAAGGTGAAGGAACGACCCAATAAATGTGTAAGTGTATTAAAAACCAAATTTTCGTTGGGTGAGCTGGCAGGTGAGCACCACCTGCCAGCTCACCCAGTAATGAACATCACCTGCACACTGCACCGAACCACTTGCCAGCAGGTGCAGAAATTGAAATTGAAATTGAAATTGAAATTGAAATAAGTTTATTGAGGTAAAATACACACAAAGGGATGAGGTAGCTCAAGCTATTCTCACCCCATTCAGTACAACGTGTTAATATATACATAGACACACGTCACAAACAATAAACATATTACCAAACATTCTGAGAGGTAAACATATACATTTCCTCCTTCACAAGTAGTATGGTATCAGACGTACACACAAATACAAGTACGATGGAGAGAGCAAAGTATACAATATTTCAAGTATAATATTAAAGATATATTTAGGATTTAATTTTTTCCTATAAAGTTTCAATAATAACTTTATTTGATTTTTTGTATTATTTTCTACCACAGACGTGGCCACACATTAACAATGCTAACCAGCATATATACATTTTCTTCAGTCCGCCATGGACTCTAACCCTTTCCACTACCGCCCACCAGATGGGTATAGGGTGCATAATATAAGAACTAAACTAACTCCATTGATAGGGTTAGAGATTTGTTAAACATAGACACTCATTTATATAGAGGTTGGTTTTATGCTTAGCAGCTGATTGTATGAGGTCAAACTTCACAGAGGTATTTGCAAGTTTGATGAGCATTCACCTACTGCTACGGGGACTGTTTTTATCTATCCTGATAGCTGATTTGATATCAACATTGACTCTGATCTTTGAATTAATTAGGGTGTGGGCTTTGTTACAACAATTCTCACCTTGTTGTTCATCAGGTAGATCAGTAGAGCTAATTATCAGGGAGTCATGAAGTTGTTGTTGCTCTTGGTCATCTTCGGAAACCGCCTGGTGAATCTGAAGGAGATTGATTTGTTTTTCCAGCTTTTGAAGGAGGTCACTTTGAGCTGAGAGGGTTTCCTCGGCCTGAATCTTATGTATTTGATCCATTGCATCATTTGCAACAGTTTGTAAGTTGAGAATTTCTTGGTTGTTGTTCGTCGACGATTCAAGGAGGCGGTCTATGGTTTGTTGTTGTCGGGTGACTGTGGCTTGGAGGGCCGAAATAGCTTTAGATTGCATTAGCACAAGGTTGTGCAGTTTCTGCAGCCATGGTTTACTTCTGAGAGGTTTGAAGTTTAGACAGGGAGCCATAGATTGAATGAATTCTAGAGCTTGAGATTCGAGTTGAGTTGAAGGGGGAGAGTGAGGAGGGGGAGCAGATGCTGTGTTTACCAACATCGGCGAGGATTGCAGCGTTGCCAGTGTTCCATTCAGATCTCTAGGAGTAATGGATGCAGAGCGAGAGGCACCCCTATACTTGCTTGTTGCTATGTTTGGGCATGTTTTCGGCGATAGATTCTTGGTAGTGTTTCTAAAGGTAGATACTTGGAGAATTATAGTAGGGATAGGCGTATGGGGAACGCTTGGCAGAAAGGTCCTAGATAGGCAGGCGAAAATTGGTTAATTTTGGTTGATTACTGTTAAGGTTCACTGTGAGTTATGGCATATTAAGTCTCCATGCACTTAACTCGTGCTGGGCAGCAGTTAGGCCATGCAACGTTGAGTGGAGACGAAATTAACATGAATTTTCTGCAGCAGTGTCGGAGCCGGTGCCACCCGCCAGCGTTTCCCGCCAACATATCTTTCATGCATTATCTGTACATGGGGTTCAACCACTGCAAAATTACCTCAAGCCCATCATCACTCGGCAAAAATCTGCTACCAGAACTGTAATGAACCCTAGTCTTCAGACAACACACAACCCTCTATTTAAGTCCCTTAACAAGCTAAACATACTGTCATACTATAAACATACTACAAACATACTATTATCTGTCTATTGTTACTTACAGTGTACCTGAGAGTACCTGTAAGCAATCTACCTCATTTTTCATTTTTGCTCAATTTGTTTTTGTATTGCTTAGTCTTGTTTATATTTTTGCTTTGTATATCTATATCTTGTGTTTTGTATAGTCCATGTTTATATATTTTTTATTTAATCTCATTTATTACCTAGGTTTCCTAGCCTAGCCATACTTCCTTACTCCATTGTACCCCTGTAAGCCCCTTTTGTGTCTGTTTTGCACAGTATTGTGTACATTTTTTTTTTCTTGTTTTTCCTGCATTCAGCTTTTTTTATGCAGTCAAGTATAGACCCAGAACTTAACCTCTTATCCACTATCTATGACACTAATCACTTTAATGATCTAAATTGCAGATATTTTGCAGCACATGATGTAAACAATGTATTAACTCATAATCACAATATCTCTGTAATCAATTTGAACATTAGATCCCTAGGTAAACACTTCGATGATGTTAGTGCCTTGATTGAAGCTATTGACAACAAATTCTCTTTTATTATACTTACTGAAACATGGTTGAAAGAGGATACTACTCAACTCTTTAACATGCCTAACTACTCAGCAATTCACAACTGTCGTCAACTTCAGAGAGGTGGTGGCACTGCTCTTTACTACCACCAAGAACTAACATGCTTAAAAGAAATTAGAACTAGAGACTGCTATGGGGAGTATATCTTCGCCAGCTTCAGAGTCAAGGGTGCCGAGTCTGTCCTGTCTGTGGGTGCAGTTTATATAATTCCTAACACTGATGTGTCCGAATTCAACTCAAACCTTAGAAATCTAATACTTGATAACAGACTGAACAAAAACCACCTAATTATCGCAGGGGACTTTAATATTGACCTCTGCGAGCCAGAACACCCTACTGCTGTTAGCTTCCTCAACTGTATGAATTCCTGCTTCCTCATACCCTTAATCACTAGACCTACTAGAATCACTGATAGCACTGCCACGACTCTAGATCACATCTGGACAAACATACCCTCTCCGCTTACTTCAGGTATAATCACCGATAGCACTACAGACCATTACCCCACATTTCTCTTAACTAACATTAGCAAACCACCTCTTGAGTCAAGAGAGATACGTTTTAGACTACACAATGAAACTGCTATAGACAATTTTATAACTGCTACTGATAATGTCAACTGGGAGTCCGAGCTAGGTAACATAGAGGACATCAACCTAGCAGTTCAATCTTTTCTTCAAAAAACTCTTAGCCTTTATAATACCCACTGTCCTATGCTTACAAAACAAGTCACAACCAAAAGGCTTAACAATCCCTGGCTCACAAAGGGAATACTTAAATCTATTAATAAAAACATGATCTTGAGAAGAAGTATAGGTTAGGAATTGTCTCCAAAGAATTCTCAAAGAATTACTCATTATTGCTATCTAAGATAATTAGACGAGCCAAAACTAAATACTACGAAGATAAATTTACCCAAATAAAGAGCAACATTAAACAAACTTGGAGAACAATTTCACAAATATTGGGATCAAAGAAGTCTTTAAATAACAAACCGACTCTCCTGTCTAATAACGATGGTCAGCTTTCAGCCTCTGATTCTGCTATTGAGTTCAATAGGTTCTTCTCTTCCATTGGTTCATCCCTTGCTAATGATATTCCATCTTCCAGTACTGACATTAAGGACTATCTTACAGGGAACTATCCACAGTCTCTGTACCTAAAGCCTATTAATTCCACTGACGTCAATGAGACAATCCTTTCCCTTAAAACCAAGTCTGGTGCCCTTGAGGAGATACCAACTTTAATCTACAAAAAAGCCTCCAGATCTTTAGCCCCTGCTATTGCTTTGCTCTTCAACAAGTCACTTGAACTCCAAACCTTTCCAGATATTCTAAAAAAAGCGAGAGTAACGCCTGTCCACAAATGTGGTGATCTCACAGATGTTAACAACTACAGACCTATATCAATCCTGCCAAACTTGTCAAAAATTTTTGAAAAACTAATCTATAAGCAGCTTTACTCATATCTAGCCAAACTCAATATACTTAGCCCTTGCCAATATGGCTTCAGGCCCAAAAAAAGCACTAACGATGCACTTATTAGTATGCTTAACTCGATTCATACAGCTCTTGATAAAAATGAGTTCCCTGTTGGGTTATTTGTGGACCTGCGTAAAGCTTTCGATACTGTCAACCACCAAAACCTTCTTCTTAAATTACATCATTATGGTGTCAGAGGACACTCCCTACAATACCTCAAATCCTACCTTACTGACAGGCTCCAATGTGTTTCTGTGAATAATACAATTTCTCCCACCCTACCCATCAACATTGGTGTTTCCCAGGGCAGCATACTTGGCCCTCTCCTCTTTCTGATCTACATTAATGACCTTTCAAATGCCTCCCAACACCTCAAACCAATTCTATTTGCTGACGACACAACCTTCATTTACTCCAGTCCTGATCCCCTTGCTCTAAATGCCACAGTAAATACTGAGCTAAATAAAGTCCATCTGTGGCTAACTGCCAACAAACTCACCCTTAACATTGACAAAACTTTCTATATTCTGTTTGGCAATAAATCCTCTAATCAAATAAATCTCAAAATAAACAATACCCAAATTTGTAACAAACTAGATGGCAAATTCCTTGGCATTCTCATTGACCACAAGCTGAATTTCCAGGGACACATTCTAAACATATCAAAAAAAGTTTCAAAAACTGTGGGCATTCTTTCTAAGATCAGATATTATGTACCACGCCCTGCCCTGATGACTCTCTATTACTCCCTTATCTATCCATATCTCAACTATGGTATTTGTGCTTGGGGCTCTACTACCCAAAATCACTTACGTCCTCTAATTACTCAACACAAAGCTGCTATAAGGACAATATCCAATTCTGGCCCCAGACATCTCGGTACCCCTACTCAAATCTCTGAATATGTTAGACATTAAGTCACTGCACATTCTCTCATGTGTATTATACATATATAAAACGCTAAACTATAATGCCAATCCTGATCTCAAAAGCTTCATAGAAGGTTGTAACAGAACCCATGAGCACCACACCAGAAATAAATACAGTTTTGATATTCCTAGAGTACGACTTAATCAAACCAGAAATGCTCTACAAATCAAGGGGCCCAGAATGTGGAATGACCTTCCCAACCATGTTAAAGACTGTACCTCTCTCAACCAGTTTAAGTTAAAAACGAAGCTATACCTAATAAATTCCCTGTAACCTACCTTACCCCTCTGTTGTCAACCCATGTATGTTTTTTGTTTTTTTGTTTTGTTTTTCAATTCAACGCTGTTTGAATGTAATTTTCTGTAATAATTTGTAATTGTATTTGTGCTGCTTTTTCAACAATGTTCCCCCCTCTTTTACCTCTATTTTTATTTGTACTCAACACATTTTATTCTTTTTACCCATTAGTTTTAAGCTTTAGTCATTAGTGTTTTTTCCTGCCCGAAACGCTTTGCGTAATAGTGGCTTTAGGCATTGTATGTACTAGCTCTATCTATAAAGCCAACAAACTTTGTAAAATCTCTTTATGTATGTACCTTTACCTAAATAAAAATTATTATAATTATTATTATTATTATTATTATACACTCTGTCCACACATTCTCATGTGCTATCTACATGTATAAAACCTGGTTTATAAAAACCCTGGTTTCCTGGAAACCACGTATAAAACCTGGTTTCCTAAACACTAATCTAGATCTGAAACTTTTCCTTGATAGATGTAATAGAACCCAACGCCACACCAGAAATAAATATTTCTTTGATATCCCCAGAGTCAGCCTAAACTTGTGCAAACATTCCATGCAAATAAAATGGCCCAGTCTTTGGAACTCACTCCCTGATGAATTAAAAAATTGCCCAATCCATGCCCTGTTCAAAAGTAAAGAAAAAAAAAGTACCTAATTTCATCCTCAGTTTCCTACTTTGTGCTTCAAAGTTACACTGTATATCTGAAAGGGTACACTGCTATAATGTAATCTTTCATCTTTAAGGACATGCCTGAAATGGTATGCAAGCTAGTGGCTTTGCATTTATGTAAAAATACCAATCTTATGTAATGACACCAACCCATTGTACCTTCTTGCAAATAAATTATTATTATTTTTATTATTACCCAGGACAAAAACATCGCAGAACACCAGGCAAAGCATCTTAACCACTACAACACGGAAGCTAACTGAACTTTTTAGTTATATTTTATATATGGCAATGGAAATTTTGTTTGTTGTCAAAGTGAACACCGAGGAACTTCCCATCAACTCCGCTCATAATTTGGTATTGTTAAGTCTTAGACAATGAATCACAATAGATATGGGGCCGGATTCAGGAAGGTACTTACGAAGGTTTTTTCCTCTTAGCTAAGAACGTTTTCCTTCTTAGCGCCTTCGTGGCGGCTACGTCCGTATTCAAGTAGGTACCCTAAGTGGAAAAACCTTCGTAAGTTCATTCCGGGATTTAAGTGTGGTTTCGACCACTCGTAGCTTTACGTAAATTGAATATAAGTCATTTTTTCTCTACTACATAACACTGGGGTCGATTTATGATATTGGAACATGACCAAAATATTATAGCTGGTGAATCTAATGAAGAGGAATCCTTCGTGTTAGTTATATATTCATTCTCTGCTTGAAACTTGAAGTAAATATGTGTTTGATGATAGTAGAATTAGTTTTGTAATAGCAACATATTATACCCGTAGTTATTAAGTAAATAAACACTGGTGAACATGAAGTATGAGAGAAGGTGATGAGCCCTAGCTGCCTGATGGGATCATTTACTATCACCAAATGCCCCTGTTCAAATAGTAGTAAGGATGTACCTTAGCTATACATACCCATTTCTAATTTATTTAGTTTGGTTTTATTTTGAAATTAAATCTGGGTGAGACATAAAATAAAAATATGCTGCACAAATGATGTTAGGTAAGAAGGGTAAAAATGTCAAAAACTTTATTCATTGAATACTTAAAGCTATAATTATGACTATATAGACTATTAAAAAAGAGAGAGGGAAGTAGGGGTCCAAGACCTCTTCATGTTATACAATTTGGGTGTGGAACAAGTAATTATCAAAAGAAGGCACCATGCCGGGAAGGATATGTAGCAGTGAGGTGAGGCAGCTACTTATTTGAGAAATGCTTATTTTATTTACCTTATAAGGTGAGGCAACTTATTTTATTTGAGGAATACTCAGCTGATTCCTCTACATTTAGCATGAAACAAATTTGTGTCCAAGACCTCTTCCTGTTACACAATTTGGCTGTGTGTAACCAAACTAGAAGTGCTCTACAAATCAAGGGACCCAGAATGTGGAATGACCTCCCGAATCATGTCAAAGGCTGTACCTCTCTCAACCAGTTTAAGAGTTAAACCAAGTACTGCCTAATTAACTCCATGTAACCTAATTACTTACCTCCTAAATGTCAACCCATGTCTTGCTATTTTTTAAACAACGCTGTTCACCAACATGTGCAATTGCTGATTTATGCTATGTTAACCCACTTTTTGTATTTTTTATTCCTTCTTTCAACACAATTTATACCTAATCCCGATTACTATTAAGTTTTAGTCTGTGTTTTTTTTTTCCCCACACCTTGCCCGAAATGCTATGAGTATTAGTGGCTTTAGGTATTGTATGTACTAGCTCTGCCTATAAATCCAACATTATGTTTGTAAATCAACTGTTTGTACTTTTCCTGAATAAAACCAACGTTGAATGTAATGAAACGCCATTTTCTGGGTGAGTCCCGGAGGCTCCCCGGAGCTATCCCAGGCTGATATGGTAATGTCAGACTTTGGCATCAGTCATGTGTATGAAGTTCTGAGGCCTACCGGGGACCACGGCCAGAACCGGGCCCCCTCAAAGAGGCAAGGGGAGCAATGGCCTATAGAAGCCCCCGTGTGGTTGGAAGCATTCTATGTCTGCCATCGACCGGAACAGGCACCCAGAAAGGTAAGCGCCTCAAAACAAACCCCTATTCTGGTTAAAATTGCTACCAAAAACCGAACTAGTGGATAAAATTCCCCAACCGAAAACAAGCAAACTAGTGTGACGTCACACACCGCCGCGCCGCTGTCTGCGCAGCTCCCCCCTCCCCGGGAGGGGGAAGAGGGAGCCCCAGACCCCCCGCGCCGGCTACCCACACCTCAGTTCTTGAGGCCGGATGTCAAAAACGCGAAAAACCGCCGACCGGAGGGATGTCGGGGAGCCTCCGGGACTCACCCAGAAAATGGCGTTTCATTACATTCAACGCTGGTTTCTGGGGGGAGCCCCATCGGCTCCCCGGAGCTAACTACTCACAGACAGAAAAAAGAGGGACTTACCCGGGAGGCGGTCGTCGCTCACACCTCAACTCGAAGCCGAGACAACTGGCTGCAACCGCCGACCCAAAGCAACACTGGCCCGACGAGGCCCAGGGACATTCACAAGGTAACGAGCAGCCAGGACCCTGTTCGACCGCCAAAAACCCCTCGCCCGAATATCAGACCAAGACATATTCCCAAAGACGGCAGCAAGAGCCGCGAACTTACGAACGTCATGGGCACGGGGATAGACTGCAGGCTGGCTGGACTTAATAACCCTGCGGACGACCTGAGAGACCGACCTGAGAGACCCGAACCCGCGAACAGGGAAGAAGGGAAACCGGATCAACCCACAGCGCGTCCCCGGACACAGAAGCTGTGGCGCGCAAATAACGGCGAAGCGCCGCAACCTGACACAAAACATGATGCACCCCCGGCCTGACCAACCAAGCATCAACCACCCATGGACCCCTCCAGAACGCAGCAGTCTCATTCTTCGCCAGAAAAGAAGGAGACGGCTGCAAACGAACAAAACAATCACCACGACCAAAAGAGCAGAAACCCCTGCGCCGGAGGAGAGCATGAAGCTCCCCTACCCAATCCCCAGAGGCCAAAGCCAACAAGAAAAATGCCTTGGAAAAACAATCCTGGACCGAAGGGGCCACAACGAAACGAGGAGATGAAAGGAAAGCGAGCACTCTGTCCAAAGACCAGGACGGCTCAGGCGACGCATGAGCAGGCCGGAGGTGAAACAATGCACGAGACAGCTTGTGAAACGGCGCAGACGTAACATCGATACCGAAAGCAAGCTGAAGCGGTTCCGCCAGCGCCACACGATACGAAGCGACAGTGTTAGGCATAAGATGACGGTCCTGAAACAACGACGAGAGGAAGGACAAGACCACCCGAACAGACAAGGAACTAACACGACGAAGACGCAAAAAGAAACGGAAGGACCGCCAGGAAACTTCATACTGCCGCCGAGAAGATGCCCTCAGGTGGGACACCAACAATGACGCCACCTGATCACCATAGAGATGATGATAGACTCGAGTAAAAAAAAAACATACGCGAAGACTCGAGAAGATCGAACCAGCCACGTGACGTACCGGCCCGATCTGCTGAAAGAGGCGGAGCCGCGGGAAAACCTTCGGGATCGGACACCGAGCAACCAGCGCCTGAAACCAAGGCTGGGCCGGCCACCAAGGGGCCAGAAGGACAACACTCCCCTGGTAAGTCTCTAAGCGAGTCAGGACCTGGAGCAACAGCCGAACCGGGGGAAAGAGGTACCAGAGAGGACCAGAGAGAGGACCAGAACGAACAGAAGGGGAAGGACGAGGAGGTGCGGACTGAACCAGGATCGAAGCGACCCTCACCCCCAAGTCCGGGTCTCGAAAAGCAAAGCGGGGCAGCCCCGGGGCATCCAGGGAAGCAACCAACCGAGCTGGTTGCAACAGGCAAAACCTAGACTGCAACGCACGCGCCGCCTGTACCCGAATAGAATCATCAGAGGATTGGGTAAATTGAGTCACAAGCAAGCAGCAACACTCACAGGACTCAGGGTCGAAGGTATCACCGACCCAACAGGCAGCGTGGCAGAGGCAAAAACAATGAGGGTCACCCTGAGACAAGGGGACCGAGCAACCCTCAAACTCGCACACAGCGAGTGGGGACTCCGGGGTCACATCCATCGGACCCACGCGCCCCCTAGGGGATTCCCAGGGTCCTGAGCGTTTACTTTAAGAGGACTCGCGCTCAGGTAGTCCCAGGCAGGGTGCTGCAAACCGGCACCCAAAACTACCAAGCAAACTTCTAAAGCTGAACCCCAGGGACGTGTACACTCACGGGGACCTAGCAGGGGGCGCCACCGAGGAGAACAGTGGAAGGGCAAAAACAAACTGAATAAAATGACAGAACCCCCCACCAGGCAAAAAGAAAAACAAAACCCCGCAAGAGGACAGCGAACCCCAAGGAACAGAGCCGGCCGCGATGTCGGGAAATACAAGCTGAGCATGCAGCACCCTGCGCCCCTACCAGTGCAAACTGCCTCTTACCTGCCGGTAACAAGGGAGAACAGAACACCCAAGAGCCCAACAGGCGGCCGAAAAACCGAAAGGTAAAACGGACCAGCAGAGGCAGACCCCGAGGAGCCTGTGGAAGGTGACCCCAAGCCCCAAGGGCAGTACTTACAGGGCACCTAGGGAAGGCAGCCCTATAGGCGCATGCAGCCCGAGTACTGAAGATAACTCCTGGCTCTCGCACCCACAAAACCAACACCACACGCAAAGCACAGTGCAGTAGCGACACCGGAGCCAGAGTACACGACCATCGCCCATAGCATCAGCCTCAAGAACTGAGGTGTGGGTAGCCGGCGCGGGGGGTCTGGGGCTCCCTCTTCCCCCTCCCGGGGAGGGGGGAGCTGCGCAGACAGCGGCGCGGCGGTGTGTGACGTCACACTAGTTTGCTTGTTTTCGGTTGGGGAGTTTTATCCACTAGTTCGGTTTTTGGTAGCAATTTTAACCAGAATAGGGGTTTGTTTTGGGGCGCTTACCTTTCTGGGTGCCTGTTCCGGTCGATGGCAGACATAGAATGCTTCCAACCACACGGGGGCTTCTATAGGCCATTGCTCCCCTTGCCTCTCTGAGGGGGCCCGGTTCTGGCCGTGGTCCCCGGTAGGCCTAAGAACTTCATACACATGACTGATGCCAAAGTCTGACATTACCATATCAGCCTGGGATAGCTCCGGGGAGCCGACGGGGCTCCCCCCAGAAAATGTATTTATTATTTATTTTTTAATCAGTAAGTATTAAAAGAAGGCACCAAGCTGGGAAAGCTATGTAGCACCATTGTGTGTAACAATAAACCAAATTTTTTTTAACAAATAATGCACCTGTATGGTAAAATAAATCCTGTCAGCTGTAAAAATATTGATGCAGTTATTTAAATGAAAAATATAATGAAAGAAATATTACTGGTTTATTTTTATCCTATCTTTTTGTACTGTACAGTATATCCAAGGAAGTGAAAAATTGAGACAATGCACAATTTAATGAATGATTAGCATGGATTAGCAGTTCAAAAGAAATATGACTATTACATATCAACATGAGATCTTAATGATCCATGGTCAACATGATTTAATAAGGATAATACAGTACTGTATTTGTAATAATACAAACTATAATTTAAAATCTTTATTACTGATTTTATTTATTAATAAGATTAGGTATACACAGCAATGTGCTGCTACCCTATTCTATATGGAATATTACACAGTGTAGATAAAAAACTAGCTATAAGTTTATCTAATACTCCCATCTCACAGGATGGTTAGACATACTGTACTTGGAATCAATTTAGAAAATACCAGCCTCAATACAAAAAACAAATCAACTCTGACTAAACAACTCTAAGCAATTTTCACAAAAGGTAAGCACTGAATCATGGAAACATTATATTATAATTACTCTTACCAGTTTCTACAAAACTCCTCTCAAACAAGGTATTTTTAAACATGTTTAGGTATACACAGCAATGTGCTGCTTCCCTATTCTGTATAAAGGACCACACAGTGTACGTAGATCTGTGAGGGAAGTCTCCGTGGTGTAGTGGTAAGACACTCGCCTGGCGTTCCGCGAGCGCTATGTCATGGGTTCGTATCCTGGCCGGGGAGGATTTACTGGGCGCAATTCCTTAACTGTAGCCTCTGTTTAACGCAACAGTAAAATGTGTACTTGGATGAAAAAACGATTCTTCGCGGCAGGGGATCGTATTCCAGGGACCTGCCCGAAACGCTACGCGTACTATATGTATACGTGTTGACACTTGTGGGGGTGAGTTGGGAATGGCTTGCATGAGGATGAGGGGGAGGTGAACAGGAAGGAGACGTGTGTGATCTCTGTCTGTCTAGTGCTGTGACTTGTCTGGCAGTCTGTGGCACAGACTGTGTGCAGCTTGACAGCTTGTCAGCATCCTGACAGCCAGTCTTGCCAAAAGAGCTGGAAGGGGAAGAATGGGAGCTTGGCATGGGGAGGGAGAGGGAGGATTGAGTGATAGCGAGGGTTGGGTGGGTCATGGAGAGAGGGCGATGGTTGGGAGGGGGAGACTGGAGGTAGAGAGAGCATGGCACGGGAAGGGAGGGTGATGGGTGGAGGGAGGGCAAAGGTAGGGTGTGGGTATATGGAGGTATATGATTACAAATACCTGTTACTCAGATCACAACTTAATTGAGGTACTGACAACCATGGGAAATGGACCTCCAAAACCAGTCCAGATTCCCGGTGGAGGAGATTTCAGCAAATTCAACTTCAATAATAAACGGATAAACTGGGAGCAAATAAACCAGGACTTCACAGAAATAAACTGGGAAGAACAGCTAGGAAATGCAAACCTGAACCAGTGCCTGGAAAAAATAAGCTCAGTAGCACTAGAAATATGTTCAAACCGCATACCCCTAAGAAAAAAGAGAAAGAGATGCAGATTGGAACGGGAACGTCGTTCCTTATATAGGCGAAGAAAACGAATCGCGGAACAACTTGAGAGTCGCACCCTATCTCAAGAACGGCGAAGAAGGTTAGGTAGAGAAATAGAAACAATTGAACTCAAGCTACAAGAATCATACAAAACCCAGGAGAGGCAAAGAGAGCAAAAGGCCATCAGTGAAATAGAGAGAAATCCGAAATATTTTTTCTCCTATGCAAAATCAAGATCAAAAACCACATCTAGTATCGGGCCCCTGCGAAAGGGAGATGGAACTTTCACAGATGACAACAAAGAAATGAGCGAGTTACTGAGGAAGCAGTACGACTCTGTTTTCAGTGAGCCATTAAATGCACTAAAGATTGATAACCCAAATTAATTTTTCATGGATATGATACCAACATCAAATCACATATCAGACGTCGCCCTATCCCCACTAGATTTTGAAGAAGCCATAAACAGTATGCCTATGCACTCTGCACCAGGCCCGGATTCTTGGAACTCCATATTCATCAAGAACTGTAAAAAACCACTATCGCAGGCCCTTCACATTCTGTGGAGACAAAGCCTAGATACTGGCGTTATCCCTGACATACTAAAAACAGCAGAGATAGCACCACTCCATAAAGGAGGAAATAAGGCAGAGGCAAAAAATTACAGACCGATAGCACTAACATCGCACATCATAAAAATTTTTGAGAGAGTGCTAAGAAGTAAGATCACAAAATACATGGAATCACAGCATCTCCATAACCCCGGACAACATGGTTTCAGAACAGGGCGCTCTTGCCTGTCGCAGTTGCTGGACCACTATGATATGGCATTAGATGCTATGGAAGACAAACAAAACACTGATGTAATTTACACAGATTTCGCAAAAGCTTTTGATAAATGTGACCATGGTGTTATTGCACATAAAATGCGTTCAAAAGGAATTACCGGGAAAATAGGCAGATGGATCTACAATTTCCTGACTGACAGAACCCAATGTGTAATAGTCAACAAAATAAAATCCAGCCCATCAACCGTGAAGAGCTCAGTCCCCCAGGGTACTGTGCTTGCTCCAGTACTTTTTCTCATCCTCATATCGGACATAGACCAGACCACAACCTATAGCACTGTATCATCCTTTGCAGATGACACTAGGATTTTCATGAGAGTTGGCAACATAGAGGACACGGCAAACCTCGAATCAGATGTTGATCAGGTCTTTCTATGGGCTACAGAAAATAATATGGTATTCAACGAGGATAAGTTCCAGCTCATGCGCTACGGAAAAATTGAAAACATAAAAACAGGAACCACGTACAAAACGCAGGCAAATCATAACATAGAACGAAAAGGCAATGTAAAGGACCTGGGTGTACTCATGTCGGAAGACCTTACCTTTAAAGAACACAATAAAGTAGCCGTCACAACTGCAAGAAAAATGACAGGTTGGATAACAAGAACTTTTCACACTAGAGATGCTATACCGATGATGATACTTTTCAAAACGCTTGTGCTATCTAGAGTGGAGTACTGCTGCACAATGACAGCCCCTTTCAAAGCTGGAGAAATTGCTGACCTAGAGAGCGTGCAGAGATCCTTTACTGCTAGAATCCACTCAGTAAAACATCTAAATTACTGGGACCGACTAAAGAGCCTAAATCTGTACTCCCTTGAGCGCAGGCGGGAGAGATATATAATAATTTACACGTGGAAAATAATTGAGGGGCTGGTCCCAAACCTGCACACAGAAATAACATCACATGAGACCAGAAGACATGGCAGGATGTGCAGAATACCCCCGTTGAAAAGCAGAGGTGCAACAGGTACTCTGAGAGAGAACTCTATTAACATCAGAGGCCCGAGACTGTTCAACACGCTTCCACTACACATAAGGGGCATAACTGGCAAACCCCTCACAGTGTTCAAGAGAGAACTGGATAAGCACCTCCAAAGGATACCTGATCAACCAGGCTGTGACTCATACGTCAGGCTGCGAGCAGCCGCGTCTAACAGCCTGGTTGATCAGTCCAGCAACCAGGAGGCCTGGTCGACGACCGGGCCGCGGGGACACTAAGCCCCGGAAGCACCTCAAGGTAGCCTCAAGGTAGGTATGGGTAGGGAGAGTCACCTGCCCTCCTGCCTGTGTTGCCATATGCCTGTTTGCCGGCTCGCCCACCTGTCTGCCTGCCCACCTACTAGCCACGCATCTAACCACCCACCCAGCCCCACACACTAATTATAGTATGTGGAAATTCAAATTATGTTAATTGTGGTACAATTTTTGGGGGAAATGTTCACTTTTGGACTTCCCCGGTAAAACGTCCTTTGATCCAGATGACGAATCCGGACGGGGGATTCTTCCCATATAGTCCGGATTAGCGAGCTTCTACAGTACTCAGGAACCGGGCAGTTTATCTTCCCACCATAGAGAAACGACTCGCAGTAAACAACACGGACGTAAACAAACAAAATTGTAATCACTGTAACAAACACTTTGAGCAAACAACAGGTATTACTTCTTGTATATGTATAAAAAAAAAAATCCCAGCATTGAATGTAATGAAATGCCAAGTTCTGGGAGCGTCCCAGAGGCTTCCTGAAGCTATCACACTTAGGACAAAGGAAACGGGAACATGTTCCTGAAAATTGTGTATATACCAACATACATGTAGTGAGATAAAAATACTGAAGAGACAAAATTTCGCTTAAGGTCCCAGATATTGTCGCACTAACAGAGACGAAACTTGAAGAAAATATTTTCACAGGGCTACTCAATTTGGAGATGTGACAGGGAAAACTAGGAAGGAGAAGAGGGGGGAGGGGAGGGGGAGAATGACAGTACTGGTGAAAGAACACCTGAAAGTATTAGAGTTATTAATGGAAAATTCTCGAGAAGTAGACATAAAAGCATTGCAGGTTAGAAATCAGGATGATAAACTCCTTAATAGTAAATGCCTACACCCACCAGCAGGCAACACATGGACAAATGAAGAACTAGGTGACAAACGAGAGGGCCTCATAATGGTCATGTGAGAGATTATAGTACAAGCAGGTAAAGACAAATCAAGATTGTTGGTACTGGGAGACTTCAACTTGAAAGCAATAGACTGGGAGGCCTACGAAGCAAGAACGGAGGACATTTGGACGGGCAGATTTGTAAACCTCATCTTGGAGACATTCATGTATCAACACGTCAAGCAGGCCAGCTGGGTGGACAGTGCTTCGGATTCGTAATCCTGAAGTTGTGGGTTCGATTCCCGATGGAGGCGGAGTCAAATGAGCAAAATGTTTCTTTCACCCTGATGCCCCTGTAACCTAGTAGTAAATAGGTACCTGGAAGTTAGACAGCTGCTACAGGCTGCTTCCTGGGGGGGGGGTGTGTAGCAAAAAGGAGGCCTGGACCGGGCCGCGGGACGCTACGCCCCGAAATCATCTCAAGATAACCTTAAGAATGAGGGAAGGGGATGTTTCGTCAGTACTGGACCTAATATTCACCAGGAAAGAAGAGGAGATATTTGACATCCAGTATCATCCTCCCTTGGGAATGAGTGATCATGTTCTCTTGAAAGTCAAATATGCTTTGCGATATAATCTACAAGAGAATGGGGACATTGAAATACTCAATTTCATTGTTGATAAACTGAATTTCAAGAGAAGACACTATGGGGATACCTGGTTGATGGGGTTCTGGGAGTTCTTCTACTGCCCGGCCCGAGGCCAGGCTTGACTTGTGAGAGTCTGGTCCACCAGGCTGTTACTTGGAGCGGCCCGCAGGGCCACATACCCACCACAGCCCGGTTGGTCCAGCACTCCTTGGAGGAAACAATCTAGTTTCCTATTGAAGATGTCCACGGTTGTTCCGGCAATATTTTTTATGCTTTGCAATATCCAGGCCTGGATATTGCGATATCCAGGCCTCCAGGGGAACTTGGAAAATTCTTTAATGAGTTTAATTGGACAGACTTTTTGCTAGGCAAACAAGTAAATGAGATGAATGTCAAATTTTGCGAAATATACGATGAAGGCACACAAACATTCATACTAAAACGAAGATGCAGGAACACAAAACAGAACTGGTTCAACGGAAATTGTGAGAGGGCCAGAGAGGAAAATGCAAGAAAATGGGTTCAATATAGGCAGAGGCAGAACGTGCAAACATACAAGCATAACAAGCAAGCAAGAAACAAATACACAGCAGTGAGGAGGGAGGCAGAAAGAAACTTTGAGAAAGGGATATCAGACAAATGTAAAACAAATCCAGGCCTTTTCTATAAATTCATTAAAAGCAAGCTGCATTTACAGGAGAAAATCCACAGATTGAGAATAGAGAACAAGACTATTGAGAATGAAAATGAAATGTGTGAAATGCTAAATGAACAGTTCCAAAGTGCGTTTGTACAAAATGAGGATTTCAGCGCACACCATAGAAGACATAGAGGTTGCCAAAGATGAAGTTGAAAAATTACTCAAGGGACTTGGAAGAAATAAGGCAGTGGGACCTGATGGAGTTTCACCTTGGGTGCTGTGAGAATGTGCAACTGAGCTGAGCATTCCACTCCAAATAATATTCCAGACATCCTTGTGCACAGGAATCTTAGCAAATATATGGAAAAAGGCAAACATAGTACCAATCTATAACAATGGAAGTCGAGAGGAACCTCTAAATTATAGACTCGTATCATTTACAAGCATGGTAGTCAAAACACTAGACAAAAAAATTTAAAACTAAATATAAAATAAAATAAATAAATAAATATGTTTATTCAGGTAAGGTACATACATACAAGTGATGTTACATTAATGGATTGATATATAGATAGAGCTAGTACATACAATGCCTAAAGCCACTATTACGCAATGCGTTTCGGGCAAGAAAAACATTAGTATCTAGAACTTAATACTATTTGAGCATAAAGAATAAAAAGTGTTGAGAACAAATACAAATAAAGATAAAAAAAGGGGGAACATGACTGAAAAAGCAGCACAAATACAATAGGTTGACAAACAGTGTTGATTAAAAAAAAAAAAAAAAATAACAGACATGGGTTGACAATAGAGGAGTGAGGTAGGTTACAGGGAATTTATTAGGTAGTGTTTAGTTTTTATCTTAAACTGGTTGAGAGAGGTACAGTCTTTAACATGGTTGGGAAGGTCATTCCACATTCTGGGTCCCTTGATTTGTAGAGCATTTCTAGTTTGAGTAAGTCGTACTCTAGGAATATCAAAACTGTATTTATTTCTGGTGTGGTGCTCATGGGTTCTGTTACAACCTTCAATGAAGCTTTTGAGGTCAGGATTGGCATTACAGTTCAGCGTTTTATATATGTATAATACACAAGAGAGAATGTGCAGTGACTTAATATCTAACATATTCAGAGATTTGAGTAAGGGTACCGAGTGATGTCTGGGGCCAGAGTTGGATATTGTCCTAATAGCAGCTTTGTGTTGAGTAATTAGAGGACGTAAATGATTTTGGGTAGTAGAACCCCAAGCACAAATACCATAGTTGAGGTATGGGTAGATGAGGGAGTAATAGAGAGTAACCAGGGCAGGGCGGGGTACATAATATCTGATCTTAGAAAGAATGCCAACAGTTTTTGAAACTTTTTTTGATATATTTAGAATGTGTCCCTGGAAATTCAGCTTGTGGTCGATGAGAACGCCAATGAATTTGCCATCTAATTTGTTACAAATTTGGGTATTGTTTATTTTGAGATTTATCTGATTAGAGGATTTATTGCCAAACAGAATATAAAACGTTTTGTCAATGTTAAGGGTGAGTTTGTTGGCAGTTAGCCAAAGATGGACTTTCTCTAGCTCAGTATTTACTGTGGCATTTAGAGCAAGGGGGTCAGGACTGGAGTAAATGAAGGTTGTGTCGTCAGCAAATAGAATTGGTTTGAGGTGTTGGGAGGCATTTGGAAGGTCATTAATGTAGATGAGAAAGAGGAGGGGGCCAAGTATGCTGCCCTGAGGAACACCAATGTTGATGGGTAAGGTGGGAGAAATTGTATTATTCACAGAAACATACTGGAGCCTGTCAGTAAGATAAGATTGGGTTGTATGGGTTGTACACCTGGAGAGTAATGACAGACCAACAATATGGTTCTCGAACAGGAAGCTCCTGTGAACAAATCTACTTAGCGTTTATGATAGAGCCACAAAGATTCTACAGAAAAGAGAGGGTTGGGTTGACTGTCTATCTGGACCTAAAAAGGTCTTCTCTTTTAACAGTCCCGCACCAGAGGCTGTCCTGCAAACTTGAACATGCTGGAGGGGTGACAGGGAGACTTCTGACATGGATGAAAATTTTTCTAACTGACAGACAGACGAGGGCAGTAATCGAAGACAATGTATCTGACTGGAGGAGTGTTACTAGTGGAGTACCACAGGGTTCAGTTCTTGCACAAGTAATATTTATCATCTACATAAACGATCTACCAGAAAGAATACAGAATTATATGAACATGTTTGTGGATGACGCCAAGATTCTTTTTGGTAATTATTTTGGTAATTTTGGTGCTGCGGTCTCGTTTTAACTACAGACTACCACTTTTAACAGACTACCCATGCTGTAGTCTGTTTTGATTGACCTATCTTTCTGCGTGCCTTCCCTTGGTTGGTGGCAAAGATGATAAGCTTTACATAAAGTGTTCATAGGCAATCATTCCCTGCACCTCTCTGAGGGGATCAGGTCTGGCGCTTAGTCCCCAACAGGCTAATACAACTCTGTGACTGATGGAACCTAGTAGTATGGCACTAATGATCAGTGTTATAGCTTCAGGGAGCCAACAAGGCTCGCCCCCAAATATATCTTAATTTTCTTAGGAAATGAAAATTTAATTTTCAATCAATATGCAGATATTTCCACCTGGTCATGTGCAAAGCCTCACTTATCCTTTTAACAGCACAAATTTAATATATATACAATTTTGGTCTAACTGCCTGCACAGCGCACATTGTACTGCCAGACATTGTGTTGCGCATTGTATTGCCAGACAAACAAGAAAAATAGCTGTCAAATATATATATATATATATATATATATATATATATATATATATATATATATATATATATATATATATATATATATATATATATATATATATATATATATATATATATATATATATATATATATATATATATATATATATTAGTATATTTTGGTAGCAGTCTTTCCTGTAGACATATATTATTAAATATGACCGAAAAAGTAATATTAATAATTCTAACACGAATTTTCTCAATCTTTCGTACATTTCTTTTCACTGTTGGAGGTAAATCAAAAATCAATTCTCCAAAATTCATTTTTATTTCTAGTCTGACGCGACACGAGCGCGTTTCGTAAAACTTATTACATTTTCAAAGACTTTTAGTTTACAAATACACAACTGAATAGAACTTACGCATCTCCGATTTTATATCTACATTTGAGTGAGGTGGATGGGGTGAGGTGGCATTAATAGGGTATTAATTTCATCAACACAAGACAGAACAAGAGGTGGCATTAATAGGGTATTAATTTCATCAACACAAGACAGAACACGAAACAATGGGTATTGAATAGAAGTGTTTGTAGAAAGCCTATTGGTCCATATTTCTTGATGCTTCTATATTGGAGCGGAGTCTTGAGGTGGGTAGAATATAGTTGTGCATTAATTGGCTGTTGATTGCTGGTGTTGACTTCTTGATGTGTAGTGCCTCGCAAACGTCAAGCCGCCTGCTATCGCTGTATCTATCGATGATTTCTGTGTTGTTTACTAGGATTTCTCTGGCGATGGTTTGGTTGTGGGAAGAGATTATATGTACCTTAATGGAGCCCTGTTGCTTATGCATCGTTAAACGCCTAGAAAGAGATGTTGTTGTCTTGCCTATATACTGGGTTTTTTGGAGCTTACAGTCCCCAAGAGGGCATTTGAAGGCATAGACGACGTTTGTCTCTTTTAAAGCGTTCTGTTTTGTGTCTGGAGAGTTTCTCATGAGTAGGCTGGCCGTTTTTCTGGTTTTATAGTAAATCGTCAGTTGTATCCTCTGATTTTTGTCTGTAGGGATAACGTTTCTATTAACAATATCTTTCAGGACCCTTTCCTCCGTTTTATGAGCTGTGGAAAAGAAGTTTCTGTAAAATAGTCTAATAGGGGGTATAGGTGTTGTGTTATTTGTCTCTTCAGAGGTTACACGGCGTTTCACTTTCCTTCTTATGATGTCTTCGACGAAACCATTGGAGAAGCCGTTGTTGACTAGGACCTGCCTTACCCTACAGAGTTCTTCGTCGACTTGCTTCCATTCTGAGCTGTGGCTGAGAGCACGGTCGACATATGCGTTAACAACACTCCTCTTGCACCTGTCTGGGCAGTCGCTGTTGGCATTTAGGCACATTCCTATGCTCGTTTCCTTAGTGTAGACTGCAGTGTGGAAACCTCCGCTCTTTTCCATGACTGTTACATCTAGAAAGGGCAGCTTCCCATCCTTTTCCATCTCGTAAGTGAAACGCAGCACGGAACTCTACTCAAATGCCTCCTTCAGCTCCTGCAGATGTCTGACATCAGGTACCTGTGTAAAAATGTCGTCAACATACCTGCAGTATATGGCCGGTTTCAAGTTCATGTCGACTAAGACTTTTTGCTCGATGGTACCTATGTAGAAGTTTGCAAACAGGACACCTAGGGGAGAACCCATGGCGACCCCATCTACTTGCTTATACATGTGCCCATCCGGGCTCAAGAAGGGTGCCTCTTTAGTACAAGCTTGGAGTAGTTTCCTCAGAATATTTTCTGGTATGTCAAGAGGAGTACAGGCTGGATCACGATACACTCTGTCGGCTATCATCCCGATTGTCTCGTCCACAGGTACGTTGGTAAACAGCGATTCTACGTCCAACGAGGCTCTTATCCCTGTGGCCCGTGTGCCCCGCAGTAAGTCAACAAATTCCTTTGGAGACTTCAGGCTGAAGGCGCAGGGAACATAAGGAGTCAGCAGGCCGTTGAGTCGCTTCGCCAGTCTGTACGTGGGTGTGGGTATCTGGCTAATGATTGGCCGAAGTTGGAAATTGGAAATTTCCAATTGGAATTTCCAATTTCCGAGAGTTGGAAATTCTGTTGGACGACATATTCGACCTCGAGACACAAAAGAAGGTCACTACCAAAGATACCTTACAAGCAGAACTTATTGCAGAAGGAGGAAAGAATCGAGGCAATTACAGAAGCACCATACTGTCCCCCGAGCTCAAAGCGGCAGCTAAAAGCCTTCGTGAGAACAAGGAGATAGTTGTCAGGAGAGGTGACAAGTCGCCAATATATGTCATTCTTAAAAAAGACGAATATCTGGCGAAAATAAACATCATACTCTCTGACCAAACTAAGTTCCAAAGGGTAACGAAGGACACTACAGCCGAATTAAAAGCAAAGGTCAACAAACTGATCGAAACTGTGAACGCCAAGAAATCCGGACTCCACCAGCCAAAGATCATTGGGGAATATAAACCTGGATATGCGTATGGAAATGTCAAGACACACAAGCCTGGAAACCCACTTCGGCCAATCATTAGCCAGATACACACACCCACGTACAGACTGGCGAAGCGACTCAACGGCCTGCTGACCCCTTATGTTCCCTGCGCCTTCAGCCTGAAGTCTCCAAAGGAATTTGTTGACTTACTGCGGGGCACACGGGCCACAGGGATAAGAGCCTCGTTTGACGTAGAATCGCTGTTTACCAACGTACCTGTGGACGAGACAATCGGGATGATAGCCGACAGAGTGTATCGTGATCCAGCCTGTACTCCTCTTGACATACCAGAAAATATTCTGAGGAAACTACTCCAAGCTTGTACTAAAGAGGCACCCTTCTTGAGCCCGGATGGGCACATGTATAAGCAAGTAGATGGGGTCGCCATGGGTTCTCCCCTAGGTGTCCTGTTTGCAAACTTCTACATGGGTACCATCGAGCAAAAAGTCTTAGTCGACATGAACTTGAAACCGGCCATATACTGCAGGTATGTTGACGACATTTTTACACAGGTACCTGATGTCAGACATCTGCAGGAGCTGAAGGAGGCATTTGAGCAGAGTTCCGTGCTGCGTTTCACTTACGAGATGGAAAAGGATGGGAAGCTGCCCTTTCTAGATGTAACAGTCATGGAAAAGAGCGGAGGTTTCCACACTGCAGTCTACACTAAGGAAACGAGCATAGGAATGTGCCTAAATGCCAACAGCGACTGCCCAGACAGGTACAAGAGGAGTGTTGTTAACGCATATGTCGACCGTGCTCTCAGCCACAGCTCAGAATGGAAGCAAGTCGACGAAGAACTCTGTAGGGTAAGGCAGGTCCTAGTCAACAACGGCTTCTCCAATGGTTTCGTCGAAGACATCATAAGAAGGAAAGTGAAACGCCATGCAACCTCTGAAGAGACAAATAACACAACACCTATACCCCCTATTAGACTATTTTACAGGAACTTCTTTTCCACAGCTCATAAAACGGAGGAAAGGGTCCTGAAAGATATTGTTAATAGAAACGTTATCCCTACAGACAAAAATCAGAGGATACAACTGACGATTTACTATAAAACCAGAAAAACGGCCAGCCTACTCATGAGAAACTCTCCAGACACAAAACAGAACGCTTTAAAAGAGACAAACGTCGTCTATGCCTTCAAATGCCCTCTTGGGGACTGTAAGCTCCAAAAAAACCAGTATATAGGCAAGACAACAACATCTCTTTCTAGGCGTTTAACGATGCATAAGCAACAGGGCTCCATTAAGGAACATATAATCTCTTCCCACAACCAAACCATCGCCAGAGAAATCCTAGTAAACAACACAGAAATCATCGATAGATACAGCGATAGCAGGCGGCTTGACGTTTGCGAGGCACTACACATCAAGAAGTCAACACCAGCAATCAACAGCCAATTAATGCACAACTATATTCTACCCACCTCAAGACTCCGCTCCAATATAGAAGCATCAAGAAATATGGACCAATAGGCTTTCTACAAACACTTCTATTCAATACCCATTGTTTCGTGTTCTGTCTTGTGTTGATGAAATTAATACCCTATTAATGCCACCTCTTGTTCTGTCTTGTGTTGATGAAATTAATACCCTATTAATGCCACCTCACCCCATCCACCTCACTCAAATGTAGATATAAAATCGGAGATGCGTAAGTTCTATTCAGTTGTGTATTTGTAAACTAAAAGTCTTTGAAAATGTAATAAGTTTTACGAAACGAGCTCGTGTCGCGTCAGACTAGAAATAAAAATGAATTTTGGAGAATTGATTTTGATTAACCTCCAACAGTGAAAAGAAATGTACTAAAGATTGAGAAAATTCGTGTTAGAATTATTAATCTTACTTTTTCGGTCATATTTATATATGACTGAAATATATATATATATATATATATATATATATATATATATATATATATATATATATATATATGCAAACAAGCCTGAATGGTCCCCAGGACTATATACAACTGAAAACTCACACCCCAGAAGTGACTCGAACCCATACTCCCACAACTGGTATGTACAGGGACGCCTTAATCCGCTTGACCATCACGACCGGACAAAAGGAAGTGATAGCCGAGGCTATATGAACCACTTCCCCGCCGGCACTCGGATGGTAATCTTGGGCATAGCATTTTATCAAATCACCTCATTCTTTGGGGCACACGTGAGGAACACAAATGCAAACAAGCCTGAATGGTCCCCAGGACTATATACAACTGAAAACTCACACCCCAGAAGTGACTCGAACCCATACTCCCACAACTGGTATGTACAGGGACGCCTTAATCCGCTTGACCATCACGACCGGACAAAAGGAAGTGATAGCCGAGGCTATATGAACCACTTCCCCGCCGGCACTCGGATGGTAATCTTGGGCATAGCATTTTATCAAATCACCTCATTCTTTGGGGCACACGTGAGGAACACAAATGCAAACAAGCCTGAATGGTCCCCAGGGACTATATACAACTGAAAACTCACACCCCAGAAGTGACTCGAACCCATACTCCCACAACTGGTATGTACAGGGACGCCTTAATCCGCTTGACCATCACGACCGGACAAAAGGAAGTGATAGCCGAGGCTATATGAACCACTTTCCCGCCGGCACTCGGATGGTAATCTTGGGCATAGCATTTTATCAAATCACCTCATTCTTTGGGGCACACGTGAGGAACACAAATGCAAACAAGCCTGAATGGTCCCCAGGACTATATACAACTGAAAAACTCACACCCCAGAAGTGACTCGAACCCATACTCCCACAACTGGTATGTACAGGGACGCCTTAATCCGCTTGACCATCACGACCGGACAAAAGGAAGTGATAGCCGAGGCTATATGAACCACTTCCCCGCCGGCACTCGGATGGTAATCTTGGGCATAGCATTTTATCAAATCACCTCATTCTTTGGGGCACACGTGAGGAACACAAATGCAAACAAGCCTGAATGGTCCCCAGGACTATATACAACTGAAAACTCACACCCCAGAAGTGACTCAGTTGTATATAGTCCTGGGGGACCATTCAGGCTTGTTTGCATTTGTGTTCCTCACGTGTGCCCCAAAGAATGAGGTGATTGATAAAATGCTATGCCCAAGATTACCATCCGAGTGCCGGCGGGGAAGTGGTTCATATAGCCTCGGCTATCACTTCCTTTTGTCCGGTCGTGATGGTCAAGCGGATTAAGGCGTCCCTATACATACCAGTTGTGGGGAGTATGGGTTCGAGTCACTTCTGGGGTGTGAGTTTTCAGTTGTATATAGTCCTGGGGACCATTCAGGCTTGTTTGCATTTGTGTTCCTCACGTGTGCCCCAAAGAATGAGGTGATTTGATAAAATGCTATGCCCAAGATTACCATCCGAGTGCCGGCGGGGAAGTGGTTCATATAGCCTCGGCTATCACTTCCTTTTGTCCGGTCGTGATGGTCAAGCGGATTAAGGCGTCCCTGTACATACCAGTTGTGGGAGTATGGGTTCGAGTCACTTCTGGGGTGTGAGTTTTCAGTTGTATATAGTCCTGGGGACCATTCAGGCTTGTTTGCATTTGTGTTCCTCACGTGTGCCCCAAAGAATGAGGTGATTTGATAAAATGCTATGCCCAAGATTACCATCCGAGTGCCGGCGGGGAAGTGGTTCATATAGCCTCGGCTATCACTTCCTTTTGTCCGGTCGTGATGGTCAAGCGGATTAAGGCGTCCCTGTACATACCAGTTGTGGGAGTATGGGTTCGAGTCACTTCTGGGGTGTGAGTTTTCAGTTGTATATAGTCCTGGGGACCATTCAGGCTTGTTTGCATTTGTGTTCCTCACGTGTGCCCCAAAGAATGAGGTGATTTGATAAAATGCTATGCCCAAGATTACCATCCGAGTGCCGGCGGGGAAGTGGTTCATATAGCCTCGGCTATCACTTCCTTTTGTCCGGTCGTGATGGTCAAGCGGATTAAGGCGTCCCTGTACATACCAGTTGTGGGAGTATGGGTTCGAGTCACTTCTGGGGTGTGAGTTTTCAGTTGTATATAGTCCTGGGGACCATTCAGGCTTGTTTGCATTTGTGTTCCTCACGTGTGCCCCAAAGAATGAGGTGATTTGATAAAATGCTATGCCCAAGATTACCATCCGAGTGCCGGCGGGGAAGTGGTTCATATAGCCTCGGCTATCACTTCCTTTTGTCCGGTCGTGATGGTCAAGCGGATTAAGGCGTCCCTGTACATACCAGTTGTGGGAGTATGGGTTCGAGTCACTTCTGGGGTGTGAGTTTTCAGTTATATATATATATATATATATATTTTATTAAATATGACCGAAAAAGTAAGATTAATAATTCTAACACGAATTTTCTCAATCTTTCGTACATTATGCTTCACTGTTGAGGTAAATCAAAAATCACTTCTCCAAAATTCATTTTTATTTCTAGTCTGACGCGACACGGGCGCGTTTCGTAAAACTTATTACATTTTCAAAGACTTCACAAATACACAACTGATTAGAACTTGCGTTTCCCTGATTTTATATCTACATTTGAGTGAGGTGGGAAGGGTGATGTGGCATTACATTTGAGTAAGGTGGGAAGGATGATGTGGCATTAGAGGATATTAATAGGGTATTAAAAGTATCAACACAAGACAGAACACGAAACAATGGATATTGAATAGAAGTGTTTGTAGAAAGCCTATTGGTCCATATTTCTTGATGCTTCTATATTGGAGCGGAGTCTTGAGGTGGGTAGAATATAGTTGTGCAATAATTGGCTGTTGATTGCTGGTGTTGACTTCTTGATGTGTAGTGCCTCGCAACGTCGAGCCGCCTGCTATCGCTGTATCTATCGATGATTTCTGTGTTGTTTACTAGGATTTCTCTGGCGATGGTTGGTTATGGGAAGAGATTATATGTTCCTTAATGGAGCCCTGTTGTTTATGCATCGTTAAACGCCTAGAAAGAGATGTTGTTGTCTTGCCTATATACTGGGTTTTTTGGAGCTTACAGTCCCCAAGTGGACATTTGAAGGCATAGACGACGTTAGTCTCTTTTAAAGCGTTCTGTTTCGTGTCTGGAGAGTTTCTCATGAGTAGGGCTGGCCGTTTTTCTGGTTTTATAGTAAATCGTCAGTTGTATCCTCTGATTTTTGTCTGTAGGGATAACGTTTCTATTAACAATATTTTTTCAGGACCCTTTCCTCTGTTTTATGAGCTGTGGAAAGAAGTTCCTGTAAAATAGTCTAATAGGGGGTATAGGTGTTGTGTTAGTTGTCTCTTCGGAGGTATATATATATATATATATATATATATATATATATATATATATATATATATATATATATATATATATGATTTGATAAAATGCTATGCCCAAGATTACCATCCGAGTGCCGGCGGGGAAGTGGTTCATATAGCCTCGGCTATCACTTCCTTTTGTCCGGTCGTGATGGTCAAGCGGATTAAGGCGTCCCTGTACATACCAGTTGTGGGAGTATGGGTTCGAGTCACTTCTGGGGTGTGAGTTTTCAGTTATATATATATATATATATATATATATATATATATATATATATATATATATATATATATATATATATATATATATATATATATATATTTGAGTCAAACGAAAGCAGTTCTGAGGGTGGAACCGAGGAAATGCATGGTTCTAGAACTCGCAAACCAAACCATACACATGCCAATGTCACAGCTACCAGTACACCCAACATCAGTTACAAATACTGTACGGCAGGCATGTGCAGGCATGCACAGGCACACGACAGGCAACAACACTGCAACAACAGTAGAGGGCAGAACAAAGCCAATGTACACTTGCTTACCGACCTCCCAGAAAAAAAATCCAGTTAAAATACATCAAATAGAGGAACATCATTTATATTTGCCATAATACAAGGACTAAAAATGAAAGCAAAATGCAAAATACTGTTCATAAATGGCATCCTCACAGAGGCAAATGCAGTACTTGGAGCTATCGGCCATCAGACCACAAATATTATAGTATTAATGCAAACGCTCAAGCGTCAGAATCATCTATTACTTCTCAACTGGGTGCCAAATCATGTAGGTATACCAGAGAATGATACTGCAGATAAAGCTGCAAAATTTCCAACTGAAAGAAGGGGTGTAAACATTTACATACCACAGAGTTAAAAAGAGATTAAGAAATAATTAGAGATGGAGATGGAGTAATAAGAGATGTAGAGCAAGTATAAGGCAGCAGCCGCAACATCAACATCTGAGGGTTGGTACAAGAATTCAACAACTATGAACACTTATTTTGATGAAAGAGTACAACAGAAAAGCAGAAGTGCACTAAGACTGCATCAGGCTTGGCTACCTAATTAAGTGCACTGTAAAAGACCATCTTTGAATGTAATGAAATGTCATTTTCTGGGCGAGTCCCAGAGGCTCCCCAAAACTATCTAGGCTGATATGGATATGTATATTTTTTTGGCATCAGTCAATGCATGGCGTTCTTGTCAACCGAGGACCACGAGCCAGAACCTGGCCCCATCTGGCCCCAGCACAATAAGCAATGGCCTCTAGAGACCCCCCCCCCCAGTGGTTGGGAGCATTCTGTGTCTGCCATCGACCAGGACAGGCACCCAGAGAGGTAGGCTCCCCAAAACAATCCCCAATTCTGGTAAAAGTATTGCGACAGAAAAGCCGAACAGATGGACAGAACTCCCAAACGAAAATTAGCAAATTAGCATGACGTCATCACGTCCCGCGCCGCTGTCTGCGCAACCCCCCCCCCTCCGTCTCCCCAGTAAGGGGAAGGGGGAGTCCCAGACCCACCCGCCAATGACCCAACCTACAGTTCTTAGGCTGGATGTCCAAAAACATGAAAAACATAACCGACCGCAGGGGGGCAGGGAGGGATGCAGGGGAGCCTCCGGGACTCACCCAGAAAATGGTGTTTCATTACATTCAACAATGGTTTTCTGGGGGAAGCCCCGTCGGCTCTTCGGAGCTAACTACCCAAAGATAAGGAAAAACAGGGACTTAGCCGGGAGGCAGTTCCTCCTCACTTCTCAACACGAAATCGAGACAACTGGCTGCAACCGCCAACCCAAGGCAACGCGCCAGGCCCTACCTGGTCCCGGAATAGTCACCAGGTCGCGAGCATCCAGGACCCTGTTCGACCTCCAAAACCCTGCGCCCGAATGTCAACCCAAGACATGTTGCCAAAGACGACAGCCAAAGCAGTAAACTTATGCACGTCGTAGGAACAGGGATAAACTGCAGGCTGGCTAGACTTAATAACCCTGCGGACAACCTGAGAGACCCGAGCCCGGGAACAGGGAAGAAGGGAAACCCAGTCAACCCAAAGTTCATCCCCGGCCACCGAAACCATGTGGCGAAGAGCCGCAACCAGACACAACACATGATTCACCCCCGGCCTGACCAACCAAGCATCATTAACCCAAGGCCCCCTCCGAAATGCAGCTGTTTCATTCTTCGCCAGAAAAGAAGGAGAAGCAGCCACACACATACGCACCATTCAAGTGATGATAAGGTTGAGTCAAAAACTCAAGACGCGAAGACTCGAGAAGATCGAACCAGCCTCGTACCGAGCTGGACCGATCTGCTGAAAAAGGCGGAGCCGCAGGAAGACCCTCAGGTTCGGACACCGAGCAAGCAGCACCTGAAACCAAGGCTGGGCCAGCCACCAAGGAGCCAGAAGGACAACTCTTCCCTGGTAAGTCTCCAAGCGAGCCAAGACCTGGAGCAACAGCTGAACCAGGGGAAAGGGGTACAGGTAACCCCATCTCGCCCAGTCCTGCCTGAAGGCGTCGACCCTGATGGCCTCGCAGTCGGGGAAGGGCGCCACGTATACCGGGAGACGCCTCAACCACGCCGACGCGAAAAGAGCCACATCCGGAGTCTCAAATGTCTGGCACAGCCAACGAAAAGTGTCAGCATCGACCGTCCATTCCGTGGAAAGGGGAAGGAAAGAGACAGGCCGTACGCCAAGATGTTTGACACCCCTCTGGACACAAACTGCCAGGAGAGCCAAACCCCGAGAATACAGCAGATGAGTCACCCAAAGCGACAAGTCACAAATAGCCAAGAACCGCATCGAACCCCCTCGGTTCAGACAATGAACGACCGGCAAGCAGTCCGAATAGAGCCGGATCGTCGATCCGCGAGCGACTCGAACCCTCCGGAGCGTCACCCACAATGCCGCGAACTCCCTGACCGTGCTGCGAGCCCGACGGAAGGACAGACCCCACCACCCCTGGCCGGCTTGGTGAGCACTGGTCACAAAGCCCCAGCCAAGAGATGACGCGTCCATGAACACATTGAGCGAGGGCTCGGGTAGGCGCCAAGGAACTAAACCCCGAAAAACATAAAGAGCAAGCCGGCGACGCAGCAACCAACACAAAGCCCCAGGAGGCCAAACCCAACAGTCGCGGGAGAGGCGGAAGGGACGTCCCCGAAGGATCCAGAACAGCCAATGAAGCCACACCCGACCCAGCGGGTAGACCATCATGACAAAGTTCAGGCTCCCACACAAACTCTCGAGCAACTGCCGCGTGACCCGGGAACCCCTCAGAAACAGACAATGGCGGGACCACAGGCAAAGCAATGCCACCGGAGGCAGAAACAAGGAAGCGGTGTGAGCGTCCCAAACCAGACCCAGCCAAGACCGAACCTGAGAGGGAAACGGATGGGACTTTCTCCAGATCACCAAGAACCCGAACCCGGCGAGCTGGGAAAGAACCAAATCCCTGGCGAGCAGACACGCGGACTGGCTGGGAGCCCAAACCAGCCAGTCGTCAAGGTAGGCCAGAACCAGAACACCTAACAGACGCAGGCAGGACACCACAACCCGAGTAAGGCATGTGAAAACGTAAGGTGCCAGATTCAACCCGAAAGGAAGACAACAAAAGCAGTAACCTTGACGTCCCATAACAAAACAAAACCTGTTCCCTGACCCCGGATGAACTGGGACGTGCCTATACTTGTCCTTGAGGTCGAGGGACACCATCCAAGCTCCAGGTCCAACAGAAGACGGACCTGGGATAGAGTAGGTCATCTAGAAGGAGGGGCAATAAACCATGGGTTCAGATGGGACAAGTCCAGAATGAACCAGAGGTCCGCGCAGTTCTGTTTCGGGACCAGGAACAGGCAGGAAACCCACCTGCGGGACGTTGTCGTTTCGACCA